>NC_064620.1:314613856-314933142 GCF_023898315.1 Schistocerca nitens
CAAAGTATAAATCCTCCATGAGGTTTGAGAGCTGTAACTGGTTAGGTCATCTTGATTATCGAAAACCTGGTTGTACTGAAATTGAGGAAACAATAGAGTGACATTGTTTTCATACTTAAAAACACGTACGTTACATTTATTTTCATGTAAAGACATGAATTATACACTATTTTCAACTAAATGGTGACCGGAAACAGAAGAAAACGGGTGTTTTATACAATGAATTAACAGTTCGACTGTAGTTGTTCCCACATGGTGCCCCAAATAAATCATTATTTTGTCCAACTGGGTTGTTGCCTCTGTATGTGTCATAACATCTCCACAAAAGCACCCATTTCTTTAGCTGATGCATCACCACAATTTTCATTGTCTGCAGGTGAACTAACGTTATTCATATCCTCATCAATTGTCATTCCGATTTCTTTTATGTCTCCAGCGTTCTGGAATATTTGCAAATACATGAACCGCAAAATTCAGCAGCAACATTTTTCATCAGTTTACCTCCCGGTGCAATGCAGCTGACTTTTCGCCCATGGACACTTCAGCTTTCGCGACATTTTACACTCGCAACAAATAGGCACAATACAACACTGTAAGAGCTCTGCGTCAACTTGTTAACGAACTTATTGTCAGGACAGATGTTTTAAAATCGGTTTAATTTGGAATTAATGGTTATCGTCGTAGATTATGGCTGTTATTACGTCTGTAGTGTTAAATACTGTGGAATTATTTTAAAAAAAGGAAGGACCCGAATTAATAAACCAGATACGGTAGCAGTAGTGATAATACTCAGAGAACTCAACTCCTGAGCTATGATTTCTGAGCTATGATTTGTCCCATTCCACGTATCATGCAACCGTCACTTTCTTGAGTGGGAGTACCAGAAATAACATTTAACACTCTCGAAGGGTTGCACGGCCGCTCACTTCATCGAATCCCAACAGACAACCCTTTCACACGTTCGAAGTATTGCAACACTTTTTCTTCACACTATATTTACAGATTTAATTACAGAACTTAACATTTCACATCAGACAGTGCAGGTTCGACAAATTTGTTTTGTTTGTGTTCATGGGAATTGCCACGTCATTGTGGCCAGTCTCCTGTCATCTAATTTACCTGTTTCCCACCTGTACGACCAGTGTTCATCTTCATTTATCAATGAGGACCTTCAACAATGTAAATGTTTCATTATACTCACATTTTACAGTTGCACCACACCAGTGTCCAATAATTTCACGTACAAGAGATACTTGCTCCACGTGGTGGTGTAATTAGGCGTCCTCCGTGGTAAGCTTTCATCAGAATTCTCATGCATTTCCAGGTGTGATGAATAATGCAACAGAGCGCTACAGATCCTTGAAATGAACGAGTTACTCTCCTGCCACACTGCGACCATTTCAGCTGCACTGAGCTTAAAATATCACTGGACTCCCGCATTACGTGAAAAAAATTCCCAGCGTCCACTTTAAAGGCCGAATGTCTTCTTAAACTTCACGCTGGTAGCTGTTTTGTTTAGGTATGAACTTCCCGACCCTCCAGCATTCATTATGTTGTCAGGTTTTCTTAATCACCTAATTTCTTCTCCCCAGTAGATACCGCGTATTCCATTGTCTGTGAGTGAACTACACATATCTCTCCTTCCTTATACTTGAATTACGTAAAATGTGAATAATTCGTAATGTGAATCTTCTAACTGATGTGGGATTCAGAACTCAATCGGTAAGGCGAATCAGGTCGCGAGCTCGAGTCTCGGTCGGGCACACAGTTTTAATCTGCCGGGAAATTTCAGAGCCAATCAGTATTTGAATGTGTGATCTTACTGGCATTTCTTACTCATTATGGGTACAATTTGTTCTAGTGTTTACCTGATATAAAATCACTTCAGAATGTAGCGGTGTACTCTTTTCCAACTAGCCGAAGTGTTACATGCACTTTTGCTGCCCTCAGATTATACTATTTTTACTGTGGAAGCGATAAACATATGGGAGGTTCTCAGATGTGATCGTCACTCTGGCTTTCAGAAACTATTCATACTATTAAGTCAAAGAGTGTCCTGCAATTCAACGGGTACCCGAAGACGAGCAGCAAAATGAACTTTGATATTCTAGAAATCTTGTGATACACAAAACAGAACAGAAGAAGAGGTCTGAAAGTCTCTTTTATAAGGACCGCAGCTGACGCAGGTCTCTAGAAGGAATCGATTATCGTGCTAGTAATGCTTAGCAACCACGGTTCGGCTCTTTTCCACCATACCAGGCAGGGATCAAGGCTTATCCTCACTGTGAACGTCAGAAGGAGGTAGAGAGAGAGAGATGCTCACCACTTTTTGTTATCCCTGCAGTATAATCAGAAGAAGCAAAAACGTTTACTCCTAAAGCTTATGAAACTGAAGGTGACTCTCCCAAAAGTGAGTTGATTCCGCTGTTCCATGAAGCCCTGTTTGACTGATTTTCTACGGAACCGTAAAACGTGTTTATGAAATTTAGTGCACTATCAGAGGATACTTTAACATAGTAGTCTCCTGGAATAAGTCTCCAAAACTCGGTTACACCCTCTTCTTCTACTCTTACAACTACAGCGTTGCCACACAAACTTTTTTCTGGCTGAAATGTTATAGAGCCATGTGGATTGAGCAAAATAAACTAAAATTATTCATATATTCTCTTCCTCGTAATACTCCTACAAATACGTTCTTAAATTCGAACAAGGTAGTTGGGTGGTGCAATAAACCAAAGACAAATTTTTAAAAAGTTTCATTTTCGTACAATGAATGAAGTATTAAGTACATTATTCAACACCACTCTTTTCGTCTCCCATGACTGGCATTTGAGCCTCAGCATAAATAAATACAGCGTCCTGCACATAAATATGCAAGAACAACTCGTTTTGTATATTTACACCGCTGCCGAAGAGTCACATTCATTAAATGCCAGCGAGTATGCATACCGAATAAAACGGGGGACAACATAAAACTAATCGTAGGAGAGACTGGTATCAGGCAAAGAATCACTGGACGAATCCTCAGGAAGTGTGTTCCACCCAGACAGGAGGAAGCTCAAAAAACTTTCGTCTCACCGAGACCTGATTGTTCGGCGTCAATTTGGAACCCTGAGCAGGAAGGACGGATATAGATGAACTAGAGTATATCCAAAGAAGGGCAGAAAATTTTGTCATAGGAACGCCTTTAGTAAAGATTTCAGCCGATTTGTAGAATTTAAGGGAGGTGGAGATTCAAGAAAAATGGCATAGGTTAGGATGGGGCTGGTGAAGGATTATAGGAGAGGATAATGGAGATCCCAAGGACAATCTGTCAGTAGAACGTATGTGTAACAAACTGAAATATAAAAGCAAAGCTATAACAACAATGAAAGTACTAACAAGTATGAAATAAATGGAACGTTATCCAACAAAACTGAGCGGATATTAAGAAGAAAGAAGATAACGGTCTTAAAACTACTGAAAATACAAAAGCTTCGTCTTTTACAATCCATCATAACTACAAAAAAAAATCGTTTATGGCTCTAAGCACTATTGGACTTAACATTTGAGGTCATCAGTCCCCTAGACTTAGAACTACTTAAACCTAACTAACCTAAGGACATCACACACATCCATTGCCCGAGGCAGGATTCGAACCTGCGACCGTAGCAGCAGCGCGGTTCCGGACTGAAGCGCCTAGAACCGTTCAGCCACAGAGGCCGGCCATAACTACAAATAACAAGTATTCTAGTTCCGCTGTTCCGAAAATTACGTGTGATGACTGTGAGAAACATTACATGTGCCAGAAAGGAAGAAACATGCTGATGCGTTATAAGCTACATCCATACGTTAGTAACAAGACAACATGGGATTTTGACGTACAGAATGAAAAAAAAGTCACAAACATCGACAAAAAAAAAAGAAATTTTGCACACAGCCAACAAGAGACTTCCTTTTTTAATACACTGGAGGTGCTAGAAATTTAGACAGCAGACAGGAAGGAACCAGATAAATTAAAGAATGGACAAAATAAAATCTTTGAAGACACGTATTTCAATATATACGCTGACCTGCTTTAGGAAGCCGGCCAACATGGATCATATCTGTTGCTCAGGTGTGCTCGCCATGCTTCTGATTCCTGTGATACTGACTACGACGTAAGTTAGCCAACAGTCGAAAAGGAAGCTTTCTCTAGTGTATCTTGGCCAATTCAGTGCTGGTATTTTACGTATTTAAAAAGAAAATACAATGCTCTGTCTAATAACAGAATAATAAAATGTTTAATGGAATGTATACAGTCCCCATTTTAACAGTTTATCACAGTTAATATATTTTTATCGCTTTTGTAGCTACCAACTGATTTCGATATTGGATGAACTAATATTTTATTTTTTGTTTTACGATTCTACTACATAAAATGGAGTTGCATACCTTCACATTGGTGGCAACACATGGTCCTCCTGTAAAGCAACTGGTACGAGAATGTTATTAGCTGAATATTTTATACTCCTACATTATAAAACCCGTGTCGGATTTGCTGGTCCCCCATCGTGTGCCGCCCCAGGTGGGCGATAGGGGAAAGGTCACCAAATATGGACGGTACAGGGGAAATAAAATATCCGGGGTGGACCAAAATTGGAGCCGGCCGGTGTGGTCGAGCGGTTCTAGGCGCTTCAATCTGGAAGCGCGCGACCGCTACGGTCGCAGGTTCGAATCCTGCCTTGGGCATGGATGTGTGTGGTGTCCTTAGGTTAGTTAGGTTTAACTAGTTCTAAGTTCTAGGGGACTGATGACCTCAGAAAAGTCCCATAGTGCCCAGAGCCATTTGAACCAAAACTGGTACAAGCAGGAGAGGCTCGCCAAGCCGTGGTGAAGATATGTTGTCTTGACCTGCTCGATCACGAGATCTGTCTCCAATCGTCCAGATGTGGGATATCATCGGACGATAATTCCAGCGTCATCCACAAACAGCAATAACCATATTTACCGACCAAGTGCAAGAGGCATGAAACTCCATCCCACAAACTGACATCAGGTGATCAGGCACATGTACAACACAACGCATGCACGTTTGCATCTTGCATTAGTGTACCAACATTTCACATTTGCAATAGCTTATCTCGCGCTTACATTAATCCGTGATCTTGCAATGTTAATTACTTAAATATATTACCTAGACAAATGTATTTCCGAAATTTCACTAATCTACATTTATTATTTTTTGGTGTTGCGACTTTTTTGCGGCAGTGTTTAATGAGGGAATTTGAAATACCTTCAAATCTAATTACATTATTTAAATGTTTGTAGACGAAAGTTTATGCCACATAAAGACAGCTATAGAAGAAATGGTTCAAATGGCTCTGAGCACTATCGGACTTAACATCTGAGGTCATCAGTCCCCTAGAACTTAAAACTGCTTAAACCTAAATAACCTAAGGACATCACACACATCCATGCCCGAGGCAGGATTCGAACCTGCGACCGTAGCGGTAGCGCGGTTCTAGACTGTATCGCCTAGAACCGCTCGGCCACCCCGGCCGGCAGCTATAGAAGAAACTAAAAATTTTAAGGTGTTCAGTGGGCTAAGAGAAGTGACCAAATTTAATGTGTTTTATTTATTCCCACGGTAGAGAAGATCGATAGAGAATTTGGTAAAACTGATCCACAAGGGATCCAAACGCAGGAGAAGAACATTACTAGGCTTGCCAACACAGATGATAGTATTAGTAAGTATTTCCTCAACAGAATTACTTAATATGATGCAAAATTATTACAAAATCAGTGAGGTAACAGGATTAACTGTTGATGAAAAAAGGAAAAAACATCAAATTGTAAGTAGGGAAGTCGGAATCGATGCAGATTTGCTCTACACGTATTCACTTTCAAGACAGCTAATCGATTCAAATACTTAGGGAGTCTTTTTAGTGGCAACAATGAAACTGAAATAGAAATAGATACCTGTCCAACAAGGGCGAACAAAACGTTTTTTACTTGTATCTGAAAGAAAAGATCACTTAGTGTTAGGGTCTAGAACAGCTTGTATCAATCGCTTGTTTTAGCAGTAATATTATATGGATGTGAAGCATTAATATTTTCAAAGAAAATTGAAGAAAAACTGTCGTTATTCAAAAGAAAAATAGTTAGTAAAATTTTTGGAATGTTAAGTGATGAAAATAACGTGGACTGGAGGATAAGAAAGAATGAAGAATTAAGAAAGATACACGAACACTGTAACATGGTCGCAGTACTAAATAAGAGAAGGTTGGATTGGGCAAGCCATATAACAAGAATGACGGAGAACAGACTACCCTAAAGTACCATTTGGCAGGAAATACACTCCTGGAAATTGAAATAAGAACACCGTGAATTCATTGTCCCAGGAAGGGGAAACTTTATTGACACATTCCTGGGGTCAGATACATCACATGATCACACTGACAGAACCACAGGCACATAGACACAGGCAACAGAGCATGCACAATGTCGGCACTAGTACAGTGTATATCCACCTTTCGCAGCAATGCAGGCTGCTATTCTCCCATGGAGACGATCGTAGAGATGCTGGATGTAGTCCTGTGGAACGGCTTGCCATGCCATTTCCACCTGGCGCCTCAGTTGGACCAGCGTTCGTGCTGGACGTGCAGACCGCGTGAGACGACGCTTCATCCAGTCCCAAACATGCTCAATGGGGGACAGATCCGGGGATCTTGCTGGCCAGGGTAGTTGACTTACACCTTCTAGAGCACGTTCGGTGGCACGGGATACATGCGGACGTGCATTGTCCTGTTGGAACAGCAAGTTCCCTTGCCGGTCTAGGAATGGTAGAACGATGGGTTCGATGACGGTTTGGATGTACCGTGCACTATTCAGTGTCCCCTCGACGATCACCAGTGGTGTACGGCCAGTGTAGGAGATCGCTCCCCACACCATGATGCCGGGTGTTGGCCCTGTGTGCCTCGGTCGTATGCAGTCCTGATTGTGGCGCTCACCTGCACGGCGCCAAACACGCATACGACCATCATTGGCACCAAGGCAGAAGCGACTCTCATCGCTGAAGACGACACGTCTCCATTCGTCCCTCCATTCACGCCTGTCGCGACACCACTGGAGGCGGGCTGCACGATGTTGGGGCGTGAGCGGAAGACGGCCTAACGGTGTGCGGGACCGTAGCCCAGCTTCATGGAGACGGTTGCGAATGGTCCTCGCCGATGCCCCAGGAGCAACAGTGTCCCTAATTTGCTGGGAAGTGGCGGTGCGGTCCCCTACGGCACTGCGTAGGATCCTACGGTCTTGGCGTGCATCCGTGCGTCGCTGCGGTCCGGTCTCAGGCCGACGGGCACGTGCACCTTCCGCCGACCACTGGCGACAACATCGATGTACTGTGGAGACCTCACGCCCCACGTGTTAAGCAATTCGGCGGTACGTCCACCCGGCCTCCCGCATGCCCACTATACGCCCTCGCTCAAAGTCCGTCAACTGCACATACGGTTCACGTCCACGCTGTCGCGGCATGCTACCAGTGTTAAAGACTGCGATGGAGCTCCGTATGCCACGGCAAACTGGCTGACACTGACGGCGGCGGTGCACAAATGCTGCGCAGCTAGCGCCATTCGACGGCCAACACCGCGGTTCCTGGTGTGTCCGCTGTGCCGTGCGTGTGATCATTGCTTGTACAGCCCTCTCGCAGTGTCCGGAGCAAGTATGGTGGGTCTGACACACCGGTGTCAATGTGTTCTTTTTTCCATTTCCAGGAGTGTAGATGGAACGAGAGGAAGTGGAAGATCGAACCCAGTAAAAGTGGCGAGACAACGTCTGGGAGGATACAGTTAGGATGAACATCAACACTGTACAGACAAACAGTGCAATTTACAGAAAGAAATTGAAGTGGCTAGCAGAGCAGGTGTATGGTCGATAAGGCCCTTGTCACATGTAAAGTGTAATGTAAAGTAAATGTATCTTACACGTGACATGTCAAAACACATAGAAGATCTAATTATTAATTTTAGGTGTGTGACGACCGTCTGATCTGCGAAGATAATATTTTGACAGTGTCGCAAGATAATAAAAAATAATATTTCAAGTTTTAGTGGATTTAGTCGGTTTCGAGCTTCGTGTTGGATGGGGGGACCGGAACTGGAACGTGCAACCAATGCCTTTCGCAGCCAGTGATCTACCGACTCGTTGTCACAGCTTCACTTCCACCAGCACCTCTTCTTCTTCTTCTTCTTCTTCTTACTCACATATAACGTGCCAGGTTAGAGTCCCAGTCCTGCACGTGGGTTTGGTATGTCAAGAGGTTTCAAATCAGCGCACATAATGCTGCAGAGAAAGAATTTAATTATGTGCATCACGTGTTCATTTTCCGTCAAGGAGTAGTCCTGACTACTTTACTGTGTTTTTGTGACGGACTGGCTGTAGATGGAGAGAGGGAAACTACGCAGAAGCCTAGTGCTGCGACCGAAAAGTGTGGCTTGGTTTTTCAGTGGATTTACTTGAACTTCCACGTATTAAACCAGTCGATCAAGAAATTCAAGTAACACTGGGAAGGGGGACGGGGCGCCGCATGAGAAATTTGCAGTGGATGGTGAGGATTGGCGAACAGCGCAGTTCACCATCGGCTGTCCGCGGTTGACGCCGGCTTGTTAAGAGGGAGTTGCCTGTTCACCCACAGCTGACACACGGTGTCGACGTTACCCGAAGCTGCTGACTCGGGTATGTTCATCTTAAGATACCGGAACTTTAATGTGAACCCTTCACTCGTGCCTAGCTAGTGGCTGAGTCTACGCCACTGGCATGTACAGAACGCCGAGTTATACTTAAAATGCTCCAGTGCAGCACACATTAGTCAAACTTAATGAAACTTTCTCGAATTGATGACAACGGATCTTTATTAAATTTAAAACACACCTGATCACATAAATTAACTTTCAGTGTGATATACTTTGAAACAATAGTCAAAATAATGTATTAAACCGCACTCTGTTCCCGTTAAGTTTCCTATGAGACACAGTTTCAAGTTTATAGGTGCATCGTTCTTTTCCTTTTCAATGATTTGATAAACAATGAACGCATTGTTCACTGTAATATTTAGTACCCTTCTAAATACTTCAACACCCCACATTACACATTTTTCTCTTCCCACTGAGGCAGTATAAAAACTTCTGTGTGCGAGACAGAAATCTAACTGAATCTTTAATTAATCAAGAAACAGGGCTACGCTTGAGATATAGTGCTGTATTTAATATACGCAACGCAATTACTAACGCCTTAGTTTATTGACACTAGTAGTGAATCTCAAGGTGAAGAATTGGCATAATACCTTTATTTATCGTTTAAAGGAGAGAGTTGTGATAAACTCAAGATTTATGTAACAATGTGTTTTGTTATAAAGGACACATAAACAGTAATGAAACAAATCACAATTATGTTGACAAGAACTTTACAAATATGTACCTTACTATGAGAACTCCAAACTAAAGCTCTGATCAGACAAAGTTACTGAAGGAGATGGAGTAGCATAACATCTTAAATATAATTCTGTGAAATAAGTTTAGTAACCTGTCTATGACAATCACAGTGGGGCTTGCCTCTAACCAACATCCAAGAATCCTAAAGCTCTGAGGAAATACTGATGAATATGAGTCAATAATACTTATCTTGCAATCTAGCTACAACACTATCCCTTGCCCTAATACACCGAAGCTGTAAGCTTTAATGGACTGTGAGGAGAGTGGAGAAAGAGACTCCGCAACTTGAGAGTTCACCTGTAACTTAGCCTTCGTCACCTGTCCATGACTTCTGCCCTGAAACTCCCTTAACTTCCGAATCCCTTAAGCATCCCTGACTAAATAAACGCATCTCTCCGTTTTTCCGGTCTCCTCTCAGTAGCTTGCAGCTGTCTTGCCATCAACAAAACGGGGCCATCAAGCCACGTAAAGTAGCTACAGACCGCCAATGCTATACTCGTTTCTTTGACAATATTTTGTGCCCAGAAACGGCGAAAAGTCAACAGCAAAAAACAATTAATTGAACTTCTCACTCTCTTTTCTGAAGAGCTTCCCACCGGGTGTTACTTAACTACTAACACTGCACTCGGTACTCATTCAATCGCGAACCAACCTTGCTTTACAGATCCTGTGAAATGTTAAGAAAACTTTCTACAAGACCAGTAGCCATTTGTGCTCAAGCGTCCGTCCATTCAGTAGGTCAGTGCTGTTTTGTCAAGCTTTACGAAAGCCAGGAGTTGTTTTTCTGTCCAAAAATATAACTTAACAATCGCCTAGCTCCTACTACTTGCTCTGGACGAAGGCTTCTCTTTACCTCGGCTGCCGCAGTCCATCCTGCAAATGGACAATGGCCTGACCGCCTGCTATCCGTGCGCCAGAGCGACTTCCATCCCCTGGCAAGGAGACGGCCGCCCTACCTGCTCTTTCTTTTCCCTCAGTTTCTGCGAAGGCCGGCGCACCACGGCCTCCCATGCCTCGCTCCGCCGTATCTCACAACTGCATCTCCTGTCTTATACTCTCAGCGTTCCTCACTTCCGAAGTTAGGACATCAAGCAAATGAATATACCCAGAACCACGTTAGACTACCAGAGGTTAAGAGGAGAACGTGAAATCAGCTCATACAATGGCTGTGATATCGTGACTCACGTTAAACTAACTCAACGCCCCTAAATTTGTGTTATTAAAGGTGAACAAAAATGAAAAGAGACTAGCAGAACGGTTTGTCGCGTTTAAAGAGTTTGGAGCCCCCGATTTCTTCTGACTCATTCATTTTCCAACAGAGATCTTAGTAATGCATCAGCATAGATGTCCCTGGATTTACGTGACGAGTTAGTGTTATCCGTCGTCAGCAGATGGCAGAGCGACATCACAAAGTTGGATGAACAAAACGTGGGTGAACAGAAAAGAAACATCCAAAAAAGTTCTATGCTATCGTGTCGGAAGACAAATGGGTTGAGAAACTAGTGGCAGAGTAGCTGATGTTTTGCTCACGCTATCACAAACATTGGATGTGGCGTTGAATTTGCTTCTTTAAGACTTTATTTGTAAGTAACAATCTAAATTGCGTTGTTTTAAATTCAGTAATTGACGAGCAATCCCAATTCAGTAAGCAAAAGTTCACTTATAAAGTATCTTTAACCTCTTTTAGGTTTGGGCTAATTAAAAAGGTAGGGTTGTGTTTTAAGAATATGTCAAGTGAATAGAAACAGTAATCGTCAGTGTTTCTTCCGAAGTAGATCAACAACCCAGCAGGTTACTCTGCATTTAAAGTAAGCGGTAATTTAGATTACATGCATGTAAAATTTGTTGTCTGGCTGGCAACACTTATGTTAATGTTGTTTTGAAACAATAAGGTGAATTAAACAAATTTACGACATGTAGTTTCAGAGACATCATTTTTAAACATGTCAGTGAATTAATGTATTAAGAAACAACCCAAGTTCATAAATTTAATGTCACACCAAAATAATTAGAAATACAGGGTGATTCAAAAAGAATACCACAACTTTAGGAATTTAAAACTCTGCAACGACAAAAGGCAGAGCTAAGCACTATCTGCCGGCGAATTAAGGGAGCTATAAAGTTTCATTTAGTTGTACATTTGTTCGCTTGAGGCCCTGTTGACTAGGCGTCAGCGTCAGTTGATGCTAAGATGGCGACCGCTCAACAGAAAGCTTTTTGTGTTATTGAGTACGGCAGAAGTGAATCGACGACAGTTGTTCAGCGTGCATTTCGAACGAAGTATGGTGTTAAACCTCCTGATAGGTGGTGTATTAAACGTTGGTATAAACAGTTTACAGAGAATGGGTGTTTGTGCAAAGGGAAAAGTTCTGGACGGCCGAGAACGAGTGATGAAAATGTAGCACGCATCCAGCAAGCATTTGTTCGCAGCCCAGGAAAATCGACTCGCAGAGCTAGCAGAGAGCTGCAAATTCCACAATAAACTGTATGGAGAGTCCTCCGAAAAAGGTTAGTTATGAAACCTTATCGTCTGAAATTGGTTCAAGCACTGTCTGCAGCTGATAAGATTAAAAGAATCGATTTCTGTGATTTTATCCTTGCTCAAATGGAAACAGATGAATCTTTCGTTTCAAAGATTGTGTTTAGTGATGAAGCAACTTTCCACGCTAACGGGAAAGTCAACCGTCACAATGTCTGTATATGGGGCACTGAGAATCCGCGGGAAACAACTCAGTATGAACGTGACTCGCCTAAGGTGAACGTTTTCTGTGCCATTTCAGCCAATAAAGTTTTTGGTCCCTTTTTCTTCGAAGGTGCTACTGTAACTGGACTACAGTATCTGGAGATGTTAGAGAATTGGCTGTTCCCTCAGCTCGAACAAGAAGCACTTCATATTTCAGCAGGATGGAGCGCCACCACATTGGCACTTATCTGTCCGTAACTACCTGAACGTCAACTACCCGAGGCGATGGATCGGCCGCCAGGCAGCCCGTGACAGAGCACTTCATCACTGGCCTCCAAGAAGCCCTGATCTTACCCCCTGTGAATTTTTCTTATGGGGGTATGTTAAGGATATGGTGTTTCGGACACCTCTCCCAGCCACCATTGATGATTTGAAACGAGAAATAACAGCAGCTATCCAAACTGTTACGCCTGATATACTACAGAGAGTGTGGAACGAGTTGGAGTATCGGGTTGATATTACTCGTGTGTCTGGAGGGGGGCCATATTGAACATCTCTGAACTTGTTTTTGAGTGAAAAAAAAAACCTTTTTAAATACTCTTTGTAATGATGTGTAACAGAAGGTTATATTATGTTTCTTTCATTAAATACACATTTTTAAAGTTGTGGTATTCTTTTTGAATCACCCTGTATAACAAATTTTATTTGGAGAAAATAAAAAATCGCAATTCATGCTATATTTTTTAACTTTTTTGAACAGGATAAATTTTGTTTCTTATTCTCCTAGATCCAAAACAGAATCTGGCATGTCCCAAACCACCCCTAAGACTAATAATTCGGAAACAGTTATAATATTTGCACCTCTTTCTGTTCACGCACAGAGAGGGGGAGGCATGAATAACGTCACCAGATTTCTACTTTTTTAGGTTATAAAAACATGAACAATGTCCCAACACTAATTACAAGTTTAAAGTCAGTCAAAAGATTTATAATTCTACATAATTCTGATGTTCATATTTCATTTTAAAAAATTATTAGTTTCTTCTTTTTAAATCGAAACTGTTACTCTTCACGCCTTTTTACGGTACAGTTTGAACTACGCGACAGCAACTGGCGAGTATAGCGCAGACAATATAGGAAGGCTGTCGACCGTGAGTGTAAACAAAGAAAAATTTAGATCGCTCAGCTGTCGCAGCACTGTCAGCCTACACCCTTGCTCTGCGCTTCTGCAAAAGCGGGACTGACACTTTTTCACAGGGATTGCTCATTTTCAAAATAAGAATAGAAAACAATGAGCAACGTGCAAAGAAAAACAGAGGGCATAAAGAATTAGGTAACAGAGACCTCAGTGCTTGCTTAGATTCGCAGTATAGTGAAAGAGGTAGTTTATAAGCCCGGTCTCTACAGATGTCTGACTCAACCATACTTCAAAACACCCCACTTAATGCCGCCGTGCTGAAGAGTCCGCATAATACATGGTCGGGTTGCCGCCAGTGCAGACACTAACGGCAGCCATTGCGTACTAGCATTCATGGCCTGAGGTGCTAATAAAATGACCAATACGGTACACAGCTGCCAAAGGCACTCACTCTTACTGCTAATGACCCGCGACCGTCTTCCATGGCATGTATACTTTTATAAACTCAAAGGAATACGAGATATTAGGTGCCCACAAACAAATTGATGTAGAAGTTCAATTATTTCTGGAGCGAGTTTATTTACCGAAAGTCCTTTTTAATAAGGAGGAAAAACAACAATTACATGTAAAGCAACTAATATTTCATTGTCTAGTGTTTTTGAAGTCGAAAGAGTTACGTTTTTTTGATTCAACCGTTTCTTTTTGTTAACATATGATTCTATAGAATTACGTAGTATGGTTTTCCAGCAATACATCCTCAAATCCATCAAGTTAAATGTCAAGACAGAAAAGTCATACCTCTTGTGACGGACTAGATGCTTCCAGTTTCATCGCGCAAGTAGAAAATATATTCTTGGGCAGTAACTCACCTGCAACAAAGGAAAAATGTCACGATAACAAATAAAGTTATAGACATACTTTGTGCAGATCTCACGAAGAAAATCGTACTTGATTTCAGTAAACCTAGAAGTATGTAATACAAAAGTATGCAATCATGTTAAAAGCGTTACAGACAAAATTAGGAAAAGAAGATTAATATTCAGTGGGTATATCCACAGAACAAGTCATAGTAGAGTGATAAAAAATTATACAGCGTTTTTAAACAGTAAAAGTTACACTCATTGGATTAGGAAAGTGCAAGAAGAATTTTCATACATAAGCAAGCAAATGAAAACAGATAAATTTACTGAGACTAAATGAAGAAGTGGGAAAGCTGTCAATACAAGACAGTTACAAAACCACAGGGCAGAATACGGATAGTAGAAGAGAAGAAACTATTGGAGAAAGCTTAAAGTTAACTTAGTGACTGGAACATAGTCCTTCGCTAACCTAGGATTCTGTCCATCCGGCTATGAGCGATCAATGTCGAAGAATTTTCTAGCTTTTCAAGTAAAACTGTGTGGAACTACAGATTCAACATCCTGGTTGCTTCTACGCGAATGATTGTGCGCCATGAACGTGATACAATGCAGGTGAGAGCAAGATCAGATGTTGTCGATACTTTGCTACAGTGACGATATTTAACATTATATCTCTGTGTCTCTGCTACATCTTTTGTATACAAGTGTGTGGAAATGAAAGTTTATGAGTGAAAATATGCCGATGAACCAAAATACTACGTTATTTCTTTAATTTATTTTGCTGGATTTTTCAAACAAAACAGTCATTGCTTTTTCTGTTTTGCTTTGTGTTACGGCGCAAAAACAACTACGGTCATACGCACCCATGTGAAAACCTAAGAACACTATGACCAAAAAGGAGTTAAAAGCAACTACTAGTTAAGCCCAAGCTATGAAAAGAAAGAGACCAAAGAACAAGGTCTTCCTCTTGGAGGAAGGTCCACAAAATACGTCGTAGACACAACGGAGGCCCCGAACTAAAGATTAAGTGTCCTTTGCCGTATTGCTACGACGTGTAAAAAGTAAATCACAGTCCACAACGCGTGTGTCGTTCGCTAAAACGGTCGATAAGTCACATGGTAAACATACAGTAGAACGTAAGTAGTTAAAAAGAGCCATTCGGTCACTTAATTGCGAACAAAGTGATGGGGGCTCACCACTTTGCAAATGGCGATGGCTAAAACGACAGTGCCCAACACGCAACCTAACTAATATGCTCTCCTCACCGCTAGAGGACCGAGAGGAGATCAGTCAAGCAGTCGGGATAGGTTTAATTCCTCAGAGCTTACTCCCGTGAAGGAAGACCAGTGGCGATGCCAAAGTGATACCATCTGCTGACAGACGGCAACATAGAGATGATGGGAAGGAATAGAAAAACTTGCGGGCCGAGGTTGGAGGATTGCAGCCTTGGTAGCAGCGTCAGCAGCCTCCTATCCCGTCAGGACGACGTGACTAGGGACGCATATAAACATCACAGTGGCTCCCTCAAGAGTGAGCAAGTGGAAGCTTCCTTGGACCCGTTGCACTAAGGAACGGACTGTGTACAACACACGGAGACTCTGAAGGGCACTGAGAGAATCAGGGCAGATCACACAACTGAAAAGCCTGTGTTGCCGGTTTTGTAGCCTGATACAGGCTGAAGAGCTCTGCTGTAAATAGTGAGGAGTGTTCTGGAAGCTGATACCGAAAATGGTGGGTGCCAATGACAAAGGCACAGTCGACACCATAGTCTGCCTTAGAGCCATCAGTGTACATGAAGGTGCTGTCGCTAAGTTGTGTGCGAGATTCGAGGAACTTATTGTGATAGATCGAATCCGGAGTAGTTTCCTTAGGTAGCGAATTAAGTCCAAGATGAAGACGGGCCGCCACACGAAGCCAAGGTGCTGAAGGGTTCACACCCATTGGGAACATGATGGGTAGCCTGAAGATAAGCTGCCGAAGCAATAGCCGAAAGCAAACTCCAGGAGGTAACAGAGAAGAGGGATGCACATCATATTGGCGATCAAAGGAGCTATCGAAGAAGGAGGCACAGGAAGGGTGGCTAGGCATGGCAGACAAACGGCATGTGTATCGACTGAGAAGGACATCACTCCCATATGACAACAGTAGTTCAGCAGCTTCGTAATGGTGGCTCTCAAATGGGCAGTGGCCAAACGGATTCCACGATTGTGGATTGCATTTGGACAGCGTAAAATGGACGGACATGCAGACGCATAAACGCAACACAATAGTCTAGTTTCGAACTGACAAGAGATCGGTGCTAACGGAGGACAGCGAACCGATCCACTCCCCAGGACGTACGGTGGAGAACATACAGAACATCGAGAGATGGAGTACGGTGGGCGGCCAGGTAAGACATGTGGGAGGGCCAAGAAAGTTTCCTCTCAAGCATGAGACACAGGAATTTTCTAGTTTCAGCGGACGGAAGAGCAATGGGACCAAGGTGTAAAGACAGTGGAAGAAACCCATTGCACCACCAGAAATTCATACAAACATTTTTGTTAATGGAAAAGCGGAAGCCAGTTTTTATGCTCCACTAGTAAAGACGATCGAGACATCGCTGAAGAATGTTACTGATGGCAGTTCCACTAAAGCGCAGTTACTAAACAAGATTTTCCGAAGTTCCTTCACCAAAGAAGACGAACTAAATATTTCAGAATTCAAATCAAGAACACCCGCCAACACGAGTAAATTAGAAGTAGATACCTTCGGTGTAGTGAGGCACCTTAAATAGTTTAATGAAGGCAAACCCGTCAGTCCAGATTGTATGTCAGTTGGATTCACTTCGGAATACGTTGATACAATAGCTTCATATTTAGCAATCTTACACAACCGCTCGCTTGCCGGAAGATCTGTACCCAAATAATGGTCTGAAGATCCGTACCCAAAGAATGGAAAGTTGCGCAGATTCCGTCAAAACCCATGAAAGGAAATAGGAGTAATCCACTGACTTACGAGCCTATATCACTAAGGTCGATTTTCAGATAAATGTACACTACTGGTCATTAAAATTGCTACACCACGAAGATGACGTGCTACAGACGGGAAATTTAACCAACAGGAAGAAGATGCTTTAATATGCAAAAGATTAGCTTTTCAGAGCATTCACACAAGGTTGGTGCCGGTGGCGACACTTACAACGTGCTGACATGAGGAATGTTTCCAGCCGATTTCTCATAAACAAACAGCAGTTGACCGGCGTTGCCTGGTGTAACGTTGTTGTGATGCCTCGTGTAAGGAGGAGAAATGCGTACCATCACGTTTCCGACTTTGATAAAGGTCGGATCGTAGCCTATCGCGATTGCGGCTTATCGTATCGCGACATTGCTGCTCGCGTTGGTCGAGATCCAATGACTGTTAGCAGAATATGGACTCCGTGGGTTCAGGAGGGTAATACGGAACGCCGTGCTGGATCCCAACGGCCTCGACTCACTAGCAGTCGAAATGACAGGCATCTTATCCGCATCGTAACGGATCGTGCAGCCATGTCTCGCTCCCTTAGTCAACAGATGGGAAAGTTTGCAAGACAACAACCATCTGCACGAACAGATCGACGACATTTGCAGCGGCATGGATTATCAGCTCGGAACCATGGTTGCGGTTACCCTTGATGCTGCATCACAGACAGGAGCGCCTGCGATGGTGTACTCAACGACGAATCTGGGTGCACGAATGGCAAAACATCGTTTTTTCCGATGCTTCCAGGTTCTGTTTACAGCATCATGATGGTCGCATCAGTGTTTGGCGACATCGCAGTGAACGCACATTGGAAGCGCGTATTCGTCATCGCCATACTGTCGTATCACCCAGCGTGATGGTATGGGGTGCCATTGGTTACACGTCTCGGTCACCTCTTGTTCGCATTGACGGCACTTTGAACAGTGGACGTTACATTTCAGATGTGTTACGACCCGTGGCTCTACCCTTCATTCGATACCTGCGAAACCCTACATTTCAGCAGGATAATGCACGACCGCATGTTGCAGCTCCTGTACGTGCCTTTCTGGATACAGAAAATGGTCGACTGCTGCCCTGGCCAGCACATTCTCCAGAACCCTCACCAATTGAAAACGTCTGGTCAATGGTGGCCGAGCAACTGGCTCGTCTCAATACGCCAGTCACTACTCTTGATAAACTGTGGTATCCTGTTGAAGCAGCATGGGCAGCTGTAACTGTACACGCCATCCAAGCTCTGTTTGAATCAATGGCCAGGAGTTTCAAGGCCGTTATTATGGCGAGAGGTGGTTGTTCTGGGTACTGATTTCTCAGGATCTATGCACCCAAATTGCGTGAAAATGTAATCACATGTCAGTTCTAGAATAATATATTTGTCCAATGAATACCCGTTTATCATCAGCATTTCTTCTTGGTGTAGCAATTTTAATGGCCAGTAGTGTACTAGGATACTGAAACGAATACTGTGGTCAAACATTATGAACTACCTCGAAAAAACGATTTATTCACAAGCATTTCTTTATTCTCACGAAGTGATAAGTGCTATATGCAGAGGATGTCAAACTGATTTCATATTCTCAGATTTCCGGAAGGACTTGGACACCGTTTCTCATAAGCGGCTTCTAATGAAATTGGGTCCCTACGGCGTATCGTCCCAGTCTTGTCCTGTCAGAAAGGTCACTGTTCACGCTAACGGAAAGTGATTGAGTGAAACAGAAGTAATATCTATTGTTCTCCAGGCAAGTTTTATGGGATTTTTGCTCTTCCTCATCTACTTAAATGATTTAGCGTACAATCTGAGCAGCCATCTTAGTTTGCGGATGATCTTGTCATTAACCGTCTCGTAAAATCATCAGGTAATGAAAACCACTTGCAAAATTATCTAGACAAGATACCTATCTGGTGATAAAAGTGGCAATTTACTCTAAATAATGACAAGTATGAAGTACAGAAAGGAATCCGCTAAATTTCAGTTACACCAAAAATCACATGAATCTAAAGGCCACGAATTCAACTAAATACTTAAGGATTACAGAACAACTTTAACTGGAACGACGACATAGGTAATGTTGCAGCAAAAGCGAACCACATGTATTCTTCGATACTGCTGGATCTGAAACGTCCCCTTAGAAAAGTTTATGAATTACTGTGCTGATAAAACTCTTACGCTATTTGATTTTCAAACAGTTGAGCAAAACTGAACGTACCCAGACTTTCGCTCTTTACCTATTCTGATCAACACTAAACTGAAACACAATATTTTTAGCGCAACGCAGTCTGACTTTCAATAATCCCTACAAAAGAATGGCCCTGACTAACATTAACCTATACCTTTGACATATCACTTACCTCACAAAAATCTTCGTTACTCGAACTACTGCAATACAGCGAGCGCCAATACTGCCAGATAAATAAAAGATTCAAACTACTGAAGTCACGAACTACTGATAGGCTTAGTTCGCAAATGAAAGATTTTCATAGAGAACAAACAATGTATTTACCTTAATAATGTTCAAAAGTCATAATATATATAGCAGTTCATGACATCCAGTCTTACAAATTTACTGTCTCTGATGGATACACGTCCAGATCATCAGCTCTCAAAACTCCGCCATTACTCTCCCCACATCCACCACTGCTGGCGGCTCACCTCCAACTGCGCAACGCTACGCGCTGTTAACACCCAACTGCCCAACACTACAATAGTGGATATTACAAGTGCTAACCAGCCACAGACTGCACACAGCACAGCCAGTGATTTTCATACAGAGCACTACGTGGCGTTACCAATATAAAAACCTAAACAGCCTATTTGCAGATCTTGTCATGAAATTTCAGTCACCAACTTTCTCCTCCGAATGCAAAAATATTTTGTTGGCGTTCACCTTCATAGGCAGAAATTATAATCGGAATAAAAAAGCAGAAATCGAAGCACGCACGGAAAGATTTAAGTGTTCGTTTTTCCTTTTCACTGTTCGGGAACGAAACGGTAGGATAATAGTTCAAAGGTGATTAAAATAACTTTGTGCCAGGCGAGTAAATGTAAATTACAGAGTAGTAACGCAGCTGTAGATATAGACGTAGATGTGGCTCTAGTAGTTTTAATGTGATCGCAAATTAATATTACCATACTGAAGGCTGTCTGGCTACCCAGCAGCCCAGGAGAGGCAGCCCCTTGTATTCTCGATGTACCAGATCGTACATCGATCAACTGCCTTGTCCAGTTTTTGTTACGCTGACGAGCGAACAGAAGCGCGTAACCAGAAATGCCAGAGGCCGCTCCATTCCGCATTGCGATATAAACTGCAACTAGTTAGGTTGTGTTTATCATTGGAGCGATGCAGTTGAATATTCGGAATGAAACGCGCAGGCAAGCATTTACAATGCCGAAGGGGATGGGGGTAGAGGATATAAACACCTACGTAGCCCATCTGATGCACCTGTGGACGGTTATTTCGTTGCGCATAATTGTACACGCGAGGTATTCAAATGTGACACGAGCATTGTCCGCCGGCATTTCACGACAGCACAAAGAGACCGTTATTGCAGCAGGTAACGCACACTTGTTGGTATAGAAATATCCCACTGCGAAGCGCTATAAACATAGGTTACGTTAACTTAAAATGTAACTGCATTGCCGAAAGTGCAACAAACTCGCTGCTTTGACATCTGACACAAACAAAAGATGCCACTTTAGAAACGAGCGAAGAATTCTAACAGATATACATCCGTTGTCTCATTAAAATCTGTGTTTGTCTTTACTAGCTACTATGACCATAATTTTGTAACATAACGCATATGCACGAGAAATTAACCACAGAGTAGATTTAAAATGTATCATGAGAGTGGGCTCTGACTTTCCGGATGGCCCAAATGAATCGACAAAGGACCGGCCAGCAGTGGACAACAGTAGGCGTTTTTCCTCATAAGTAGGTAGGGAGTGGCAGACCTCCAGTCTTAGCTACAGAGCATGTCTGGTACAATGGCGGCATTCGCAACAGTATGAAAGATGGCCATATTGAAATACTTCATAATTCCACAAAAATTCGATGTTTCACAGAATGATAAATCGAGAATATCAGCTTGCCTATGGCATTGAGGTACACTTATTAAGATTCTCACTTGGATGATAGCTATTTATTGAATTTATGCGTTTTATATCTTTTGCTATGAAATATTTCAGATCATAATGTCCTTCACAGATACGCAGCAGATGAAAACTGTGTGGCAATTCTCACATCTAGCAATAAGTGACCAAGTTATATCCATCTTAATTATTAACTGTTGTAACCTCCCCACAAAAATTTGAAAAGACAATACTTAATAGAAATGGAGCCAAGTGTAAGCTCCCCAGAGAAATTTAAGATAATATTTTAAATGACAATAGACATAGAGCTAAATGTAACTTCCCAGCAAATAAAATAATTTATTGACAATGACAATTAAATGAAAAATCGCAATCTGGCCCAAATGTAAGCTGCCCACAAAAATGTAAGTCAATTCAATGATAATGAAATCTCAGTGACAATGAAAACGCAAATAGACCGAAATGTCGATCTTAGGCCCTGATTAAACTCAAATTCTTACCTCAGTAAAACTGGATCTGCTCTTATTTTTCGCCATAGCTTGGAGGAAATGCATCGCAAACATTGTTTGAACTTCAGTAAATTTTTCTTTAAAGGAAATGGAAGGCAAATATTCTTTCAATAAAATGTTTGTTTTGTTAAAGTGCTTGGTTTGAAAACAAAAATTATTATTGGGGCGATTCTTGAACAAATTAGTGAAAGGTCTCTGTTGGATTCCTTTCATGTTTAATTTCTCAAATTTGTTGTCTTTTAAGGAATAAATTCCTCTTCTAAATTTACTGTGGCGTTTCTGACTATCTGGGAGGAGACTGAGTAGTGGAACGTGTTACTTTTACACGTAAACAAGAACGATCTCTCACACTACTACACTTTAAAGCACAGTTTATATGTAATTCTTATATGTAATTCATGTCACACAGTCTCATACGGAACCTACATCCGCTTTCTTTTATATACTGTGTATGATAAGATACTGTCATCCCCCTTCCCTTCTGTGTGAGAGGATGAATGATCAAATGTGTTTGTAGCTGCATGCCTGAGGGTAGCAGACAAGGCTGTCTGCTAGAGAACAGTAGGACCAACGTTGAAACAGGTAGCTACGGTTCCTAAAAGCAGAGAGGTTTCCATTCTTAGTATGGTCCGGTCCGTCCCCTGTCATGTTGGTATAGGAAGCTGCCCCTCTGGCGCCTTCCGTTGGTCTTTGTGAGCGACTCTCGGGAGCACGCTGGGTAGTTCAGTGGGAGTCTGGCGGTTGGAGAGTTGCAGCCGAGGAGTAGGCAGTTGGAGTCCAGTAGTAGCGCAGGGCAGTCCAGCAGTTGCAGCCGAGCGTCTGAAGTGGTAAGATCTCCGGCCAAGCGCGTGTCTGTTAAGTCCATAGGACAATGGATTTGTTAAGTTCAGCTTAACTGAGAATTTAATCATTTTATTTCGGGTTAGCTTTAAAATAGCTAAGGTTATCTTTAATTGCAGCGGAGTGTAATTCTCGTGTCCAGTTCAGATTAATTTGCGGTAGTTGCTTTGTTACTACTTTGTGAGGAAAGTGGAACCACGTGTTGGTCAGTAACTCTAAGTAAGATCAATCTTAAAGGCAAATGCTTGTGTGATTATAACGTATCGTCTTGAAAAGATTTTGAATATACCAACTTTTCTTTATGTTCAACCCACGTGGCGTGTACTTTGTGAGACCAGTACCACGTGCTTATATAACTGTTTGACCCATCAGGTTAGTAGTAAGACGTTAGTAACCAGTTCGAGGTTTTTCTTTTGTAATTTGCTTTTCGATCGAATGTATTTTTATTATCTAAATTATTGTGGAGTTATACGCTTTCTGTAAATCAAGTTGACCACGTGGAGCATGTGGTGTAATCACCAAAGTAGCCATCAGCTATTCTTCTTGGGAAGATTTCACAAAGATTTAATGTGAATTTAGTATACCAGTGTGTGGTAATTACATGACGGACAGGATTGTGCTTCGAACGGAAATTCTTTGGGTAAAAATTTGAATCTGTTTGTAGTGATTAACTTTCTCTTGCATGCGTTTCAATGTTCTTTGTGTGTTGTTTTATGAATGCAGTGTTGTACCCAGTCTCCCAATCTTGGCTCCATATTTTATGTGTTCCGTAATATTCCAATCTCACAGTATCACAATCGTAAATAAGGCACCAGCTCAGTTATAACTCACGTATAATATGCTGAAATTTCAATGAACAATCTTTAAAATAAATTTGCAAATATAAACTGATTTCTTTCTTTTTATTCAAATTCTCCTTTTTATATAGATATATTACCGGTTGTTGTATGACTGTAAAAGATTATATTCAATGATAGTCTGATTGGTAATGTGGTAAACCTAGACTAGTTACCCAGTCGTGAAACAGTGGCCCAGTAAACGCACGGTTAACCTCACAAGACAGCTCACAGTTTTAAACCGCTTTCATGGTCTAATTAGCACCCGATTTCAGCATACCAAATTCAAGTCACAATCTTACGCAATTCAGCAAAGCAAATTAGAGTTACAATCTTTCACATGGCGACCCTGTTCTGTGATTCCGCTAGACTCTGGAATCTCTGAGACGTTAGATTGCAAGCGTTGTATAATCTTAATTTTTTTTCCCTACAGCGCTCAAACAACTTTTGCGTTGTTTCTGAGCAGACGTTCAAAAGATTCACGGCGTTGTTGAGCGGCGTTGTGTTGTTTGTCTTGTTTTGTTTTCTATATTTGTTTGTTCTATATATGTGTGTTTTTTTTTTCTCGCTTGTAAATTCCACTGTTTCGAACAAAGATAAAAATTTGTTTTGCGTATGAAAAAGTGCGTACTAAGTTGGGTATCTTTCGTGTGACTGTCGTAATTTTTGGGGGACACATTTATTGTGATTAGTGTGTTGCGTACTGGGTGTGAATTGCACTAATGCTGACACGTAACCAAGCTAAAAGTAAGCGGTCCGACAACTTAAGCAACATGGACCAAGGGGATAATTTGATTTCCAATATTAACGCGTCGGGCGGTTCCGAAAATGCAATGGGGAATACTTCAGACGAAATGCAAAACAGCACGAACGGCCTCACATCAGAGCCACAAATTAATGTGCCTCCAACTAACCAAATTGATTTGGTAGAACTCGTGAAAGCCTTATTACAACAAAATAAAGAATCGTTCCGAGAACAAAAAGAATTATCAGAAAAATTGTTCCGAGAACAAAAAGAATCCGAAAAATCGATCCGCGAGCTAGGCGAACAAATAGACGAAAAATTAATCCAGCAGACAAATAAAGTTGACAAGTCGATGCAGAGAGTGTCCGATGATATCTCACAAAGAATAAACAATCTGGCAAGTGAAATAAAAAGTGACATTATGAAAGAATTAGGCCGTACATTTGAACAAATCGATGACCGTCTGCAAGCCCTAGAACAGAGCAAGCAGTGTGGCGAGGCGGAATCTAAAGAAAGCGAAGAACGGCTACTTAGGAATTTCCAAGAGCTGAGAGAACAATGCCAAAGAGATCGTCAGCAGGTACTCTCGAGGGTCCAAGAAGCTGAAACGCATTGTCCCACGGCCGTTAGCAACACAATAGCGGACAACAGTTTAGCGATCCACGCGTTGGAACAGGAGGTCGAACAATTGAAGCAGACTGGGGCGGAGGACAAGAGACAAATAGATGAGAAGATCGCGGCATTAGCGGACATTGTAGGCACGATGAAGCTGACGGAAAGCGAGAACAATATCACACAGGTAGCGGCCGCAGAGACCGAAGAAGTGCGTTCGCTTCTTAAATTCCAGAAGGGACAGTTTGAAGTGAACAGACAGCACAAAGCTGTAACAGGCGATTTACAAGAACGCGTGGCGCATCTGGAAAACCGCATGGCGTGTGATTCCGAACTCGCCAATAGCAATAAAAATAGCCGTACGAACAGTGCAGAGAGGGACTCCGGCCACGAGGGAGATTTTGACGACAGGGAAGAATGTAATTTAAGGGGCAGACATGAGACAAATAGAAACATTCAAGGGCCTCGCCAGGAGGAAATGCGGGGATTTGATTTCAAACATTTCCTTACGGTAAGAAAATTTGAGATATTCCGAAATTCTCAAAAAGGCATACATCCACGAGCATGGCTCGAGCAATTTGAGTTCTGTCTTCCTCCCGACTGGGCAAGTTCACATAAAATAGAGTATATGTGTGGCTATTTGGAAGGCGAACCGGCGAGTCGTATGAGGTTGGCAGCGCGTCACTGCAACTCCACTCGGGAGTTTCGACAAGCCTTTCTCTCCGCCTATTGGTCGGAAGCGGCACAAGATAGGGTCAAACATGGCATAATTATGCTACCAAATTTGAACCAGTCTGGTTTCGGCAGCCCTGCACGCCTATTCGACCACATGCTGCAGGCAAATCAATTTTTATACGACCCATACGGGCCTGCGGAACTAATTAGGATATGCATCACCAAATTGCCGATGCACTTGCGGCACGTCATTCTTGCGGGACGATGCAAAGAGGACGTGGAAACGTTTAAAACGCTTCTCCAAGAGATGGAATACAATACAGCAGAATGTCCGCCTAATCAGGCACAAAGTTATTACGGGGCTCAGCAGCGCGATCGCAGTCGTGGCCGTATTACTAATCAACGGCGTGACTGGTCGTCGCGACGCGAACGAAACAATAATCGAGACAGGCCGTATAGAAACTGGGGTAACAGTCGCGAACACAGGTGGAGCAACAGAAATGATCGAGGACGTGGACAGAATCGTGAACGGAACAGTTACGGCAACCAGAATCGATACTACGGTGAACACGGTGGGAATAGGACTATAGGCGGAGCACCTCATGATGTTGAAATTCGGCCAGCTAACCCTAGACATAATCCAGCAAATGGAAATGAACAAAACCGGCAATGACAAACGATCAGCGCAGAAGGCGCCCAATCGGAACCAATGAACGACATGGCAAAGGAGTGCATACGGTATATAGAGAAGGAAGATATTAGAGAGGATCTGTTGCAAGAAACTACGAGTGCTAAAATTTCGGGAATAAATCCAGTCGTGACAGTTGCAGTAAGCGAAATATGTTTTAAGTGTATCATTGACACTGGAAGCCCTTTCTCGATAGTGAGCGAGGCAGCATTTCAAAAATGCGAAGGGACTGGGACTTGGCCCGTTTTTCAAGTGCGAGGAATAAAGGTGAAGGGCGCAATCTACGGTAAGAGCGTAGAAATCCGAAGGCAGACTCGGCTTAATTTTACCTGCCAGGGAAGAGAGTTTGAGTACAATTTCTATGTGCTCCCAATGCTGAATGTGGCAATGATTTTAGGCAATGACTTCATGAATACCCACCATGCGGTAATTGACATGGGTGGAGGAGTAATGACAGTTCAAGTTGGGGATCAGCAAATTAATTTAGTATTTGATGAATGCATATTACGTGCCGAATCAGAAATTAGTTGCCTAAAATTTCAAGCTCAAACCGAGTCGCAACCCAAACTGGAGCTACTCGTGAACTATGTAAGTGAGTCGTGCTCTATGTCTGGTGAGCAGGGGAAAGATGTTGCTTTTGCTGATGCACTGAGAAAGAGCATCGCGGGTGTCAGAACCACGGACAGGGAAAAGGAGAAATTGTATTGCCTACTTAGGAATCATGAACGGGTATTTTCTGAGACTCCGGGGGCCATTAAGGGTTTTATGTACCATTTCAGAGTACGTGACCATCAGAAGTTTTCTGTTAGACCATACCCTATTCCCGTGGCGTATAAAGCACAGGTGGAGGAGGAAATAAACAAGATGTTAGAACAAGGAATAATTGAGCGGGCAGTAAGCTCGTACAACTCACCTTTGCTTGTCGTGCCAAAACGCGACAACTCAGTTCGTTTGGTGCTAGACTCGAGACAGATAAACACAATTATCATGTCGGAAACGGACAGGCCTGAGAGCCTTGAGGAACTCTTACAACGTTTCCACGGGGTAAAGGTACTATCATCTGTCGACCTCCGTTCGAGTTTTTGGCAAATCGTGCTACACCCATCTTGCAGATTATATACAGCGTTCCTGTGTTACGGAAATTGTTTCCAATTCCGGCGTCTCCCGTTCGGACTAAACGTCTCATCAGCTGCTTTTATAAGGGGATTAAATAGCATTTTACCTGATGATTTGAAACAGCGAGTGACAATTTACGTGGATGACATATTAATTGCGGAAAAGTCGTGGGAGGACCATAATGACGTGCTGAACAGACTACTGGATGTTTTTGAGAAGGCAGGTGTAACAGTCAACTTAGATAAGTCACAGTTCGGACGAGAGAACATAAAATTCTTAGGCCATATTGTCTCAGCAAATGGAATACAACCCGACCCGGAGAAAATTGCGGCGATAGCGGAGTGTGCAATGCCGACAAATAAAAAACAGTTGCGAGCATTCTTAGGCCTGTGTAATTTTTATAAGCGATTTATAAATTTTAGTGTACTTGGTACACCCCGTCTATGTGGACTAACAGGGAAGAACGCTTTGTGGGTCTGGGATCAAGAGGCACAGGATGAATTCTATAAATTAAAAAAGGCATTGGTAGAGGCTCCCATCCTCGTGCATCCCGACCTGACACAAGAATTCTGTTTAATGACGGACAGTTCCTTGTCAGGATTAGGTGCGGTACTGTTTCAAACGGAAGGAAATGATGATATTACAACTTGGAAAACAATCTCGTTTGGGAGCAGGGTGCTCTCTCGATGTGAAAAAAATTATTCCGTGACGGAACTCGAAGCACTCGCGATAGTTTGGGCATTCTCAAAATTTAGGTATTTTTTATTTGGGAGGACCACCAAGGTGTACACTGACCATCGTGCACTCCAATTTCTGATGAGCACAAAAATCACGCATGGGAGACTAGGACGCTGGGCACTATACCTACAGGAATATAACTTCACTGTAGAATACATTCCTGGACAGAAAAATGTAATTGCTGACGCTTTATCGCGCATGCCTATAGGTTTGGTTCACACAGAAGAAAGGGAACTCGGTGAAAATAATTTTAGCATCCTATACTTACAGAATGTAGCGTTCGAGAATTTTGTTACCACCTCTTTAGGGAGTATAGCGGACGAACAGGATAAGGACGCAGTATTGAAAGATATAAAGAAGAAGTGGGAGGACAAGGAGAATGTAGGAATACGCCAGTACTACTTAGTGCGCAACAGAATATTATTCAAGAAACGAGCCCCGGACGACTCCAGATGGGTGTTGGTGATTCCGGAGGAACTCGTAAACAAAATTATATGGTACATACACTTGAGTTATGGTCACTTCGGAGCACAGAAATGTTGTGAAAAACTGAAAGAGACATGCTATTTTAATAACATGCTACGGCGTATTCGTGGTGTACTTAGAGTGTGCGGACCTTGTCAGCGAGCAAAGGCGGCCACAGTGACTTATGCTGCATCATTGCACCCGATAATACCAAGCAAACTTTGTGACCTCGCGGCCGTGGATCTATTTGGGCCACTAATACGATCTAAATCAGGTTTTGCATATGTTTTCGTAGCGGTAGAGCTAACCTCCAAGTTTGTGTGTCTGACTCCGTTGAAGCGAGCCACAGGAAGGGCAGTGGCAACTGCATTTGCAAAGCAGTTTCTGCATGAAGTTGGGAGCGTGAAAAGGGTTATCTCGGATAATGGACCACAATTTAGATCGCAATACTGGCAGCGGATGCTTCGAAGAAGAAGAATTAAACCTATATATATCTCTCTCTTTCACCCCAGCTCGAACCCCAGTGAGCGTATTATGCGTGAATTAGGAAAATTATGTAGGTTATATTGCAGTCGTGATCACCGATCGTGGGACATACACCTAAAAGGATTTCAGAATATAATTAATGAGTTGCCTAATACGTCAACAAAGCTTCCGCCAATCACTGTGCTGAAAAACAAGGAGCCCCCAAGCAAAATCAAAGAGGTGGTGCCTTGGCCACTAGAGCCGAGACTACGCCGGAACGCAATTGTTGACTTAGCTTTACGCAACATCAAGCGTGCAGCAGAAGCCAGAGTCAAGGCGTATAAGAAACACGTGAGAAAAACAGTGTTTCATGTAGGACAAAAAGTTCTTATCAGATCACACAAGCTGTCTAACAAACGGTCAGGTGTCTGCAAGAAATTTTTTAATCTCTTTAGCGGCCCGTATCGGATAAGGAGGATTCCCCATGAAAACGCCATAGAAGTGGAAACTCTTCGATCGAAGAAATCAAAAGGGCTACACCACGTGTCAAACGTAAAACCATACATTGAGTAGAAAGGACAGTGAGAAGTAGAGAGGACGGTGAGGAGAGAGAATTGATTAGTTTAAATTTATGGCGTAGGCATTTTGAATAATATGATGGTAAATATAGTGATAAAGATATTTTTATGTGATTGATTGAAGTGATGTTGTTAATTTGTTTTCTTTCCTTGTGCAATTAGGATTTAGTTTGATTCAAACGTAAAGATAAAAGGTTTCCTTGTGAACGAGTGAAATGCTGTTTTTTTTTTTTTTGTGTGTGTAAATTGAAAAGAGCCGCTCCTGAGAGAAGCAAGATCTGTGCTAAATTAGTGCAAAAACTCAGGGGAATATCCGATCTGTGGATATTATGGGTCTGGCAAACCCAGGTCCCCAGCTGTTAGTAGCCTTGTTTCCGATTTTCTGCTTTCAGTGCTACTATCTATCTATTACTATTCTATATCTGTCAGTATAAATGAGGATCTCTTACTATAGTATGCGTGCTGTATGAATATTTTAAGATAGGAGAACTCTGAGAAAGGAATGAGTAAATCTGGAATCGTGAAAACAGGATGCGATAATACGATTGTTTAACCATTGGCTTCCCAATATGCGATGATATGTTAATATTGATAATATATGTTTTTTTTGTTCTTTATAGCTGAGTACGTAAAGTGATGTCTGTGGATCTCGTAAGTATATTGATTCCCTTCAAGGTGAAAGAAGAATTGTGGTTTGTGTAATTTACGTGGTTCTAAAATATTATTGTGGTAGTCAAATATGAGAAGTTTTTTTTTCAGCAAATGGAGAATGGAACGGAAATATAGATCCTTTTTGTAGTCTTGATTGATGTTGAGCCAAAGCCTGAAAAATTATTCTGCGTTAATACCTGTCCTAGAAAAGCGACGTTTATGTGTTTTGCTGATGCTGTGAGCATTACAGCCTACTGTTTTCGCTGGTGCGGGATGCACTGCAGCTTATATGATTTGTACTGAGGAAGTTTCCCTCTTGAAGGTAGAGGATGATTAAATAATTTTGATTATGGGAACGAAGGAAAGCTTGGTTTAAGGTAATAAGGATGAAGCAAAACATTGTCATTTATACTTCAGGAGGATTCGGATCTTTTGTGTCTGTTGTAAGTTCAATATGTTAAGATGATACTGTTTTACAGAAGTGAGGTGACCACAATTTTGCCATTCATGAGAAATGAATCCAGAATAACCACCACAGGAGAAATAACTGATTTGAAGGCGAAAGGTAACGTAAAGAAGGAACGAAATCGAAGCAAAATGGGTAAGAAAATGTAATATAACCTGTATAATGCAAATAATTTAACCTTCTCAGAGCCATCTGTGTGATTAATTCTTGTAATAACGTAATTTTAGATGAAATTTTCTTACTGTGTTATGTGTGAATATATGAGTATGATAAATGTATAATTGCGAGTCTCTTTTCAGGTGTGCGAACTGGTATAAATGTTTTTGTGTGTAAATAACCATTGTTCTTTTTACTGTGTATGTTTAAGGAAGGTTTCTCCACTTATCATGTGACAAGACGTATGCCGCGAGCGTCAAGAAGAGGGCGAATTAGAACATTTCTGTAGTGGTGTAAACACTTTGTTGAAGTAGCATTGAAGTGGCTTGTGGGATTAATTAGTAGTGGATAGAAGTAGAATTTTGAGTAATGCATGTTTATGGGTAGTTAGTTTGTAGAATAGACAACAGGTGTGCATGTGTGTGTGTAAATAACATGTGAACCCCATGCTCTCCTAACCTATACTTGCGCAAGGTATAACCCTATTCATTTTAGTGAATTAATAAGTGGCATTTGATTTATTAAAACACAAGTGAACCACATTAGTGATGTGGATTTAAATATTGTATTGTCAATTCATTTAATTTTTATTTTTACATTGTAAAGTCATTTCACTTTTATTTTTTTATATTGTCAAGTCATTTAACTTTTAATTTTATATTGTCGATTCATCTAACTTTGTTCTTAAAAATTGTGAAAGACAATACTAAGTGATATTATGTATGACATTGTGTAATCACATAAGGATGATGAAAAATTTCTGTGAATGCAGTTGAGAACGTGAAAGCGAACCGGCAAAACTCTTAAGAGACAGCGGGAGCAGCCAGGTAGTTGTAAACTGGCGGGTTTCCCAGCGGGACACGCTGTCAGCCAGGCCACTTCGGGAGCGCGGCCGACAACAAAAGACACTACGCCGCAAACACTTTCCCGTATACCTGCAGCTAATGGAGGGCCGCCCCGCGCGACCCTAGCTGAAGGGAATGACCTGAGATGGGCGAGCGGTCCACCGCGCGGAAATCCATCTCCTGGCAACGCACCTCACGCACGCGACCGTGACGAGACGGCTGCGGTGTAACAACACAAAGGGCGTGGAGCCTTTTGACAGGTACTGTCCAAAGAAACTTGCAGACGTCAACGACGCCTATCGACATTTCCTGACGGATGCCTACTGTCAAGCGACAGTAATTCATGGTTAGATGTTCTCTGGTCGCTAAGGGTGACACGAAGAAGAGCCATTGAAGTGTCATCCTTGCCCAGGAATATCAACCTGGCATGTCAATCGAGGATACTGCACGAATTTGACAATACAAACATGGAACAAAATCGAGATGTTCGTGACACAAGAGAAACTTCATGAGAGGGCAGAGACGGCGGGATCGCACGCAACAGATGGACAAAAATCCCTACTGACAGCTGCGGCGACGAACCCCCTCCCCCTCCCCTTATCTTGTGCCACGGAACAGTGGAACTAGTGAGTGTATAAGTGAACAGTGATTATACGGTTCTTAGTTCAATGCATATACGTGTGTTTCTGTCACAGAAACTTTGACTCGTGTGCTTTGCAGGGACTCGATTTATTGGTCTTTATTAAACTTTGACTCTTGTATTTTGCAGGTGTTCTATATTTTTTTAAAAACTTTGACTATTGTATTTTGCAGGTGTTTTATTTATTGGTGTTTTGTTTTAGATGTTGACTATTGTACTGTTTTATTGATCAATGTTTGTTCTTGTGTTAGGTATTGGATCTGTGATATTTTGTTTCGAAAATTCATTGCTGTGGCAATGCTTCCTTTATGAGTCAGATAGCTATTCATTCTCATTGGACTGTGATCGATTAGCCTTTGCATGGGGCATATTTATTGTGAGGAACCCCTTAAGGGTAACAATCACACAATTATTGTACTTTCAGTATAATGACACAGTGCTCATTGTTTGCTAACTAACTGAAATATTGTAGAGTGATTAAATTAGTGCCACATAGTTAGGTTAATCCTACAGATTATTAGTTTTATAAGATATAGAATTTTTTGCGATAACCACTTAGTAAAACATGTTTTTTTGTCGATTTTTTGCTTTTGCGAATTGTGCATTGTAATGTTCTACTTTATGATACTGATGTTATTTGATGTTCTTTTTTTTAATTGCTGTGGCACCTTTGCTATTTTCATAAATTTTGCCTGTTAATAAACAGTCATAAATTTGCCTGTGATCAGTTGGCTCTTGCAATGAGCAAATACTGGTGAACTCCATAAGGGTAACAACCAGAAATTGTTTTCATATTAATGACACAGGAACCATTGTTTTTACTTGCTGACCGATTTAGGTCTACATGATCTTTTAAATAGGTGTCACAGATTGTGTGTTTTTATTTTTCTCTCTTTGAAATTGGTAGATTGTAAAGATGTTTGAAATTATTGTGTTTTAGCAAGTAGCTGGTGACCTTTTGCCTTTTTCTTTACACTTTTGGTTTAAGTAGGGTGTGAGAAGCCTGCTTGGGAATGTCCTAGCATGGCCAGAAAATTCCCTGCACAGTCTTTTCCCGGAGCGTTGGGGTTATGAAAGGTCTCTGTTGGATTCCTTTCATGTTTAATTTCTCAAATTTGTTGTCTTTTAAGGAATAAATTCCTCTTCTAAATTTACTGTGGCGTTTCTGACTATCTGGGAGGAGACTGAGTAGTGGAACGTGTTACTTTTACACGTAAACAAGAACGATCTCTCACACTACTACACTTTAAAGCACAGTTTATATGTAATTCTTATATGTAATTCATGTCACACAGTCTCATACGGAACCTACATCCGCTTTCTTTTATATACTGTGTATGATAAGATACTGTCATCCCCCTTCCCTTCTGTGTGAGAGGATGAATGATCAAATGTGTTTGTAGCTGCATGCCTGAGGGTAGCAGACAAGGCTGTCTGCTAGAGAACAGTAGGACCAACGTTGAAACAGGTAGCTACGGTTCCTAAAAGCAGAGAGGTTTCCATTCTTAGTATGGTCCGGTCCGTCCCCTGTCATGTTGGTATAGGAAGCTGCCCCTCTGGCGCCTTCCGTTGGTCTTTGTGAGCGACTCTCGGGAGCACGCTGGGTAGTTCAGTGGGAGTCTGGCGGTTGGAGAGTTGCAGCCGAGGAGTAGGCAGTTGGAGTCCAGTAGTAGCGCAGGGCAGTCCAGCAGTTGCAGCCGAGCGTCTGAAGTGGTAAGATCTCCGGCCAAGCGCGTGTCTGTTAAGTCCATAGGACAATGGATTTGTTAAGTTCAGCTTAACTGAGAATTTAATCATTTTATTTCGGGTTAGCTTTAAAATAGCTAAGGTTATCTTTAATTGCAGCGGAGTGTAATTCTCGTGTCCAGTTCAGATTAATTTGCGGTAGTTGCTTTGTTACTACTTTGTGAGGAAAGTGGAACCACGTGTTGGTCAGTAACTCTAAGTAAGATCAATCTTAAAGGCAAATGCTTGTGTGATTATAACGTATCGTCTTGAAAAGATTTTGAATATACCAACTTTTCTTTATGTTCAACCCACGTGGCGTGTACTTTGTGAGACCAGTACCACGTGCTTATATAACTGTTTGACCCATCAGGTTAGTAGTAAGACGTTAGTAACCAGTTCGAGGTTTTTCTTTTGTAATTTGCTTTTCGATCGAATGTATTTTTATTATCTAAATTATTGTGGAGTTATACGCTTTCTGTAAATCAAGTTGACCACGTGGAGCATGTGGTGTAATCACCAAAGTAGCCATCAGCTATTCTTCTTGGGAAGATTTCACAAAGATTTAATGTGAATTTAGTATACCAGTGTGTGGTAATTACATGACGGACAGGATTGTGCTTCGAACGGAAATTCTTTGGGTAAAAATTTGAATCTGTTTGTAGTGATTAACTTTCTCTTGCATGCGTTTCAATGTTCTTTGTGTGTTGTTTTATGAATGCAGTGTTGTACCCAGTCTCCCAATCTTGGCTCCATATTTTATGTGTTCCGTAATATTCCAATCTCACAGTATCACAATCGTAAATAAGGCACCAGCTCAGTTATAACTCACGTATAATATGCTGAAATTTCAATGAACAATCTTTAAAATAAATTTGCAAATATAAACTGATTTCTTTCTTTTTATTCAAATTCTCCTTTTTATATAGATATATTACCGGTTGTTGTATGACTGTAAAAGATTATATTCAATGATAGTCTGATTGGTAATGTGGTAAACCTAGACTAGTTACCCAGTCGTGAAACAGTGGCCCAGTAAACGCACGGTTAACCTCACAAGACAGCTCACAGTTTTAAACCGCTTTCATGGTCTAATTAGCACCCGATTTCAGCATACCAAATTCAAGTCACAATCTTACGCAATTCAGCAAAGCAAATTAGAGTTACAATCTTTCATTAGTTACAGTTAATTTACATTACATTATCAAATGTGCGCAATGCTGCTTCATTACCTTATTTAAAATATATACCTTGTCCTGAATCTTGACCAGTGTGCCATGTCGTCGCCCGCCGACTCCTCACACACAACTGCGACTATCTCTCGCGCGCTACTACCACAGACTACGTCATCTCGCATGCGCTACTACTCTCGAACTCTAACTCGCAACTGAACTCTCGCGCGGTCAAGCGCAGACTAGGAACGACAAATAGCTCTCTGGTCAGAGACTCTGCAATGCCTCGCCATCGCCGCCACACAACATACGTATTTCACTGTTTCTGAATGATTAATAAAAGTTATTAAAACCTTTGTAACATAATAACGGTAAATGATCAGTATGATTTAATACCGTAAGTAGACTGAGCATGAAAAGAGGTATACGTTGAGCAGTTCAAACTTTCTTTTCGTATGTTTTAATGAGTGTTTCTTATTATTTGTTGTAAGCCCGGATTCGCTAGATCATTTACGATTAACTGTACCTATGCTTTTAAATGTACAATATAGCGTTTAGTCTTTACAGAAGCGGGAGAAAATGTTCTTTAATTTAAGCTGTGTATCGGACTCCAATTTTTTTGATATGCAAACGGTGGTCCATTATAGATTTTAGTAGATCATGCTGTTTGGTAGGGGAGCAAGTGTTTCTCATTGGCGCCAGAGGTCAGGTTCTCGGACATTCGAATTCGAGAAATGGTTATTGGGAGTAAGGGTGATTTCTGGGGGAGATAGAGAGAGTTGAAAGATTTCGTGTCGAGAGGGGACACAGAGAAGACTTGGTGTCTAGATGGTAGAGTGGAGAGACACTTGATGTTGCAGATCAATTTTTGAGGTCAAGTTTTTGGGCCGCTAGCAGTCGCGAATACTTTGAAACTTGCTCACACACAGAAAAATTTCGAGGAAATTGGGACTTTGCATCTTTTAAACCGAGTTGTTTGAGGATTTCTAGATGTTCTTTCACATGACTGTGTGAAGAATTTATCACTTTATTCAACATAGATATGTAGTGTCGTCTACATCAATTTATTATAAGCAAATAACAGCCTTTATTGACATTTATTAATATTCATTTAATTCCAGTCTGTGTTTATTAAAATTTTTTCTTACGTTGCCAGAGCTTCAGCTATTTGACCGGAGGATCATCGTCCGTAACTGTTACTTCAACTACCTTAACTAATGGGCGTGAAAGAAGACTTGCACGGATCGACCCTATAACAACATGGAGCCACATTTTCTGAACAGAGCCGTGTGTAGCCAGAACACCAACCGACCACAAGTCCCAGATTTGATCCTTCGAAAATATGGTTTTTCATCCGGGAATCTGATAAGAAAATCTACGCATATTCCTTAGCAGTAGGTATGTTGCAATTTCCATATTCATTTGACAGCCGGGGGTTCCCGACCAACACGACCGGAACATCGCGGAATTGTAAAACCCGGTCTTCACATGTTACAAATCGACCGCTGCACAGTTGCGACTGATCCTTGTAGACGCTCTCCTTTCTTCACGACACATAATACGATTCTCTCACAAACAGCTATAGTTCAAATGCAATATCTGAATGAAAAAAACCAGCTACCTGATCTTGCCTCATACACGGTGTTCCTATAGAAATGGCCAATAATCAAGAATGTTGTACCGTGTACTGTCCACGTTACACTTCTATATAAGGCGACACACCAGACACATACGAGAGTCATTCCCCGACTAAATCTATCTTGATGTGGAAACTGAACGTCCAAACCAGAATTAAGGGTGTCCTGGAGGAGTGGTCGATATTCAGGGAAATGACAAGAACGGTAGACTGAAGCAAAAAAACTACATATGGACCTACGCCCTATTCCAAGTGGTTTCGAGACAGAACACATTAAATGTACATTGTTACTTTTTTTTCTACACTGTTCAGTAGACTGTCTGTTATACATCTGCTACAGTTACTGAACATTACAGCAGGTGTTTTACGAAGTATAAATTGAAAAATACGTATACCCAACGCAATCAATTCTAATCATTATGGTACACGTCTCATTACAGCTCTTGCATAGTTCACAATAAATTAATATGCGACACTCCCACCGTCAACTTCAGTGCATTTGGGCACTCTTGGGAAAACATGAGTGTGAGTGCCTCTGCACGTTCCCTAATGAGGGCAGCAGCGACCATGATGCGACGAAGAAGTTCATTTCGCATATTCACCTTTTGTTTGTACTCCTCAGACTTCATTCAACCCTATAAACTAAAATCAAATTACGCTGGGTTTCGCGACCTTGGTGTCCAGTTAACCGTGCTACCACGAACAATTCAACGATTATCGTAAATGCTATTCAGATGTTACCTCACATTTGTGGTAAAAGATACAGGGGTCCGTCATGCTGGAAGTGCACCGCAGTCCGCGAGGCCAAAGGAACGTTCTCAAGCTGTTCAACAAACGAATTTTCCAAAAAATGTAAGTAATTCTGTCCCACCATTCGCTCTTCTAAAATGACTGAATATTTCAACACGCCATCGATAACACAGCATCAAAGACTGATCGAGAAACGAATATGGATATTGGTTTCCATTGCAGCTTCTGGACGTCCCCGTGACCATCGATCATTATTACGTGTGTCGTTGATTCCATCCCGTGTAAAAGTGGTGTCATCAGTCGATAGTGTTAATGGGAACAAATGATAATTGTCATTTAACCGGTGATAAATTCCAAGTCGTGTGGCATTGTCGCATCTGTGAAGATTATGGACACGCTGTATGTGAAATGTGTGCAAGTTTCCGCGTGTAATATTCTCCCTACACGTGTTCAGGATAAATTAATACGTGTACCGAGTAGACGTGCTCTAGCAGCAGCATACGCTGTACGAATTCAACAACGTGTCGCTGTTCCTGCACAGGTTGCTGAACTGCGTGTTCTGGAAGAATACCAGTCTCACGCAACGAATTCGACGTGTCGGGAGGCGCCGACGATATTCTTCGAAAGCAGGCAATTACCATCGCAGAAGCCATGAACGTATACCACATGTGCATATTCTTCATAAGCATAGATGTGTGACATTTTATGCAGCGCGAACACAAACACAATTAGGAATACTTCTCCCTGATATACTCAGTCCGTCGCACTACTTCACTCACAACACACCAAGGACAGTTGCGCGTTTTATAGGGTAGTTTAATGGTAGAAAGAAAATGTACTGCTCCTCGGTGGTGGTGTGTCTGCTAAATTATATTTCCTGCGCTAGCCAATAACAGCTGCGAAAGCGACTACTATTTATCAGTGTGTCAAACATGAGTGGGATGGCACTCATACAGAGATGACAAGTGTATTAAACCGCGTAGCGGTACCATAGAGTTCCGCAACGCCGTGTACTATATCACCTATCTGCAAGTAGTTGTGAGGATGGAAAATTTAACCAAATGCTTATCACTCGCACAATAGCTACCGCCAAAGATGAAACTGGACCACCACTAGTACAAACGGGTTCTCGTTTTATCGGCTAGTGTTAGCTCCCGATTGAAAATTTTAGTTAACGCATCTGATTATCACAAGATTTTACAGGTTCGCCCAGAAAGCTAACACCAAAAGTAATCTACTAGTCGATGGAATCAAGCAGAAATTACAAGTCTGATTAGGATGCGCTACTTAAGTCGATTAAACCCAACTCACTGCGATGTGCCACACTTCACAGCAACGTGATCGGAAACCTCGCTTACGTAACCCATCACTCCAACGCTACTACCTTGGATTTATCTTATCTTTTTCCCAGCTTGAAAACTATCCAACGTGGAGTTTAAGCGTTACTTTTAATAGAACCCCACTGAAGCTATCAAACTAGACTGAACTTTCTTAGCTACCAGTTTCAGTTAGTTTAATTTTCGTAAGAGCACGCCAGCGATATAATTTTACGTGTTGACTGAGCGTCGCTAGTCAGAGACTATTAATCCTATACAGTCACTGCACTGCAGCTCTATCCTTGCTTATTTCTTTTTACGAACACACACAATGGATAATACTATTTGCACTCTATCAATGATAATGGTTTATGCTACGACCTTCATAGTTTATTACCTCCCCATAACTTAACTTTTCCACTTTTTATCACTTAAACAGTCAGACAAAAATCTCTTTCATATACTTTAAACCGAACTTTACGTAATTATCGTAACATACTCTAAGTGTGACTTATCTTTCACTTTAATATTCTTTGTCCTGCTTGTTCAAAAATGTTCAAATGTGTGTGAAATCTTATGGGACTTAACTGCTAAGGTCATCAGTTCCTAAGCTTGCACTACTTAATACTTAACCTAAATTATCCTAAGGGGAAACACACACACCCATGACCGAGGGAGGACTCGAACCTCCCTCGGGCCCAACCGCACAAAACATGACTGCAGCTCCTTAGACCGCTCTGCTAATCACGCGGGGCTATCCTGCTTGTCTTTACCGTTTTGATTCACTGCGTAATCTTTAACCTTTTTATTTTTTGAGATTCAAAGATTCTGTTATCGTATTTTCAAGTTATGTTATATGGGGAAAAGTGATAACACGAGACACCAACTTTTACTTTACCATGCACAGCGCCTGAGCATCATTTTATTTAGGCATTTTCTTAATTTTCAATGTCTCCACAAAGTTTCGTCAGGCGTGAGTGCTGGTGGTAAACTACTTCGCCACTAAGCGGAAGCTAGTAAAAAAAAAAAAAAAAAACACTCTAAGCGTCACCGCCACTTTAAAGTATAACAAATATTCACTCAAATCAAAGCAAATCCCTCCCTCTTCAGGCGTTGACATACGCGGACACTCTATACCAAATTTAAAACAGCACTCACAATTGCAAAGAGACAATTATCGTGCTCTACTCAGTTAATAGGTCTCGGTTCTGTCAGTTTCATCGGATGGAAAATTACTATTACACCAATTCGCACTTGTCACAAAATATCTGACACAGATTGGTTCTTCCGTTTACATTAATCAAACTAGGACGTCCGTTCTCACAATAATTACACAATCACAGGCCGCACTTAAATTTGAGAGTTCTTTCAGCCGAGGATTATATTACATTAGGACTTCCCCACAATTACAACCAATGCAGTCGCACACTCACGCCAAAGCTTTAGCAAATCCTTATTATCGAAACGGCAACGCACATGTACCTTTGTGCTTACCCTTATTAAACCAATCACTCACAAAGTCTTCGCGTGAAGGCGATACCAAATACACACAATCAAGACTGAAAAGAAGCTCCCCTTAGCACGAGATACGGAACGCCTGATTACAACTCCAAGGTTAGCTCGACCAAACTTTACACTATCACTAATCACATGAAAACGACAGAAAAACCAATCTCTTAGCGTGCCTCACAACGACTTACTCTTTTACAGCAAACTCCAAATATCATCGCACATCCCACTATCTAATGCGAACAATACACCTCGTTCAATAATTACATATAACTTCCCATATTGGCCATAACCCCATCACTGGTTCAACTAATAACTTTAGAAGCCCAGATCCTACATTAAATCACTCTTGCGCCAACTCCAAATATGCTTACACTTTCCGAGTGTCACGAACTGAATGACGTTACCCCGTGACCTCAATGGTGACTAACTCCCCGATGTCTCAAATGTAACTCTCTACATGAGATCTCAACGGTAACTCCTCTTGAAACAAGGGACAAAACCAAGAACCAGAATTTTTGAATAAACAAACATTTCACGTTAATTGTCTCTTTTTCACAACTTTCATTATTAGATGCTTTCGTTCCTCTTCAATAGCGGCTAGCTGCGCATCAGTCGAAATCTTTACCGCGCCACGCTGCTGCTATTGTCGCGGTTGTGTGACATCTCTGGCTGCGGCAGGCTCCGCTGTATATGCTCTTTGTACAACATAATTTTGACAACATTTTCAGAAGCAAATACAAATAAAATTAACAACCCCTTTTTTCTTTTTTCTTTTATATATATATATATATATACACTCCTGGAAATTGAAATAAGAACACCGTGAATTCATTGTCCCAGGAAGGGGAAACTTTATTGACACATTCCTGGGGTCAGATACATCACATGATCACACTGACAGAACCACAGGCACATAGACACAGGCAACAGAGCATGCACAATGTCGGCACTAGTACAGTGTATATCCACCTTTCGCAGCAATGCAGGCTGCTATTCTCCCATGGAGACGATCGTAGAGATGCTGGATGTAGTCCTGTGGAACGGCTTGCCATGCCATTTCCACCTGGCGCCTCAGTTGGACCAGCGTTCGTGCTGGACGTGCAGACCGCGTGAGACGACGCTTCATCCAGTCCCAAACATGCTCAATGGGGGACAGATCCGGAGATCTTGCTGGCCAGGGTAGTTGACTTACACCTTCTAGAGCACGTTGGGTGGCACGGGATACATGCGGACGTGCATTGTCCTGTTGGAACAGCAAGTTCCCTTGCCGGTCTAGGAATGGTAGAACGATGGGTTCGATGACGGTTTGGATGTACCGTGCACTATTCAGTGTCCCCTCGACGATCACCAGTGGTGTACGGCCAGTGTAGGAGATCGCTCCCCACACCATGATGCCGGGTGTTGGCCTGTGTGCCTCGGTCGTATGCAGTCCTGATTGTGGCGCTCACCTGCACGGCGCCAAACACGCATACGACCATCATTGGCACCAAGGCAGAAGCGACTCTCATCGCTGAAGACGACACGTCTCCATTCGTCCCTCCATTCACGCCTGTCGCGACACCACTGGAGGCGGGCTGCACGATGTTGGGGCGTGAGCGGAAGACGGCCTAACGGTGTGCGGGACCGTAGCCCAGCTTCATGGAGACGGTTGCGAATGGTCCTCGCCGATACCCCAGGAGCAACAGTGTCCCTAATTTGCTGGGAAGTGGCGGTGCGGTCCCCTACGGCACTGCGTAGGATCCTACGGTCTTGGCGTGCACCCGTGCGTCGCTGCGGTCCGGTCCCAGGTCGACGGGCACGTGCACCTTCCGCCGACCACTGGCGACAACATCGATGTACTGTGGAGACCTCACGCCCCACGTGTTGAGCAATTCGGCGGTACGTCCACCCGGCCTCCCGCATGCCCACTATACGCCCTCGCTCAAAGTCCGTCAACTGCACATACGGTTCACGTCCACGCTGTCGCGGCATGCTACCAGTGTTAAAGACTGCGATGGAGCTCCGTATGCCACGGCAAACTGGCTGACACTGACGGCGGCGGTGCACAAATGCTGCGCAGCTAGCGCCATTCGACGGCCAACACCGCGGTTCCTGGTGTGTCCGCTGTGTCGTGCGTGTGATCATTGCTTGTACAGCCCTCTCGCAGTGTCCGGTGCAAGTATGGTGGGTCTGACACACCGGTGTCAATGTGTTCTGTTTTCCATTTACAGGAGTGTATATCGAAATTGACACTTTGATTATAAGTTGAGGCGACTTACGTACGTAATGCCACATAGGTATACCACTCACATTTCTTTTCAATTTTGGGGTATTACAAAAACCCGAGCAGAGGTTGAAAGCAACGTGATGGGACGTGTTAGAATAAAACGTCAAAGAGGTTGGGTGGGTAAAATACTTCCATGCATTCCTCTAGCCCAGGGCTTCCCAACCTTTTCAGCTGGTGGACCCCTTCTTCAGTCGAAAACCCATGGTGGACCTCTAGTCAGTCAAGAGCACAGTAACTTTAAATTTCAGAGCGAAACCCATGGGAACTGAAAGCTTCTTAATGCAAGTTCCATGTTCCCAATGACCCCCCCCCCCCCCCGAAATATCAGTAGTCTTTGGTTTAGAGATGAATGAAAACAACTTGAAGTTCAAAAATCGACTTATGAAATAGGTAGTGCACTGACAAAGCAAGTTTAACATTTAACGATGCCTGGGGCCGCATACGTGCCAGCGAGCACTGTGATTGGTAGACAAAGCTCGCTCCGCGCTCGCGTAAAAGGTTTCAGCGCATCTACCGCCGTGAGCCGGCGCACAAACGACCCCCGTATTGTTGCGAAACAGTCGATCAGAGAAGCCTTATTCTCCAGCACTAAACTGTATATGCGTTCTCACTTAGGAACCGCAAAGGCTGCTTGGGAATACGGCCTGAAGTACGAAAAAATATAGTGATGAATTTGATTTTCACATTTTTTATCAATAATTTTACTCACTATTTTGCACGATTTGGTGAAGGGCGACCGCCCCCCCCCCCCCCCCCCCCCAGAAAGAGCCGGTGGACCCCTAAGGGGTCTGCGGACCACACGTTGGGAAGCCCTCCTCTACCCAAAAAACAAAGAACATTAATTGTGTTGTATCCGGCAAACCATTTGGAATAGTCTATCTGAAGTTTTTCGCTTCAAATAAGCGTTCCTGCCATATACCTGAATATTAATCATTCTTCCTACGACACGCCAGTACACACACTGTAGATGGCGTCATTCCTACTCTCCTTCCCTGCTTGCCCTGAAGTGTTAATCATTTGCATGTCGAATATGTAGTACACTGCATGACAAACTGAAGTTAGTTTCATGCCACCTTTAAGGTGTTCCAGTTTTGCAAGGGTGCAGCTTTTGACATGCCTATTTTAAATATTTTAACCACATTCACATCATATATGATTTGAAAGGGCGTTGATAACCACGATGTTGAGTTCAGAAAACAAAGAACAATCTTTGATCTAAACTGTAAGTAGGCTGTTTGGGTTTTTATATTGGTAACGCCACGTAGCGCTCTGTATGAAAATCACTGGCTGTGCTGTATGCAGTCTGTGGCTGGTTAGCACTGTTGTAATATTCACTATTGTAGTGTTGGGCAGTTGGCTGTTAACAGCGCGTAGCGTTGCGCAGTTGGAGGTGAGCCGCCAGCAGTGGTGGATGTGGGGAGAGTAATGGCGGAGTTTTGAGAGCTGATGATCTGGACGTGTGTCCATCAGAGACAGTAAATTTGTAAGACTGGATGTCATGAACTGCTATATATATTATGACTTTTGAACACTATTAAGGTAAATACATTGTTTGTTCTCTATCAAAATCTTTCATTTGCGAACTACGCCTATCAGTAGTTAGTGCCTTCAGTAGTTTGACTCTTTTATTTAGCTGGCAGTAGTGGCGCTCGCTGTATTGCAGTAGTTCGAGCAATGAAGATTTTTGTGAGGTAAGTGATTCATGAAGGGTATAGGTTATTGTTAGTCAGGGCCGTTCTTTTGTAGGGATTATTGAAAGTCAGATTGCGTTGCGCTAAAAATATTGTGTGTCAGTTTAAGCACAGTCATGTATCATTTTCCAAGGGGACGTTACAAAACCTACGGTTTGCACCCTTCATACCTGTTTTACGCGACTTTAAAATCTGCTTAAGTGTGAGTACGAAGTAATGATGATGGGGTAAATAATTCTTATGGAAGAGGTTCTGCGATTATTTTCCGCACAGTGCGAACCCACCTCTATAATTATACAACCACTGCCTCAGTCTCCGAAGCAGTCAGCGTGTCCATCTACCATACGGTGGAACCACGTCCAATTCCCGGTACTGCTATGGTTTTGTAATTGGTGGGAGGACTGGAACGGAGTATATTCTGCCTCAGGACGCCAGCTGATGAGCTACTTCATTAAGAAGTAGCGGTCACAAAGTGTGAGATCTGACAATGGCCACGAGATCGGAGTGTTGACTCCACGCCCCTCCAAAAATGGCTGGCTCTGAGCACTATGCGACGTAACTGCTGAGGCCATCAGTCCCCTAGAACTTACAACTAAGTAAACCTAACTAACCTAAGGACATGACACACATCCATGCCCCGAGGCAGGATTCGAACCTGCGACCTTAGCGGTCGCTCGGCTCCAAACTGCAGCACCTAGAACCGCACGACCACTCCGGCCGGCTCCACGCCCCTCCATATTGCATCTAAATGACGTATGGCAGAGGATGAGACGGCGGCCGGTCGCCAGCGTGTAGTATTCAAAACCTAACCGAGGAATTACTTTTCTTATCTGCCGATTTTTGCTGATGTCACCACTGTGCCTTGGAACATCCTGTATCCATCTCCCATTCTTTCCTTTGGCTACAGGTTTTGCTCGCCTTCGAATCATTCTTATCACAATGATAATTATGTCTTCCACTGCAGTCCGTTCCCTAATCAATTTATTTCTATCTTGCCACTTCTAATAACGTTCATTATGCAGGCCTCAAACGTTCCCTCAGTAATCCTCAATTTTTTATTGGTTTTCACGTTTAAAGTGCATTACTCACTGCCATAACTCAGAACTGTTATTACACACTTAGTCTAAACTTCTGTTTCCAGATATTTACTTACCAAAACTATATGCAGTCTACCAAAAGCAGTCTACCAAAAGCAGTCTACCAAAAGCAGTCTACCAAAAGCAGTCTACCAAAAGCAGTCTACCAAAAGCAGTCTACCCACTTTTTTTCTGATGACTTTTTTTGCGGTAATCCAGTAGTCACCTTCAAATACCCTAAACAAAAAAGCTCGCGGCGTGTATGCCACATTGCGAGTCATAATTTTATTTCATTACGGAGCTAGTTTCATAGCAATAGTAGTGCTCGTCACAAGAAATAGGCCCTGAAAAACACTCAGAGTTGGATATTATACCGCAACGTCCTAAGTGCAGCCGACTGTTAAGAGAATGTTAGAGTAACACTTTTACCATCTGCAAAATTCCAATCTCTTCAAGGTTTTATAACAATTTGCTTGATTTTGGCCATTCTTTAACAGTCTCTGTAAAATATTTACACTGGGAAGCTAAGCGTATGCGAAGTCTAACGTACCCTTAGTAGTCAGGCGGAGTTGAGGCATTACAGTACACTATACGACTTTCAAGAACGTAGTACTATGGCGTCTTGTGTGTCTAGTTACTATACTGGACTTTTTATTATACGCTTTTGCGTCTGTTTTATTTTTATTGTATCTTTTGTTAATGGAAAAATATTTTATAGTTTGTACTGTAGGAATGTATAACGAGAAACTCAATCATTGCTATGATATTTGGATATGCGCTTAAATGTTTGTAGCTCTCCCCGCCTCTCTGTGGTGGCGCTAGGGTCATCTGCAGTGAGAGACGTGACGTGAGTATGTCGATCAGGAGTGTCGCCCTGTACAGCGTGGATGTTCGCCGCTTCCTGATACGATGTGAGTTTTGTTTTAACCGTAGGGCTATTAATGTTAGTAGCTGTGAGTTTTTGTAATTTTTTTCCTTTCATTGTAGATCAACTCGATTTTAACATCTCAGTTTTTTCAACTCGTGAAATACATTCGTTACTCCCCACTTGTTGCTGGTACCAGCATTTTATTAAGTTAGTGCTTTATCAGCGTGCGAGTATTTTCACATTGATTGTCATGTAGCTTACATAACTAGAAATGATACTTGTTTTTGAATCATAATGTCAACTATTTGTTTTGTATCTCGTTCAGATATACTTGAGGATGTTATTTGATATCACGAAACCGGTCGTGTTCCTATAAATAAAGGTCCATATACAACTGGAGCGGTTTACTTGTCAAATATTAATTTCTCTAGATACGCCATATCCAGCTCAGTTCAGACACCTATGATTAGATCCTGTGACGTTACCACATTAGAAGTATGTTGATATCTTCATTTCACTTATTGTGCAAAACAATCTCAGACATTTTCTGTGGGATTAAGAGAGGGTGATTAAGCGAGAGAGACGAAGTGCGGTAGTAACTTGAGCGTTCGTCACACCAGTAACGCAGGCTTGTAGATCTGTGAAGACAGCTGTTGTCATCTTGAAAGGTAAGAGTCTCAACAGTTTACTTATCTTGAAGATGTTGAAGATAGTACAACAATTGTTCACCCAGAACGTAGAAATAAACATCCTAGTTCACGTTCACGGCGATCTGAACCTAGGTTGTGGTACGGAAAACACCCCCAAAATATCTAAGAAGCACCATTCTCGACACACTGTAGGTTAAACACCTCACTGCGCCGTCAATGAAGCGTTGTCCAATTTGAAAAGAGACAACATGGCAATTGGTCGGGCTACACTACAATGCTCCAGTCATATACCAATATACCATTCAGTTTTAGTGCAGTTTGGACCACTGAGGATGGGCAGCTTTATGATCCACTATGAGCAAAGGCCTTTTGCGTGATATTCGGTACTAAACGATCATTACTTTCAGTTGTCTTGCCAATGTTCGTTCTGAAATTTCTCGACAGGGACTTTTTTTTTTGTTTTGTTTTGGTTTTAGGGCGCAAAACTGCTATGGTCATTAGCGCCCGATCCGTGACTTAGTAAAAAACGAAAATGGAAACCAGTAGCAATGGGAACGAAACTCAAAAAATTGGAGAAACTAAAAGCAGAAGGAAAGCTTAAAAGGCTCCTACAGAAAGCGGTTGGTTGTCCCCAAAAAAAGCTTCAAATGATTGACGTCATATCACTGGCACTAATAAACTCGAGAACGCGATCGGCCGAGCGCGTGTCATGTGCTAAAATGGACGATATATCAGGCGACAGCTGTAGACGGGCGCGTAACGGAGTACAATAGGGGCACTCAATTAAAAGGTGTCTTACCGTGCACAGCTGAGAGCAGTGGGGACAGAGTGCGGGAGGATCGTCGCTTAAAAGATGTCGATGGCTAAAAAGTCAGTGCCCTATCCGGAGTCTAGTTAAAATTACTTCCTCCCGACGACGCGTTCGGGAGGAAGAGGTCCAAGCACAGGGAAGAGCTTTCACGTCCCGCAATTTACTATGGGGAAGCGTCGACCAATGTGCGTACCATAAAAGAACAACACGACGACATAAAACGCTCCATAGATCAGCGAAGGTAATCGATCGAATAGCTGGCCGAAGAAGAGAGACTACAGCCTTGGCCGCTATATCGGCTGCCTCATTTCCACAGATACCAACGTGTCCAGGGAGCCAGAGGAACGCCACCGAGACGCCCCCCAGGTGGAGCAAGCGCAGACAGTCCTGAATCCGGTGGACCAGAGGGTGGACAGGGTAGAGAGCTTGGAGACTGAGGAGAGAGCTGAGAGAATCTGAACAGATAACATACTGTATCCGCTGATGGCGGCGGATGTATTGGACAGCCTGGAGAACAGCGTAAAGCTCCGCAGTATACACCGAACACTGGTCGAGAAGCCTAGATCGATTTGGGGTGTCGCCAACAATATAGGCACTCCCTACACCTAACGATGTTTTCGAGCCATCAGTGTAAATAAATGTGGCTTCCTTCATTTGTGCACATAGAGCAGCAAATGCCCGACGATAAACAAGTGAAGGGGTACCATCCTTGGGAAACTGACACAGGTCACGGAGCAGGCAGATCCGGGGACGGAGCCAAGGCGGTGCTGTACCCCAAGTTGTCAAGAAGGTTTTAGGAAAGCGGAAGGAAAGAGGATGGAGAAGTTGACGTAAGCGGACTCCCAGTGGTAGTAGGGAGGAAGGGCGGCCTGCATACCCTACATCCAAGGAGGCGTCGAAAAAAGTGTCATGGGCTGGATTAGCGGGCATGGAAGACAGATGGCTAGCATAACGACTCAGAAGCACTGCTCGCCGATTGGACAGCGGAGGTTCAGCAGTCTCGGCATAAAGGCTTTCCACAGGGCTGGTGTAAAAAGCTCCAGACACTAAACGTAATCCACGGTGGTGGGTAGAGTTGAGACGCCGAAGAATAGACGGCCGAGCAGAGGTGTAGACTATGCTTCCATAGTCCAATTTCGAGCGCACTAAGGTGCGATAGAGGCGGAGAAGGACCACTCGGTCCGCTCCCCAGGAGGTACCATTCAGGACACGGAGGGTGTTGAGGGATCGCAGACAGCGAGCAGAAAGATAGGAAACGTGGGAGGACCAGCACAGTTTTCTGTCAAACATAAGACCCAAGAATTTAGCGACGTCCGAAAACGGAAGGTTGACAGGTCCGAGATGTAAGGAGGGTGGAATAAACTCCTTAAGTCGCCAAAAATTAACACAAACGGTCTTACTGGGAGAAAAACGGAAGCCGGTTTCGATGCTCCAAGAGTGGAGGCGATCGAGACATCCTTGAAGACGTCGTTCAAGAATGCTGGTCCGTTGAGAGTTGTAGTAAATCGCAAAATCGTCCACAAAGAGGGAGCCCGAGACATCAGGAAGGAGACAATCCATAATTGGATTTATGGCAATGGCAAACAGTACAACGCTTAGCACGGAGCCCTGGGGTACCCCGTTTTCTTGGGAGAAAGTACGGGAGAGAGTTGTGTTCACCTGCACTCTAAATGTGCGCTCTGCCATAAATTCGCGAAGAAAAAGGGGCAGCCGACCTCGAAAGCCCCAAGAGAACAGTGTGCGGAGGATGCCTGTCCTCCAACAGGTATCGTACGTTCTCTCCAGATCAAAAAAATATTGCTACTGTTTGGCGTTTCCGGAGAAAATTGTTCATGATATAAGTGGAGAGAGCAACAAGATGGTCAACTGCAGAACGATGCTTTCGGAAACCGCATTGGGCAGGTGTTCAAAGACTGCGGGACTCCAGCCACCAAGCTAAACGGCAATTCACCATACGCTCCAAAACCTTACATACACTACTCGTGAGAGAAATGGGGCGATAGCTAGAGGGGAGATGTTTGTCCTTTCCAGGTTTCGGAACAGGAACGACGATAGCTTCCCGCCAACGTCTGGGAAAAGTACTGTCGGTCCAAATTCGATTATAAAGGCGAATGAGGTAACGCAGACTATGGGTTGATAAATGCAGCAACATTTGGATGTGGATACCATCCGGTTCTGGGGCGGAGGAGCGAGAAGAAGAGAGTGCATGTTGGAGTTCCCGCATGGAGAAAACAGTATTACAGCTTTCGCGATTTTGAGAGAAGAAAGCAAGAGGTTGCACTTCCGCTGCACGTTTCTTCGGGAGAAACGCTGGCGGGTAATTTGAAGAGCTCGAAATCCAAGCAAAGTGTTGACCCAATGAGTTATAAATTGCGACGGGGTCCACTAACGTATCACGCGCGACAGTGAGCCCAGAAACCGGGAAGAAACTAGGCGCGCCTGATAAACGTCGAATCCGACTCCAAACTTCCGAGGAGGGACTGAAGGTGTTAAACGAGCTATTAAAGAATTTCCAGCTTGCCTTCTTGCTATCGCGGATGACGCGACTGCATCGCGCACGGAACTGCTTATAGCGGATACAGTTGGCCAAAGTAGGATGGTGGCGGAAAACGCGAAGAGCACGTCGCCATTGGCCGCGGTGGTCTCGCGGTTCTAGGCGCGCAGTCCGGAACCGTGCGACTGCTACGGTCGCAGGTTCGAATCCTGCCTCGGGCATGGATGTGTGTGATGTCCTTAGGTTAGTTAGGTTTAAGTAGTTGTAAGTTCTAGGGGACTGATGACCACAGCAGTTGAGTCCCATAGTGTTCAGAGCCATTTGAACCAAGCACGTCGCCGCTCACGTACTGCGTCACGGCAAGCCTCGTTCCACCAAGGAACTGGGGGGCGCCGGGGCAATTCGGAGGTGCGTGGTATTGAACGTTCCGCAGCTGTAAGAATAACGTCTGTAATATGTGTGACATCGTCGACGCTAGGAAAGTGACGGTCATCGAATGTCGCTAGAGACGAAAAAAGTGTCCAATCCGCTTCGGCAAACTTCCAGCGTCGCGGGCGCATATATGGCAATTGAGGCTGTAATCTAAGGACACATGGAAAGTGGTCACTCAAGTGTGTATCATCAGATGCGAACCATTCGAAGCGCCGAGCTAGCGGAACAGTACCGACCGAAAGGTCCAAATGAGAGAAATTTGTCGTGGAGGCAGACAAAAATGTAGGGACCCCAGTGTTGAGGCAAACTAGATCTGCTTGGTGGAAGACGTCTAGCAATAGTGAGCCGCGTGGACAAGGATGTGGGGATCCCCGAAGTGGGTGGTGGGCATTGAAGAGGCGGAGAAGGACCACTCGGTCCGCTACCCAGGAGGTACCATTCAGGACACGGAGGGTGGAAGCTGACCATAAAGATGAAGGAGATCAGCCCGTGTCATTGGTGTGGACGATGAAATGTATACAGTACAAAGAGAAAAGTTATATCCAGAAAGGGAAAGACGGACAGCGACAGCGTGGAAGGAAGTGTTTAAGGGGATTGGGTGATAATGGAGAGTATCACGGAGAAGAATCATGAGTCCTCCATGGGCTGGAGTGCCTTCAACAGAGGGGAGATCATATCGGACGGACTGAAAATGGGGGAGAACAAAGCGGTCGTGGGGACCCAGCTTTGTTTCCTGAAGACAGAAGATGACCGGCGAGTAGGATCGTAAGAGGATCGACAATTCATCCCGATTGGCTCGAATGCCGCGGATATTTCAGTGGATAATGGACATAGGGTGAACAGAAAATGGAGGAATGTGACCAAGGTTGCCGTCAACGACTGCTCAGAGCTTGCGACCGACAGCATGGAATGGCATTCAGCCGAAGGCAGAAGATCCTGATCCATAGGTTGTTCAGGAGCAGCTCCTGCCACCAGCGATCGGCCGGTTGATCGGCCACCAGCAGTGCGCCTCGGCGACACAGAAGACGGCCGAGGGCGATTTCCGCCAGGTGGTGCTGTAGATGAGACACGCCTTGGCGGAGAAGGAGATGAACTGGGTTTCTTATTAGCCTTCTTGGAAACATGATGTTTAGATGAAGGAGGAACCGATGGTTGTGAAGTTGGGGTACGTAAAAAATCTTCACGAGTATGCTCTTTTCTCGAAGTCTTGGTGTCTGACTTTTGGGCTCGAGATTTAGCAGAACCCGATGAAGGGTGAGCCATAGAGTGGGCAGGCGAAAGTGGTGAGGTTGAACGGGCGATCTTTGCGCTGGACGAGCTGACGACCGTGGCACTAAAGGTGAGGTCGCAAGTCTGCGTGGCTGCCTCCTTTGTTGGCCGAGGAGAAGCAAGGACAGTGCTGTATTTTCCTGTCTGAGGCACGGTGGGCTGTCGACTGGCGAATAATTTTCGAGCAGCAAAGGTCGACACCTTTTCCTTCACTCTGATTTCCTGGATGAGCTTTTCGTCTTTAAAAATGGGACAATCTCGAGAGGTAGCAGCGTGGTCACCCATACAGTTGATGCAACGAGGGGATGGAGGTGGACAAGCACCCTCATGGGCATCCTTGCCACACGTAACACATTTGGCCGGATTGGAACAGGACTGGCTGGTGTGATTGAACCGCTGACACCGATAGCAATGCGTAGGGTTTGGGACGTAAGGGCGAATGGAATTATCTCATAGCCTGCTTTGATTTTCGATGGGAGTTGAACTTTGACAAATGTCAAGAAGACAGTGCGGGTTGGATTGATGTTCGTGTCAACCCTTTTCATAACTCTATGAACAGCCGTTACGCCCTGGTCAGACAGGTAGTGCTGAATTTCTTCGACAGACAATCCATCGAGGGAGTGTGTATAAACGACTCCACGTGAGGAATTTAAAGTGCGGTGCGCTTCAACCCGGACAGGTAAGGTGTGGAGCAGTGAAGTACACAGCAATTTTTGTGCCTGGAGGACACTGACTGTTTCTAACAACAAGGTGCCATTCCGTAATCTGGAACAAGACTTTACAGGACCTGCAATTGCGTCGACACCTTTCTGAATAATTAAAGGGTTGACCATGGAGAAGTCGTGACCTTCGTCAGACCGAGAAACAACAAGGAACTGTGGCAATGATGGATGAACTGTCTGTGGCTGAGACTCATTAAACTTATGCTTGTGAGCAGACAGTAGATGATGAGGAAAGCATTGTGGAAGTATCCCCCATGATTACCGGCGTCTCCGATGGCGCGCTCCTTCCTTGTGGGAGCCCTCTCTGAGGGCACTCCCACCTTGATTGTTCACACCTCAGGTCACACTTCCCAAGAAACGGACGGAGGAACCAATCGGCACTTTCGGAAGGTATCAGCTCGGGTAATCACCCCTCCCTGGGCCTGGCCATTACCATTACCATTACGTGTCCTACCTGTCTACCCGGGGCGGGGAATTACGCGTTACCCCATCACCGGCTACGCACGAAAATGTGTGGGTCGGCCCTCAGACACGCACAGGGAGGAAGAAAGAGAAAGGGAAAAACAAAGAAAGGAAAGAAGAGAGGTCTCAAACGCCAAGGAAAGGAGAAGGACAAAGGAAGGATGAAGACATACAAGCAGAGAAGGCGAAGAATGCGTTACATTTACGAGCGTCCGTCTCCAGACGTAGGCACAAACCATACTCCCAGAGGGGGAGAAAGGAAAGAGCCAGAGGTGAGGGGAGGGGGGGGGGCGAAGATGGGGGATACGGAAGGATGAGGAAAAGGAAGGTATGCAGCCTGAAAAGGAAGGAGGGCCACATTAGCTCGGGGTCCCGTGCTTGCTACGCACATATCCACAAAAGAGTTGTGGACCCCCTGGGGGGTCGAGAGGGACATGCAATCATTGGGCCGGCCGGGGTGGCCGAGCGGTTCTAGGCGCTATAGTCTGGAACCGCGCGACCGCTACGGTCGCAGGTTCGAATCCTGCCTCGAGCATGGATGTGTGTGATGTCCTTAGGTTAGTTAGGTTTAAGTAGTTCTAAGTTTTAGGGGACTGACCTTAGAAGTTAAGTCCCATAGTGCTCAGAGCCATTTGAACCATTTTTGCAATCAGTGACAGCAACAGTACCTATGAGGTTACAAACTGGTTGTCATTGACAATGTGTGACATCATCTTCACTCCCTGTCACTTAGAATCTTGTCCTTGAAGACGCAATGGACAGTCTGCATTGACACAAACAACTCAAAAAACTTCATTGGTGGTGTGATTATTTGTCTCATGACCGCCTGGTGCCTGTTCTACATCTACAGTGCTCCAAAGCGACCGGTGTGCTCTTTTAAGGGAGCTGATTAATATTTTGTCTCGTGAGATTGTTTTCAATATCTCTCTCTTCCCTTTATACATATAAAGCAGAGTGTATGTGTGCATCTCCAGGATCTCCACCGAAACCCCTTGATCGATTTCAACCATATTTTGCACAGAAACAGCAGGCCTCACGAGTATCAACAGTGTAGAATGCATAGCCTCCTAGCTCCAACAGGAGTGGAGCACTTGGCAAAAATGTATTTTTTCCAGCCTCTGGCGTATAGGTTGTCCTGCATGACAGGTAGATTCTGTGGGAATAATATAATCCTGCATCATCGTCAAGTTTTCTCAGGGCTACACATGCGGATAGGGGCAGCTGGTCTGAGAGGATGGGGAGGGGATGAGAGATGGACAGAGAAAGGGGAGAGATGGAGTAGATGGGAGGGGAAGGAGGGGATGGACAAAGAGAGTGGATGGAAAGAGAGAGATGTTTGTTGTGCAGTTAGTATCAGTATGCCTTGTAGGGGCTAAACATGTGTTTGGGCACAGCTAAGCAAAAAAGATGGATAGCGAGTGAGCGAAGAGGATGAGATGGGCAGAAAGAAAGTTAAGCGGGGTGAGATAGATACAAAGGAGAAGCGAGGAGGAGATGGTCAGTCAGAAGGGAGGGTGAGACATACACACAGAATGGAAAGGAGGAGATGGACAGGAATGGAGTGGAGGAGATAGACGGTCGTGTGGAGAGGACTGAAAGATAAGGGAAGGAAGTGGTTGACACGGTGGGGGGACAGGACAAGTGTGCAGTGTATGGCGAAAACGTGTGAGCGATAGAAGCTGCAGGGAAAAGTCTAATACACTGGTAAACGTTAAGGCAGTTTTCCGTTTCAGAACATTTGTAGACACAGATTTTATTGAAAATAAGTCAAAACTTTATCTGGATCCCAAATGAGGCTATATTTTGCACTTATCTTCTGGTAAACCTTCCGGGATGTAAGGTCGTGGTCCATGAAACTCTTCAGCTCCTAATGTTTCGTCCAGAGCTGCGCTGGACATCTTCAGAGGGGTGTTTCTCCTCCGGTGAGTCTTGCCGACTGACGGGTCGGACGTCTGACTATGATTTTGCAAATAGTTCTCCGTTATATATATAATCATTAGCATCTAGTAGAGGCCCACTGTGTTGAAAGCACTTCTGAAGCCATTTTGCTCTGCTGCTTCACTATAACACAGTGTTACGGCCTGTTTTTGACTGCTAAAACGCTTTAAACGAATTAACATGTGTTGATGCTACTTCACTCGTTACAGTTTCATTTTCTCGTTGCCCTCCGGAGATGTAATCATCAAGTCCTTGGCTCGCTGCCTAATACTAGGGATAATCTTGCAGTGCCTTAACGCAAGCGGTACATTAACCTCGTCGTCACGTTGCACAAATTACGGCGTGCAGGGTGCTAACTGCGTGCTTCGTCGAGCGTGCGCCGCAGCCGTAAATGAGAGCAGTACCTGAAATTGAAATTTGATTACGTTTCTTGTAGACTAATTTACACATTCTAATTTGAACTACCGCGCGTGCTCCATTTGCGAGACGATCACATTCGGCTTTAGCATCAGCGGCAATTGACGTGGCAGATTACATTGTACGTCGGCGACTGGGTTGTGCAGCTGATTGCTCCGACTGATTGGCGATACATGCGTAAACGTGGACTGGGTTCTGTATTAATCTGTGGCTTTGTCTGGCCCCACAGAGCGGCCGTTTGAGGTCGCTCCTGTGCAGATGGTCTCCAGAGTACAAGCAATGCAGAAGTGAAAGGCGAAATCTCAGTGAGATAGAGGTGTCAATGGAGGACTTATGCTACCCTGCAAGACAGAGAGGTAACACTGTGGGAATACTGGACCAGCGAAACGAGGACTAGCAACGCTTATAACATTTGTATATTTAGAGAAACCTATTGACACTGTTGACTGGAATATACTCTGTAACTGAACAACTGTATCCAAACACATTAATAATACTCGTAAATTATTTAAACTATTCAAAATCACTTTGACACAACCGTCAATCGATTAGTCTTGAAACAATATGTGGAAGTTGGCAGTAGAGATATCTACGTAAACTTCCAAAATGTATTTCTTTTTATATGTGCATTAATTTGAAATGATGAAAAAGTATAATGTCTGTTTTTTTAGCTCTAATATCTACTCCAAGGGTTTAGACAATGAGCTGATTAAAAGTAGACTTCATACCGCGGAAACCACGTTGGACGATTGGCTTGGCGTGCTCCAGGGCGACGTGAGGGAAGACTGACAGCGGCGAGGCCTTGAGCGGTGTAGACGCTTTGTCGATGGCCGAGATGTAGAACTGTCGTGGTGTTAAAAACTGCAGCTAATCTTCGTCAAAAAGCTGTGGCTTTTCACGTACATTCTATTACGTCGTCTATGAAATCACCCAGATGCAAGTATTTGCGGACTTTTGACTCTGTGAACACTTCTGAGCCGTGGCTGCAGCTGGAACAATTGTTATGGGAAGCGTCGTGTTGCTTTGCGTGTATTAATTTAACAGAGACGTGAAGAATCTGTGTGAGGTCATTGTACACGACACAAACCACGACAAAGGAATACTTTCATTTTGTTCAGTTAAGTAATTTTGTAAACAGAGTACCAGTCACGATAGACCAAAGTGAAATACCAATTAATTTGAACACTGTAGTTTATTAGTAACAGTGATTAGACTTCTATTTCAACAATACATCACTGTTCTATCATAAATCTTTTGTCACTTATTACAATTAATACCATGTATAAAAACTACGATCTTTGGAGTCGTAATAATATTTTCGGAATTTAGTACTTTAGAACACAATTCTAGCAATACAGATCACGAAAATTGGATAGATTTAAGCTTGTGCATTGGTCGCCTTTACTTTTCTGTTTGCTGATGTAAAATTTGCTAACTGAAAGTTCACAGTTCAGTCAATACTTTTCCATAATTCATTATATAAACAGTTTAAAGATTGCGGCCAGAACATGGGATTAAAATCAATATGGCTTACTTCCATTTTACAATTCTGAGTATAAAGCACAGTTAATATTTTTTTTAAGTTCATAGTAATTTCAAAATTAAATTACATCCTTCAGAAGTTGGTGACCTTAAGAAACTAGACATAATATTTCCTTCGGAGGGCTTAATAAGGTAAGACACAATCATCTCTTTTATGTGCCTGCAATATACGCCGTTCAGTCGATATATTCACAGTATCAAAGCGATTCTGAAGGTTGGCAGTGCTATGATTATGGCAGTATTTTTATAATCGTGGGTAAATTTTATGTTTGAGTCCCTGCATTCATCAGTTCTTCGACCCTGACAGTCGATCACCTTAAATCCTCAACAAAAATCTATTTCCCACCCGATTCAGTTTATGAAGAAAGGTGGTGATAATATCGTAATTTGTCCAAATAAATACAATGCAAATATTGTAGTTAGTGATAGAGCGAATCGTATGTGCAAACCAATCACTTTTGCATGAGCTAAAAATTTCAGTCTGTGCTATAGCCAAAGTCGTACACCACGACTCTACAGACGGCAGCTACAATGATTTCGGTTGCTGTGGCCGATGACATGGAGCAACAGCTTTTGTAAGTCAAAAAAATGGTTCAAATGGCTCTGAGCACTATGGGACTCAACTGCTGAGGTCATTAGTCCCCTAGAACTTAGAACTAGTTAAACCTAACTAACCTAAGGACATCACACACATCCATGCCCGAGGCAGGATTCGAACCTGCGACCGTAGCGGTCTCGCGGTTCCAGACTGCAGCGCCAGAACCGCGCGGCCACTTCGGCCGGCTTTTTGTAAGTCATTATCAAAATTTTTACAATGCTTGGTGAATTAAAACGATACTATCATATGCAACAATTAATTATAGTACCAACTTCTCACAAAAATATCACGAATAAAAAACATGTCTGACCATCAGCAGCTTTTATTTTAAACGAAATATCGACCGGTTTCAGTCAAGGACCATCTTCACAGAAAAGGGTTAAATGGTTGAAGCTACAACATTACCACATACTAATTACAAGTTTGCACACAGTAGTACTGATCTGGTGTTCGGTACTGCTCTGTGTACACTTGGTATTAGTATGTTCGCTTCTAAAGCTCCTGTGTTGTATGCTGATATTCATGACATGCTCCACACATTATTTAAGTAATGACAAATGTAATGCTGCGGCTTAAACTATTTTAATTCTTTTACGTGAAGATGGTCCATGAATAGAATCGGTCGATATTTGGGTTTAAAATAAATGCAATCCATGGTCAAATATGTATTTTATTCACTGTTTGATAGCTGTTGATAGTCACCTTCCAAAAATGATTACAGAAATATCAGTTTTATAATAACTGCCAACAAAGAAACTTAAAGAGACTTTACACAATTTGTTGCCACTTAAAAGCACAAATTGTAATTGCACAAAATTGTGAGGCTTTGGTGATAGCCCTTTGAAATTGTGATGGTAGTAGGGATAAAATACAGGGAGTGAAATAATATCTGCAAAATTTCACAGAAACCAGAATGCAGTTAAAAGGACATAATAAAGAAGTAGGAGTTGAGAAAGGAGTCAGACAAGGGTACTGAAACTGTTAGTTGATCAAGCTGTCAATTTCAAGGTTTGCTGATTACACTATAATTGCTTCAGAGACGACAAAGGACTTCGAAGAGCAATTGAATGAAAAGCATAATGTTTTCAAATGAGATTATAAGAGGAGCATAAACAAAAAAAAACAAGGATAATGGTATTTAGTCTAATTAAATCAGTCAATCTTGAGGAAATTAGATTGGGAAATGAGACATCAAAATTAGTAGATTAGTTTGCTATTTCAGTAGCAAAATGAGTGATGGTCTCTAAACTAGTATGGATACAACCAATAGCAAAATTTCTCAAAAATAGAAATATATGGATATCTAGTATAAGGTTAAGTGTTAGGAAATGTTTAATGATGGTCTTTGTCTGGAGTGTAGCCTTGTATGGAAATGAAATGTGGATGATAAATAATTCGAATAAGGAGAAAATAGAATCGTTGAAATCTGGTACTACAGGAGAATACAAAAGATTAGATGGGTAAATTTGATAACTAATGAGATGGTGCTGAACTGAATTGGGGAAAAATAAATTTATGGCACACCTTCATCAGAAGAAGAGTTCAGTTGCTAGGACACATCCTGAGGTTTCAAGAAATCATCAGTTTGGTGTATGTTGTGACTTCAGAGTTAGAGCTTATGTTGGTTGAAGTTGCAAACTGTGTAACAAATGTTTTCATTAGTACTATCTGTTACCCACAGCTGCACTTTCACGTCAGTAATTTTGTTATGATGTGTGGTGGTGATTAAGGAAGCTACCATATATGCAATAGCATCAGCTACCCTCACGTGTCTGCCTGTTTTGGTAACATACCCTGTGAAGTGCAACCCACTCTTCCTCCTCACAAGCCCAGCACGTGATACATAGGTATTTGCGGCGTCGCTGCTGATCAATATGTACAAAGGGGCATGGACAGGAGCATGCTTCTATGCATCCTGCTATTGAATTACCTATACATTATACAATTTGTACATTATGCAACAAATAGTGTGGTAGTAAAGGTTAAACACAGTGTACATTGTACAAGCATTATATTCATTACTTTTAACCATATAATGTAGCACATACTGGCCAATAAAAGCATTTTCACATATATGACAAAGATCAAAAGTCTAAGAGTAAATAGCGTTTCCAAAATTCGCGTAATATTCTTCAAATCTAAGTTTCTTGTACTACACTACTACACACTTCCAAAAAGTAGCCTGTGTTCTTCCTTGAGGTTCAAGCTATTTGCATACCAGATTTCATTAAAATCGATTCAGCAGGTTAGTCGTGAAAATGTAACAGAGTTACTTTCGCATGTATAGTATCAGTATGGATAAAACTTTCAATTACGGTGTCTTTCTTCCGTGAAACGATTTAGATGAAATCAAGCCTATATGGTGCTGAAGCTATGCTGAAGTTAGCAGTGAAAACCAAATGAAAATTCGTCAGGTAGTTTTGGATAAGCTTGTTCGAACAGACAGACACTACAGTTTAACGGTTGGTGGTTCGACAGTAGTAGCGGAAAAGTTTCATAAACATGTGAGAGCTTGCTGCCACCCTTCGGTGGGGGAGTCACGTCTTGTCTGTGTAGAGGACACGTATCCTTCTACTAAGCGTTGGTCCATAATTGTAGGTGGCTGCTGTATTTCGCCAACGCTGCGGCCATATCTTGCGTGGAATATAACAGCAGCTTCCAAACTATATATAACTCGAACGGTTTACTTCGCGGCGAGCTAAAATCGTAACAAACAGCGAATGGAACCCAGTTTATAGGATCCTGCATTGTATCACGCTGTTCCGCTGTTCATATCATCATATAGGTAAACAACTGTTGAAACACGTGCTCAGCACGAGAATACTGCGCTACAGCCTAAACAAGAACTTCTATTAAACTCTCTCTAAGAGCCTGCGTCATTTAATTCAGGGAAGAGTAAGATATGGACCGTTAGCGCACAATTATCTGTGTGCAATTTTCTAGACATCTTGAGAACTTAAGAGTGTGCTCTGAAGCAAGTAGCACAGTCAGCTGACTGGAGGACACAACTGGGGAAATCGTATAAAATTATAAAGAAAATAGATTAAAATGCATTATGTTTCGAAATTACATGCATAGAGACAAATTATTTTTGTTGTTACTATTGTTTGTTTCCCGGTTGTAGAGAAGAAGATAAAATGTTTTATATGTCACGTTTCATTTTTTTTAACAACTGACTTTCATCCAAAACAAATTTGAATAAATCATTCACATTATTAAATAAAAATCAAATGTTCACTTCCTTATAATACACACGAAATACTCCTTGTAGGGGAAAAACGCATGTTCTTTGGCAACTGTTGCAGTCTAGCTGTTTAATTTCTTTAATTTAGTCCAATTACGTTCAAACAATATATGAACATATCAGAGAGAAAATATTCTACAAGAATAAGTAAAATCAGTCTATGTTGTTTAAGAAATTATATTCTTGTGAATACAAAATGTATACCGAAGTTGTCTCCGTTTTTTAAATTAGTTCCTTGTTCAATGTAAATAATTGTAATGTGAAGCATGTAGAAGAACTACGGCTCAAATTTAAAAGAATATTCGATCATGCATAATTATGTCAGAATACTTCATGACGGGAAGGAATCTCCAGTTTCGCCAGCCGGTGTGGCCGTGCGGTTCTAGGCGCTTCAGTCTGGAACCGCGTGACCGCTACGGTCGTAGGTTCGAATCCTGCCTCGGGCATGGATGTGTGTGATGTCCTTAGGTTAGTTAGGTTTAAGTAGTTCTAAGTCTAGCGGACTGACGACCACAGATGTTAAGTCCCATAGTGCTCAGAGCCATTTGAACCATCTCCAGTTTCAAAATAAAGAGAGACTACTGTATTTCAAGCGTAAAACAAAGCATATGGCTATAAACAGAGATTCTATATGAAACGCGTGTTTGTGTCAGCAGGGAAATGGATGAAGCTTTTAATAACTATCGAAGCAGAATGTTATTGAAAGATTTCTCACAAAACCAAAAAATTCTGTTCATATGTAAAAGCTTTTATTGGCATCAGAGTTAGTGTCCAGACATTCACGGACGCAACAGGAACAGAAATTAATGTTCCTTTACCAAGGAAAATCCAGGAGTATTGGCTCTATTTACGTCTCGCACCGCTGCAAGGGTGAGTCAAACGCGAATTAGTCTCAGCGGCATTGAGAAACAGCTGAAATCGCTATAACTGAACACAGCTTCCTGTCTCGATGGAATCTCTATTACATTCTATGCCGAATTTGTGGTTGAGTTAGCGCCTGCTCTGACCATAATATACCATATATACCGTAAATTCTTGAAAAAATAATCGGTCCCCAGTGTTTGGAAGGAATCTCGGGGCACATTTGTCACAAGAAGGGCAGCTGAAAGGAAAAACTGTCGCAAAACTACCGTCCAGAATCGTTGACACATTTTGTTGCAGATAGTTAGAACATATTCGAGGTTCAAACGTAATGGAGTTCCTCCAAAAGAGTGACCCCATCCATGGAAAGCAACATAGATTACGAAGACACCGGTCATTTGAAACCCTACTCGCTCTTTCCTTAGACGACGTCCTGAAAGCCGTGGAACAAAGCAGTCAGGTAGATGAAGAATCTCTTGACTTCCAAAAATTATTTGACTCATTACCCAACACACGCTTCTAATCTCAAGCAATATTTCTGACCGTGTTGATGATTTTTTGGTAGGGAGGGCGAAGCATGTTATCTTGGATGGAGAGTCACCTACAGATGTGGAAGTAACTTCATGTGTGCCCCGGGGAAGCGTGTTAGGAACCTTGCTGTTCGTGTTGTGTATTAATGACCTTGCAGACGATATTAATAGCAACAGATATTTCCCTGAGAATGCAGTTGTATGTAGAATCCGGCTGAGAAGTTCGGCGACTGATTTCAGAAAATAAAGCAAGTAAGATTTACAATCAAAATACCTTTGCTGGCCTCCAGAGTAATCAGCATTATCTACAACACACGTCTCACATCGGTTGTAGAGATGTTCGAAACAGTAACAAACGTTTTTTCAGGAAATGCCCGAAGCACCCTGGTCACGCGTGGTTGCATACCCGCATCATTACAGGAGATGAGACCTGCTGCTACCATTACGACCTGCAGATCGAGCGACAGTAACATGGTGTTCCTCAAAGCCCCGCCTTCATCGGGTAGAAATTCACGATGGATCAAGCACTTTCTGACGAGAAAAGGCGATCAATATCGTCTTACTCTTGTATTTTGTTAGTTGGGTGCTTTTGGGGGGGAGGGGGGGGGGAAGACGATGAAAATCACGCCACTGACTATAGCCTGGTCTCCATATTGTATTGGTAACACCAGGTCTCATCTCTAGTAACGATGCGGACATCCAGCAACTACGATACTTCGAGCGATTTCACAAGAAGTGCTTGTGGACAGATTACAACAACTTTACGAACGATGTCACAAGTGTGTTATTGCTAATGGGAGACACTCTGAAGGCCAATAGACGTATTTTATTTGTAACTCTTGTTTTCTTTATTTTGTGAGGCTATTCGCCGAAATTTTGAGATGTACCTTTCATAATGAAGTTCTGAGTCCAAAAGCCGCACAAATGTTTTGCCAGATCTTAATGATATATCAAAATGGTAACTAGATTGGTACTTTGATAATCTATACATATATAAAAGAAAGTCGTGTTAGTTACACTATTTATAACTCAAGAACGGCTGGACCGATTTGGCTGAAAATTTGTGGAGAGGTAGCTTACAACCAGCAGACGGACATAGGATACTTTTTATCCCGTTCGACCGCTATGAAAAGTGGTATAACAAAAACGCATATGGCATGGAATAACAAAACGCAAATGACAGCTAAACGTATATGGTTAAGTATCAGTATATATCATTAATTACAAATTTAAAGAAATAATTAGTCTTTTCTTTGAATCATGATGTCAAGGCCAATCCTTGAAAGTTTGTGGTTTAAATCTGGAATATCCATGTTTTTCACATGCTCAATTATATTTGGTATGTTCGCGGGTCGGAAGACCATCTGCGTTGTTTGTTCTTGCGCCAAATAATCAAACAAAATATATCGTGTATCACAAGGTACTAAATTGAAGAGTGGAAGCTATGCACCAAAAAACGAAGAATAAAGACTCATTAAAATACTTAATTTTTTTATTTGTATTTCCTAATAAAAATTGAACTTAACATCCAAAATCTGATTATTTATTGGCTGTAAGGGGAACAGAGTTCGCAGGGTCAGCTAGTATGTACATAAATGCAAAATTATCCACTTCACAACACGAGAAAATGCAGTGTACTGGGACTACTATCTCAGTGTATCACAGTTACAATCGGTGAACTCATATAAATACCTGAATGTAACAATCTATAGGGATATGAAATGTTACAAACGTACAGGATCAGTTGTATGTAAAGCCTGTGGCAGAATCTTGTTCACTGGTAGTACGTTGTCGTGATGCAGCAGGCAGTACCCTTGACGGCCAAGTTCGCGCCGTCGTCGCCGCACGTTTTCACGGAGCCGTCGCAAAACGTCATAGTAACACGCGGAATTCACTGTTTGGTTGAGTGGGACGAATTCTTTGCGTACAATTCCCTTGGTGTCAAAGAAAACGATGGTTATGCTCTTCACCTGACTGACTTTTTGGGTCTTGGAGAGCTCGGACTCTTCTAGTGGGACGATTGTTGCTTTGTCCCCCGAACACTTGTTGAATCATTGCAAGGGTCTCCGTAACACTTTTCCCTAGATTCGCACAGAATTTGATACACACGCGCCGTTCTGTTCGCGGATCCATCGTAAAATCGCCACACACCAAACACAGAGTGTTATGGAAATCACTGTGGAGACGCAACACGTTCTCCCAGATGAATGCCACTCCGCACACTGACTCATTAGATACGCAGCTCTCGCCACCTAGCGTGCAAAGATCTACTACTACTACTACTCTCCAGATGGCAGCCCCAGTCATGAAAATTTTGGATTCCACCTCGTACACTAGGAAATGCAATCGGTCAACATAGGGAACTGCTTACAAAACAATCTTTTGACGCATCCTAGAAGTTGCTCCAATGTGTGGGACCCATACCGGATAGGACTAACAGTGTACATTGAATTTATGGGCACCCAAAATGGTTGCAGAAGTGTTTGATACATGAGACAACGTCACTGAAATTTCAAAATGAATTGAATTGGCAAACGCTTCAATGTATGCGCAAACTATACCCTGAAAACCTGCTAATCACGGGAAAACATCTTCTTTGAATACTATCATATTTTTCAATAACTTCAACACCAATGAAAATATAAATACTGCACGTTGTGCGAAAAATTTCAATCATACAAGGTTCAAATGGCTATGAGCACTATGGGACTTAACTGCTGACGTCATCAGTGCCCTAGAACTTAGAACTACTTAAACCTAACTAACAAAAGGACATCACACACATCCATGCCCGAGGAACGATTCGAACCTGCGACCGTAACGGTCGCGCGGTTCCAGACTGCAGCGCGTAGAACTGCTTGGCCACTCCGGCCGGCAATCATACAAGGGAAGGCTACGATTACATATTTAAGATACTGGGTAGTTTGCAAGAATATTAACAGTACCGTAAACTGAGGTTACTTGGACCCAAGAAGTGAAAATTTTTGTATATTTAGTACCACATGATAGTCTAAAACCATTAATTATGCCGATATCCTAAATTCTTTTATATTTGTGATATTTTTCTAGCAGTTTACATCTGTTTCAGACCAAATTTTATTTTTTGAATATGAGTAAAAAATTATTGAAATTTGGGTCCAAGTAATTGCAGGGTTGGGTAACATGAACCCACGCATTATTTTCCTTGTAAAAAGCAGTTTAAACGTACATCCGGTCCAAGTAGGACCTGGGCTCTGTAAATAAACACATTTACAAATATTTTGGTGTGAAGAATGTTCATTTAATTTGACATTTAATTGCAAAATATCCAAAAAATACACAATAAACTGTATTCACTGGTTTACACTATTGTAAATATTCATAATAACAAATTATGTTGCACAATAAAGTTAATTTATGGTCACTGAAAACAAACCCCTTCTAATGAAAGTGGGTGGGTTAATTTTTCTTTTAATGTCACACCACCTGTAGAATAAAATGCCCTTTTCTGAAGGCCATGCCCAGGCTTTCCTTGTCGGTGTCATGCAGTCAAAAATGGCATCGTTGTCGCAGACGGTCATTACTCGACCTGGAAATATAACATTATTCCAAGCCACAAGAACAAAATCCTGCTCTTGTAAGGAACCTTTTAGCATTTCTTCGTCTTCTCCATTTTCGTTCTCTGGAAGATTACTGCGAAGGGGTGGCATACAACTTTCATCTTCAGAAGAAAGTAAGTCGCTTTCTCCGGAGTCCTCAGATGTAGACTCATCACATGATTTGTTCGTGGAGTTTCGTTTTTTCTTCGAAGACACTTTTTTCTCTGCAGCTGTTTTTATTGTACGTTCATTTTCTCTTCGCCTTTTAGAAGAAGTTTCTGCTTCTTCAGACTGAATATCAGAGACATGAATGCTTTTCCCTGGTGGAACTTAGATTTTTCTTTTCCTAGCCTGGGGCTTTACAAACTCACACCTCTTTTCTTGAAGGTGATCTAAGAACGCGTCTCCAACAATGTCTAAGTTTACTGATATATCCTGTTTCGGAAAACGAGATAAAAGCTCAACCTTATTTGTGGGGACAATGCCAATTTTCTTAAAACCTGCTTTCAAATTGTTTGCCACTTAGGGTCCACCTCGTTTAATACAGTTTTTAGTAACATGGGGAATTGATCTTTTGGCAAAGATGCTGATTTCTTTCCAGCTTCAGACTGTTTCCATTTGGTTAAAATCTCTCTCCATTTAGCTTTCAAAGGCTTACAGTAGGTTACATCGAGGGGCTGTGAGGAGTTCGGTGGCAGGCACACAAATTTTATATTGTGCTCTTCACACAGCTCAACAACATTTAAGCTGATATGACAAATTATCTCCAATTAAAATCTCAGTGCCTTATTGTTTCTTCATCACAGGCAGGAAGTGGACGATAAACCAATCTTCAGATATTGCATGGTCAATCCAATCATGCTTACTTCGGTTGTACCAAGCACCCACTGGTCCATTTTTTGTCCATGTTGTCCAAAGGTGTTCTGCTTTATATATTACGTATGGCGGGAGAGATGATCCTGCAGCATTGCCACAAAACATGAGAGTCATGTTAGTCTTCGTGGAATTTATTATCCTCTGTGGATATTTGCTACCTCGGCGACATATTATCTTCTTCCTACCAGGATCATCAGACATGTTGGTTTCATCGTAATTGTAAATGTTAACTGGTGGAACGTCTTTAGTCAAAGCACTCAGGATTTCAAAATACTCGGCAATTACTGATTCATCGATGGCAGCACGAGCTCTTTTTACGTTGTTTGCAAATCTGACATAACTGGGGAAACCTCTTCAAAAACAATTTTAACTACTCAGTGCCAGGGAGCTTGTTTCGGAAACATTGTACTGTTCTTCCATGCATTGCGAGGTACGACTTGGCAATAAAACGTAAGTCCATTTCATCCACGGGAAATCCGAAATCACAAATTTTATCTCTGTGGCTTGTGGAAGCCTGCTCTTCTTCATAATTAAAAATGATCGGATGTCCTGGTTTATTCATACGGTCATTCTTCAGTCTCCGTTTTATCGTAGACCTACTTATTTTGAAGTGTGCTGAAGCCACTCGTTGAGTCATTTCCCCAGACCTTACAGCTTTTAAACATTCTTGCAATTTTTCTGTTGTGAAATCCGTGTACGTTCTGTTCCAAGGGGATCTTTTGTAATTTCGAGTCATTTTTTGGCTCCAGATCCGAAAATAAACAAACATCAACAGTGTACAAATGATTTAATCAAATAAATTGGCAAAACTTAATGATATACATTATTTTGCAGTGAAATTTAGAAGTGTGTAATTTAAATATAAAGCTTGGGGTTACTTGAACCCACTGGTGGGCTGGGTTCCAAGTAACCCCATTATTAGGGTATAAGCACACTGTTCCACAAATATGTCAATTTCACTGGGCGTTCTTTATCTGCATAATTAGAATAACAGTTATTTTGATAAGGAATGTGTATAAAACGCCAGTTTTACTTTACCTTGCATGCAACTCCAGTGGAAAGCGCGGTGAAAGTGGAAGTTTTCCGGCAGCGGCAATCCTTGGTTTCAGTACACAACAGTGTAACGTTAGCTGTGAGAAGGCGCGAAAAGCAGAGGGCACTGGGCGCTAGCTAGTGCTGCTACCTGTCGACGAAATGGTCAATCAGCTGTGTACGTGCATTACAGCACACCCAGGACTGATTTAAAACATTTTCTTGTTTTGGGTCCAAGTTACAACCCAGGGCTCAAGTAACCTCAGTTTACGGTATATGTCAAGGGTTAACACACCGTTAAGCTACCACTGATTCTAGCATAGTTTAACTGTTTCTCCCCTCACTCCATCCCCTCATTCTCATTCTCTCTCTCTCTCTCTCTCTCTCTATGTGTGTGTGTGTGTGTGTGTGTGTGTGTGTGTGTGACAATTTTTCCGTATTAAGAAAATCAAAGATTTTGAGTTCTTCTAAGAATTCGTTTTAGATGACATTCGGTGTCGTGTTGTGTGAAATCTTATGGGACTTAACTGCTAAGGTCATCAGTCCCTAAACTTATACACTACTTAACCTAAATTATTCTGACAAACACACACACACACACCCATGCCCGAAGGAGGACTCGAACCTCCGCCTGGACCAGCCGCACAGTCCATGACTGCAGCGTCTCAGACCGCTCGGCTAATCCCGTGAGGCTAGATGACATTCTCAATGAAGACCAGTAGTTAGCACACCCTAATAAGAAAACGCCGAAAAAAATGTAGATGCACACGTATACAAGCATTAACTTTGACATTGTCTCAGCTAAATACTTTTTCTTAATCAAACGCATCTTAAAATGTAACGAACTGTGTTAGGGTGCAGATTCTGAAAACAAAAGCTGAGATCGGGTCTCAAGCAGAATCTCCAATAAGTTCCTCAACTGCTGAAATCAATTCTACTGCCTGGAGTTTTAGATTTGTTTCCTTAAAACAGATACTTAACTTATTTTCTCCTGTGACCATTAAGAAAATAGCAAATAAAGCAGCTGCTGTAAGGAACGACTTCGTCCATATTCAAGATTTGTAAACTGCGGAAATAGTAGCACACTTTCTTCGCGATGAAGAAAATAAGTTATATTGTTGCGCTCCGTTTAGTGGCTTGAGAAAGGCAGTTATTCTCTGGAGTGAAACCGAGAATGGATGTGTCCGAGGAAATGGCGAGCGTGATCATCAGACCAGCAGTTCATGCTCCGCATTGAGCTCCCATACTGGCCACAATGTTGGTAAGGGGTAAGGATTTTTTTGTGTAGGGCGTTCAGTTATTCCACCAGCACGGTTGACACTTGCCTGTAGCATGTGGACGTGCTGCACCACGTCTCCCCAGTGGATCCTACACGTGCTCGGTGGGATTTAAGTAGTCGACGGAAATGGCTGACCAGGCAATTCGCTGAATAGCCCATCGTTCTAAGAGCTCTTTCATCTGCGTTGTTCATGCGGTCGATCATTGTCATCCATAAAAATTAAGACAAAACTGAATGCACTCTGAAAAGACGCACATGGTGAAAGAGTACAGCGTAAGAATATCATTGACCAGTGAGTGTACCGTGTTCAAAGATTTGGAGGCCAGTACGTCCATGCACACATGCCTTCACGCACCGTTACACCTGGATCACCAAAACGATGAAGTTCGTCAATGCTCTGGAGAGCATTACGTCTTCACACCTCTCGCTATAAGAGGGTACTTCCAGCGTTGTTTACCTGTTCACCCGACATAAACCCCACCGAAAACGTGAGTGGAATGCGTTCGGGAGATGTATTCAATCATATAGGCCTACACACGCACCAACAACCCCCCACCAGTTGTTAACCACGCTGTTGAATGAATGCAACGTCGTACCACAAGAACTTTTTACAAACATTGTGACCAGAATGAGAGCACGCTAAAGAGCATGAATCACTGTCCCTGGTGATCACACACGATATTAAAAACAACGCCCCACCTTTTGTAATGTACAGAGGGCCATCAAAAATCGCGGGACCTTTAGTGTAATTATTGCCTTTCAATAAAATTGTCATTTTTGTTAATCTCATTTTCCACTTGTCTTCTATACTTCCGCTTGTCTTCTGTACTCTACGACAGAAGTTCTTCCTATGTACGGTCCAAGTTTCATTGAGCTATGTTGTCTGGCAGTGACACGTCATGCGAAAGCTACTTTCTTCCTTAAGTTTTGAACATAGGTGTATTTCAAACGAGTGTTCCAAATTCATTTAGCAAAGAGGAATTAGAAACGCTAACAGTGTTCATAAGTGATTCACACATATAATTCTAGTCATTTTATTTTTCGTGTTACACCTGAACAGTTGCTATCATTTACAGAATTCTCTCAGGTCGTGATGACATTAACAATATATTTCGTGATCAATGACAATAGTTAAGCCTCTACGTCATTACATTTTCAGACATTTATTTGGTGTGTTTTTGTGTTACTTGCGTTGGACTTCTATTCAATAGAATAGGAAATATAAGAAACTGAACACGTGGATTTTGTTGACACTGATGGTTATCACTTTTAATTGCTATTATTGTTAACACTTACAATGGTCTCAATAAAAACACTGCGTATATGTGGATATTATTTCTTGTGTGATATTTTGTTTGTACTGTTATGAGCGGACGGTTTGATAACAGCACTAGACAGGCTAATTTTTAATTCATTTTTTTCTCTTCCGTTTCGGCTAAATGGAAGTTACGTGAAGGCTTCAATTTGTTTCCATTTTCTCATTGCTTTTCCTCTAAAATTGTTTCATCTTTTCACCATTTGTCTTCACTTTTTTCTTTAGACCAATTCACTCCTGTTATAGTACTGATTCACTCTTGCAACTCTCCTAATTTATCGGTTTCTTCTTGATAACATTTTCTCGGTTACAACACGTTGTAAGAAGTATGCGATGTATGCGCTGCCTGCAACAAGCAAGACTTAGGAGAGTCTCTGACCAGAGAGCAGTATGTAGTTAGTTGTTGCTTGTCGCTAGTCGGCATCAGTCGACAGTAGTCTGCGTGAGTCGGCAGTAGTCGACAGTAGTCGGCGCGTGTCTGCGCTTGTGTGCAGTCTGCTCTGGTCGAGACTCTGGAGGATGAGTATTATTGTAGAAGGTAAAGAAGCAGCCTTGCGCATATCTAATAATGTATGCCAACTGTCATTCAATTTCTTTTAAAAAATGCCCCAATAATAATTTTTATAATATAAAGTAATTTTTTTAAAAAAAGCATTCATTTCAATTTAAAAATTTTATTCAATGGATTATCACAAAGCATAGGCCAGCATTGCACGGAGCTGTGCCGAAAATTTTTTATGTAAGAGCAGATATATTTGCAGTTTTTATTGAGGTAAGAATTTTTGCTTTTTTTTATTCAGAATACAGGGCCGCGGCCCAGCGCTGCTGTCGTCATAAAATTTACCAGGTTACTGAATACTTTTTTTATTATTTTGGTGTTTAGGAATTTTTATGTTTCGAACTTAACATTAAATGAGAAAAGAATTTTGTGGTTACATTAAATGTGAATGCATTTCTGCACGGAGACTATAAATGGGAGCCAATTTTGTTCAGAGGTAACAATATTTAAAAATTCATTTAATTATTATTTCCGTGGGGAGTTTACACATGGTTCATTCATATTTCCTTTTAATATTTTTGTGGGGAGGATACACTTGGCAACCTCTGGCCAGGATCGTATTTCTTTGTGAATCTTCTGAGAAGTAGTCATACATCTGCTCTTATTTACTTAAGTGTAGTTTGCATCTGGCGCAACGCATTTACTAATTTGTCACTCTTTCCTTCACAGATCATCGGCAATTTGTTGCTCTGTGTTGTAATTGTGTTTGTTGCATTTTTGCATTGTCCTTGTTTCATTTGTGCTTAATTTTGATTTGTGAAAAATGCCGCGAAAATCTGTTAACAGTACATCGCGATGTATAGTGAGTGAAATAGCCGACTCAAATAATTTGACCGATAATACTTGCGACACTCAGTGTCTTAATGATAGTCCTCCATTTACAGACAATCAGTGCGTACTGACCACTAGTAATGATTTTGATCCTAATGATGAACAAATAAATTCAATTGTGTCCTCTGTTAATTTAACGACAATTGATGACGCGGGACGTTCTGTTACAATGAACGGTGCCCAGTTCGACACGCCCGATTTGCAAAATTTGAATTGTGAACAGATGAATTTTTCTAACGAAAATGAACAGCGTACGCAAAATACGACAGATTTATTTGATTCCGAGGTAGTGACTAACAGTGCACATCCGATTGGGAAATCACAGAATGACCAAATGATTATACAAAACGTGACAATTGCAGGTACGCCATCAAACAGCACAGAGAATAGAGCAGGTAATATTGGCTTGGATCAAATTATGGCAGTATTGCTACAACAGAATGAAAATTTCAAACAACTTAATGAAAGACAAGACAACAATTACAAACAGCTTAGTGAACAGATTACAGCCGTTGCCGCGCAATGTCATGATACTAAAGAACAATTACGTGAGGAAATTAAGGCTTGTGCTTGGAAAAGTAGTGAAGAAATTAGATCTGTTGCTCAAGAATTAAGGAATACGCAAACAGCTACAACTGAATCACTTCGAGACGAAATTAGTGCAATCGCTAAACAATGCTCTGAAAACGCAACACAGTTACGCGACGAATTTAAATTAATGTCTCCAGATTTTTCACGCACACTGGATGCAAAAGTAGACGCGAAATTTGACCAACAGAACAGTCAAATTGACGAACGCTTTAATCACCACCTACAAAACAGTGAAACGCGTTACCGTAAATTCATACAGGAACAGAATAAAGTAAAGCGACAAGTCATGGAAGCAATTACCGCACAGAGACAGGAAGATAAACGTAAATTGTTTACGAAAGCAAAAACATACGTAGACAACAATATTGCTACAGTATCAGACGAAATTAATACTATCAAACAGTTGAACACCGAATTGCGTAATGAAATTTCCGATCTTAAATCAAAAACAGATACACACACAGTAGACTTTCAGACAGTGACCGACAGACTCGAACAATTAGAACTAATACAGGATCCCGATGCCATCAAAGCAGACGTTAAAAAATTGAACGAAACCACACGTAAAATACAAAAATAAAATAATGCTTGTGAGACTAAAAACGATGATCAGGTAAAAATACTGACTGAAAAATATGATGAATTGGCCAGTCGTATTGACGTTATTGAAAGTAATAATGACAGCAAATCAGACGATACTTCACCGATTTCGTTTAATCAAACACCTGAATTCCAAAATTTACAGCAGACGATCAGTGAGATAGATTCGTCCAATAATACATTACGTAGAAAATTGTCAACGTTACAGCAAGAAGTGACAGAGATGAAAAATGTTTCGGTCAATAATACGTCACAGCATACGGCATATTCCGAACATTTGTCACACTCACACAGCCAGTATAATTTAGGTAATTTACAGAGAGTACGTGACTTAGATTCCGAACAATCGCAGACAAATAGATTCTCATACAATCCTGAACCTGCTCACACATACAGAGACGATAATTTTGATTACAAGCATTTTCTATCCGTGAGAAAATTTAAAGTATTTAAAAATGACAGAACACAGATTCACGCTTTGGACTGGATACAATTTATTTTTGTACTTTCACCGCCATTGCCTGTAATGCAGAAACTAGAATTGGCCTGGATACAGCAATTTGCTTTTGAATTTTTACCGGCATTGCCCATAACGCAGAAACTAAAATTTATTTGCAGCGCGTAATTGACCTCAAGGGATTCATTACACTTCGATGAATATGTGCCGTAGCGTGCACAGAGCCCCGAGCCGTAGTAGTGCTGTTTCATCTTTAGTTTTCTGCGCTGCTGCCTTCTCTTCTACTATCCTTTATATCTATCAAAACAGCTCTTCAACTATCGATCTATCTATAATTATGAACGTGTAAAGAAAACCTGATACGACAAGTTTTACCGAAAGTGACAATTTTATCATTATACGTTCCCGAAAAGACAAGAACTACCAGCGTAATTTTAATATCAGAGAAAATTTTAATCATCAGTATGTACAAAATTTTCAGCAGTCGCAACCACATTTTGGTAACAACAGACGTTTTTCACCGCAATAGCAACAAAACCAACCGGTTAGCATACCTAACCAACAATGTAATATACAAGATCAACCAAGCTTTAATGTTTCGCCGCGTGCACGTATAGCATCAGCTCCAACAAATAATAACGCACAGCAGCAAGGAAATAACTACGTACAGAAAACACACTATTTCAATTCCTATCGCAATGCACCGTATAGAAATGACTATCATGACAGACGTAAAAGTAATGAGCACAATTTTCAGCGTACGTTTTATAACAGTCGGTCTTACCAGCAGCAAAATCATCCGCAACAACATATTATCATGAATGAACCAGACAGTAGGTATAATCCCGAACGCAATACGTCAGGAAGAAATAACAGAACAGTACAAATAGTTGAAATGCCACAGCATCCTCCCGAAAATAATAGCACGTCAGATAGAATTTGACTAAATTCACTACAGGTTGCATTTTCCAGTAACGCAAGCAATACTTTTGACACAGAGAATCATGTTCACGAAAATGTTATTACTTTTGACGACATCCGAGACACTCTTTTGCAGGAAAGACCAGTTATTCAAAAAAACATTTTGAACCACACGCTGTCATCGAAGTAAAAATTGGATCATCCAAATTTTCAGCAGTAATTGATTCTGGATCTCCTATGTCAGTCATAAATGAGGAAACTTTCAACGAATGTAACAAAGAGAATAGCTATCCTACGTTACCATTAGTCAAAACGAAAGTAAAAGGAGCAGTATCTGGTATTAAAGGAATAGATGTTAAATTACAGACACATTTATCATTTTGTATTGCAGGTCATACATTTCACTCAAATTTTTGGACTGTTCCCTTATTGACGACAGACGTCATTTTAGGTACGAATTTTCTGGTACAACACCACGCAATTATTGACTTTCAAAACTCCTATTTAATGTTAAAGGATGAAAATGTACAACTGGCTTTAGAATTTCAGCACTCTTTATCTGCAGAAGAACAAACAATTAATCGTACAGAGGTCATTTCCGCATCACGTAACATAGACTGTCATTCCACATTGTTAACAGATACGTACGTACACACTTACAATACTCCACACTAAGCCGACTATGACGTTATACAGATGATTTCTGATAAAGTTAAACAGAGCAGTGCAAATACAGACGACGAACGCACGCAACTACGGAAAATTCTTTTACAGCAAGTTCCAGTTTTTGACAACTTTCCTGGTACTATGTCCGGTTTTATGTATGAATTTCAAGTTAAACAGCACGACAAATTTAAAGCCAAACATTATCCCATTCCGTATATTCACAGAGAACAAGTTAAGAAAGAATTGCAAGATACGCCTGACCAAGGAATTATTGAACCGGCAGTTAGTCCGTACATAAACCCGCTCCATATTGTTAAGAAAAAGGATGGTTCACTTCGCCTCGTAGTTGATTCGCGTCACATCAACGACATTATTATTAATGAAACGGATCGCCCACAGACACTAGAAGAACTTATACAAAAATTTCATGGTACTGCTATTTATTCCACATTAGATTTGAAATCGGGATTTTGGCAAATTCAACTCCATCCGCACTGCAGAAAGTACACGGCTTTTCTCTGTTTAGGTGACTGTTATCAATTTTGTAAATTACCGTTCGGTTTAACTATTTCTCCAGCAGCATTTATTCGCGGTTTGAATACAATACTTCCGACAGAACTTAAAGACAGGATCACAACGTAAGTAGACGACATTCTTATTGCAGAAGCTAACTGGTCTGAACACAACGTTAGTCTAAGCGTTTCGGTGTGTTGAATTTGTACCAATGATTTTTCTACACGTTTTTTCTGTCCCAAATAGAGTTGAAGTCTCCCATTAGTATTTTCACGTCATCTTGGTGAATTTTGCTCATGGTATTTTCGAGTGTGTTCCAGAATTTTTCAACATTGTCGATGTTTTTCTTATTTTCGATGTTGGTGGGTTCAAATGGTTCAAATGGCTCTGAGCACTATGGGACTTAACTGCTGTGGTCATCAGTCCCCTAGAACTTAGAACTAGTTAAACCTAACTAACCTAAGGACATCACACACATCCATGGCCGAGGCAGGATTCGAACCTGCGACCGTAGCAGTCGCTCGGTTCCGAACTGCGCGCCTAGAACCGCGAGACCACCGCGGCCGGCCCAATGTAGTACACGTCGAAACTCTGAGGACCAGAAAAACCAAAGGAATCACCATGTTTCCAACATCAAACCCTTTATTGAATGAACATACTTTATGATTTATCACACTGTAATGCCATTTCCTGATTTTTTATGACCCCTTATGCAATTATATTCACATGAACACTTACTTATGATTATCGTATTTTTTCTTGGCAAGTGCCCGGCAAGGTAAGGTTAGCAGGTCGCTTTTCTTGTCATTACACATCAGACTGTGCACCTTTTCCATTCTTCATGTATATATGATTGTTATATCTTAAATATTTCATAGTGCATACAAACAAAACAGGAAAACCAACACCAGTTGACTTAGACATTTTGCCTTATGATATCTCAACATCGTGACTATTTTTACTTTTTTTTTTGCTGCTACATTGTGATAAAAATGGCTCTGAGCACTATGGGACTTAACTTCTAAGGTCATCAGTCCCCTAGAACTTAGAACTACTTAAACCTAACTAACCTAAGGACATCACACACATCCATGCCCGAGGCAGGATTCGAACCTGCGACCGTAGCGGTCGCGCGGTTCCAGACTGTAGCGCCTTTAACCGCTTGGCCACCACGGCCGGCCTACATTGTGATACTCTGTGTACATTTTTGCATCTGAACACTGTCTATATTTTTTGACATATTACGTTTTCTGTCATGCTATGCTGTATGCTCAATTATATCACTAGAAACCAGCTTTTATTTAATGGGTATATGATTTAAATGCGAGACATTAATCATTGTTCATCATTTTCAGAAAGAAATAACGTGTACAAGAAATAAATTAAACAGAAATGGGAATTTCACCTTCGGAATGAACGAAAGAAGATACAATACCTCGTCACGAAGAGTAAATGGATCAGAATTAACAAGCATTCACAAGAATTTACTATACACATCGTATGATAGCAGTCATAACTAATTTCTTCTTTCAGAATACGAGGTGATGATAATAATGGAGTTATGATAATATGGGTAATGAAGTGATTGATAATGAATTTTTTCTTTGCAGATGAGGATAATGTTGAAGTTTATGTATTAATGCTATGTAGTTATTTAAGTATTTTTTGCAGTTCGTTTTGACAGTATGTCTTATGTCGTATGGTATGATGACTGAAGGTTTTGGAAAGGACAGCTAGAGAACATATATATTTAATACACATTTCATTACCCGTTAATTCGAAGTTCATTACTTTTCAGCATAATATGCGTTTCTTCTTTCAGTTTAATAATACATTTTGTATTTTTTGCAGGAGAAATTATTCATGAAATTAATGTACTATAAGCAGTTGGTCATTAAACCTGTGTCATTCATGAATGTGATCACATATACTCTATTTGTTTCATAACCTTGCTACAGGTGACTCATGACGAATGACGTTACCCATCTTCATTTGCAGCAATAAGTCAAAAGCAAATATTGTTATGCCACAGCAATTAATTATCGATCCCAACGCAATGCATTGCTAGCACAAAAAAAAAATGTATTACCAGTCCCAAATAATGCTACCAATTTAAAAGAATTATGAGTAATCCTGAATGATATTTTTTTCAACCACAGACTTGAGTAATAGTTACAGTATGTTACATTTTAATTATGCCTTATGTCACTTAAATGATGAGTTCTGAGTAATAGTGAATGATATTTTGCAATAATGCATGCATGCTCTACACTCTTTAATTCCTGTTTTGAATGATGACTTCTGATGATTTGTAACTGGCCAATGAGTGCCAATAATTATTTTTAAATATGTCATATGTCACTTGAATGATGAAAAATGTTTTGTAATATTCAATACTTGCTGACCAACGAATGCCACTGTTTCTTATACTTTAAATTTATATTATGTCACTTTCATGCTATATACACTCCTGGAAATGGAAAAAAGAACACATTGACACCGGTGTGTCAGACCCACCATACTTGCTCCGGACACTGCGAGAGGGCTGTACAAGCAATGATCACACGCACGGCACAGCGGACACACCAGGAACCGCAGTGTTGGCCGTCGAATGGCGCTAGCTGCGCAGCATTTGTGCACCGCCGCCGTCAGTGTCAGCCAGTTTGCCGTGGCATACGGAGCTCCATCGCAGTCTTTAACACTGGTAGCATGCCGCGACAGCGTGGACGTGAACCGTATGTGCAGTTGACGGACTTTGAGCGAGGGCGTATAGTGGGCATGCGGGAGGCCGGGTGGACGTACCGCCGAATTGCTCAACACGTGGGGCGTGAGGTCTCCACAGTACATCGATGTTGTCGCCAGTGGTCGGCGGAAGGTGCACGTGCCAGTCGACCTGGGACCGGACCGCAGCGACGCACGGATGCACGCCAAGACCGTAGGATCCTACGCAGTGCCGTAGGGGACCGCACCGCCACTTCCCAGCAAATTAGGGACACTGTTGCTCCTGGGGTATCGGCGAGGACCATTCGCAACCGTCTCCATGAAGCTGGGCTACGGTCCCGCACACCGTTAGGCCGTCTTCCGCTAACGCCCCAACATCGTGCAGCCCGCCTCCAGTGGTGTCGCGACAGGCGTGAATGGAGGGACGAATGGAGACGTGTCGTCTTCAGCGATGAGAGTCGCTTCTGCCTTGGTGCCAATGATGGTCGTATGCGTGTTTGGCGCCGTGTAGGTGAGCGCCACAATCAGGACTGCATACGACCGAGGCACACAGGGCCAACACCCGGCATCATGGTGTGGGGAGCGATCTCCTACACTGGCCGTACACCACTGGTGATCGTCGAGGGGACACTGAATAGTGCACGGTACATCCAAACCGTCATCGAACCCATCGTTCTACCATTCCTAGACCGGCAAGGGAACTTGCTGTTCCAACAGGACAATGCACGTCCGCATGTATCCCGTGCCACCCAACGTGCTCTAGAAGGTGTAAGTCAACTACCCTGGCCAGCAAGATCTCCGTATCTGTCCCCCATTGAGCATGTTTGGGACTGGATGAAGCGTCGTCTCACGCGGTCTGCACGTCCAGCACGAACGCTGGTCCAACTGAGGCGCCAGGTGGAAATGGCATGGCAAGCCGTTCCACAGGACTAGATCCAGCATCTCTACGATCGTCTCCATGGGAGAATAGCAGCCTGCATTGCTGCGAAAGGTGGATATACACTGTACTAGTGCCGACATTGTGCATGCTCTGTTGCCTGTGTCTATGTGCCTGTGGTTCTGTCAGTGTGATCATGTGATGTATCTGACCCCAGGAATGTGTCAATAAAGTTTCCCCATCCTGGGACAATGAATTCACGGTGTTCTTATTTCAATTTCCAGGAGTGTATGTGAATGCCAGTAGCTTGATGCTACACTCATTAGCTCCTGTTTTGAATGATGACTTCTGATGGTTTGTAACTGGTCAATGAGTGCCAATGTTCTCTGTAAACAGATTACTTATGAACATTATTCTGTAATACTTCATCCATGGTACAGAAATGTTCAGTAACTGGCAATGAGTGCCACGAATTCCTCAAATCAGTTGTTAGACTAGTGTAATTCTCAATGATGACTGGCATAAGACTTAATGTCCTTCACCTTCTGACCTAATTACCAGAAATTACTGCAATATCCGTTTGTTCTGTCTATCCTCATGCTCATGGAGCACTATATTTGGTTTTTGCACTAATTCTACGTTGGTGTACCTTACAAGAACGTGGTGTTGACACGACATGCTGTCCACCACCTTGAGCGATGGAGATGTTGTTATGGTCCCACTGTTTGGTGCACCTAATGTACTACCAAAATGATAACATGGAATATTACTACGACATTTCAGTGTCTTGGCTACACTGATTAATACTTCAGGGAAAAGAACTTCAGATTGTCTCACTTGGTGTTGTGCTTCTGTAGAAAGATATGGACTTTCAGTGCAGCTACGAGCAACCTAATCTGCTACAACCATGATGCAATCCTTCCCTTTCCTATCCTAGTTCTTGTAAAATAGTAAAAAAAAACAGTGCGTGTGTACTTTTGATTGGTATTCATTGCGTATACATTTTGTGATTTGCTGATATATTGTGAACTACAGTGCGTGTGCACTTTTGCCATTTGTTAATATGTTTTGTACTCATTGTGTATACATTTTGTCATTGCTTGATATGTTATGTACTCAGTGCATGTGCACTATATTTTATTTCATGTTCTGCACTTATATATATGTATATATTCTGTGACTGTAAACTTAGTTAATTAGGAAAAATTTGTTGCTCATGGCAAGTCCAATTGACTCACCATCGCTGCCAAATTTTTGACCCCCACCCCACCCCACACCCCCAGTGGAGGGTTATGTAAGAGGTATGCGATGTATACGCTGCCTGAAACAGGCAAGACTTAGGAGAGTCTCTGACCAGAGAGCAGTATGTAGTTAGTTGTTGCTTGTCGGTAGTCGGCATCAGTCGGCAGTAGTCGACAGTAGTCGGCGCGTGTCTGCGCTTGTGTGCAGTCTGCTCTGGTCGAGACTCTGGAGGATGAGTATTACTGCAGAAGGTAAAGAAGCAGCTTTGCGCATATCTAATAATGTATGTCAACTGTCATTCAATTTCTTTTAAAAAATGCCCCAATAATAATTTTTATAATATAAAGTAATTTTTTTTTTAAAAAAGCATTCATTTCAATTTAAAGATTTGATTCAATGTATTATCTTTCCTTTCATGAATCACAAAGCAAAGGCCAGCATTGCACGGAGCTGTGGCGAAAATTTTTTATGTAAGAGCAGATATATTTGCAGTTTTTATTGAGGTAAGAATTTTTGCTTTTTTTTTTATTCAGAATACAGGGCCGTGGCGCAGCGCTGCTGTCGTCATAAAATTTACCAGGTTACTGAAATTTTTTTTATTATTTTGGTGTTTAGGAATTATTCTGTTTCCAACTTAACATTAAATAAGAAAAGAATTTTGTGGTTACATTAAATGTGAATGCATTTCTGCACGGAGACTATAAATGGGAGTCAATTTTGTTCAGAGGTAACAATATTTAAAAATTCATTTAATTATTATTTCCGTGGGGAGTTTACACAGGAATGTGGGAAAGAAATACAGTAGAAGAAGAATGCGTAGCTCTGAGGGATGAAGTAGTGAAGGCAGCAGACGATCAAGTAGGTAAAAAGACGAGGGCTAATAGAAATCCCTGGGTAACAGAAGAAATATTGAATTTAATTGATGAAAGGAGAAAATATAAAAATGCAGTAAATGAAGCAGGCAAAAAGGAATACAAACGTCTCAAAAATGAGATCGACAGGAAGTGCAAAATGGCTAAGCAGGGATGGCTAGAGGACAAATGTAAGGATGTAGAGGCTTGTCTCACTAGGGGTAAGATAGATACTGCCTACAGGTAAATTAAAGAGACCTTTGGAGAGAAGAGAACCACTTGTATGAATATCAAGAGCTCAGATGGCAACCCAGTTCTAAGCAAAGAAGGGAAGGCAGAAAGGTGGAAGGAGTATATAGAGGGTTTATACAAGGGCGATGTACTTGAGGACAATATTATGGAAATGGAAGAGGATGTAGACGAAGACGAAATGGGAGATAAGATACTGCGTGAAGAGTTTGACAGAGCACTGAAAGACCTGAGTCGAAACAAGGCCCCGGGAGTAGACAACATTCCATTAGAACTACTGATGGCCTTGGGAGAGCCAGTCATGACAAAACTCTACCATCTGGTGAGCAAGATGTATGAAACAGGCGAAATACCCTCAGACTTCAAGAAGAATATAATAATTCCAATACCAAAGAAAGCAGGTGTTGACAGATGTGAAAATTACCGAACTATCAGTTTAATAAGTCACAGCTGCAAAATACTAACGCGAATTCTTTACAGACGAATGGAAAAACTGGTAGAAGCGGACCTCGGGGAAGATCAGTTTGGATTCCGTAGAAATGTTGGAACACGTGAGGCAATACTAACCTTACGACTTATCTTAGAAGAAAGATTAAGAAAAGGCAAACCTACGTTTCTAGCATTTGTAGACTTAGAGAAAGCTTTTGACAATGTTAACTGGAAAACTCTCTTTCAAATTCTGAAGGTGGTAGGGGTAAAATACAGGGAGCGAAAGGCTATTTACAATTTGTACAGAAACCAGACGGCAGTTATAAGAGTCGAGGGGCATGAAAGGGAAGCAGTGGTTGGGAAAGGAGTGAGACAGGGTTGTAGCCTCTCCCCGATGTTATTCAATCTGTATATTGAGCAAGCAGTAAAGGAAGCAAAAGAAAAATTCGGAGTAGGTATTAAAATTCATGCAGAAGAAGTAAAAACTTTCGAGGTTCGCCGATGACATTGTAATTCTGTCAGAGACAGCAAAGGACTTGGAAGAGCAGTTGAACGGAATGGACAGTGTCTTGAAAGGAGGATATAAGATGAACATCAACAAAAGCAAAACTAGGATAATGGAATGTAGTCAAATTAAATCGGGTGATGCTGAGGGAATTAGATTAGGAAATGAGACACTTAAAGTAGTAAAGGAGTTTTGCTATTTAGGGAGTAAAATAACTGATGATGGTCGAAGTAGAGAGGATATAAAATGTTGTCTGGCAATGGCAAGGAAATCGTTTCTGAAGAAGAGGAATTTGTTAACGTCGAGTATAGACTTAAGTGTCAGGAAGTCGTTTCTGAAAGTATTTGTATGGAGTGTAGCCATGTATGGAAGTGAAACATGGACGATAACTAGTTTGGACAAGAAGAGAATAGAAGCTTTCGAAATGTGGTGCTACAGAAGAATGCTGAAGATTAGATGGGTAGATCACATAACTAATGAGGAGGTGTTGAATAGGATTGGGGAGAAGAGAAGTTTGTGGCACAACTTGACTAGAAGAAGGGATCGGTTGGTAGGACATGTTTTGAGGCATCAAGGGATTACAAATTTAGCATTGGAGGGCAGCGTGGAGGGTAAAAATCATAGAGGGAGACCAAGAGATGAATACACTAAGCAGATTCAGAAGGATGTAGGTTGCAGTAGGTACTGGGAGATGAAGAAGCTTGCACAGGATAGAGTAGCATGGAGAGCTGCATCAAACCAGTCTCAGGACTGAAGACCACAACAACAACATTTTTGTGGGGAGAATACAACGTTATCCATTTTCATTTCGCAGAGAGACGCTACCTTACCATAAGTATCCGGAGACCGCATGGTAATGCAGAATTTTCAACACGATGTCACTACAAGCGGACCCGCCTCTACGAAAGGGGGCCATAAGTATTTTACTGTCGATAGAGAAGCAGTATTAGAAGAACTCGTCTGTCAGGAGAGCTAAGTGACTAGTCATTGGAAGTCACCTGTGGGACAAATCCACAAGGCACATTTCAATTCTTCTGAATCTGCTCAAGGCGACTGTTGGTGATGAGACTGTGAAGTGGGAACGCGAAGGAACAACCACTGCCACACTGAAATTAGGCACAGATCGTTTACTGACGGGCAGGGACCGTCGAACATTGTGGATTCTGGTTGTAAGAAATCGGGTGAAATCAGCGGAAGGAATCATTCGTGAGTTCCAAGGTGTTCCCAGGAAGCCAGCTAACGTAATGACTCTGCGTAGGTAGTAAAAATAATGGGCTGCAATGGTCGAGCAGTTCCTCACAAGCTATACTCACAAGGGAACCTCCCCATCGCACCCCCCGCAGATTTCCTTGTAAGCTGGCACAGTGGATAGGCCTTGAAAAACTCAACACAGATCAATCGAGAAAGCAGGAAGAAGTTGTGTGGAACTATGAAAAAAATAAGAAAAATATGCAAACTGAGTGGTGCATGCGAAAGATAGGCAACATCAAGGATAGTGCGACAGCCGGAGCGCTGTGGTCCCGTGGTTAGCGTGAGCAGCTGTGGAACGAGAGGTCCTTGGTTCAAGTCTTCCCACGAGGGAAAAGTTTAATTTTTTATTTTCATGCAATTATCAAAGTACAGGCACACACGCACATAATCAACTTCGCTCTCCAAAATTCCAGGACATATTCAGATTTGCTTGGACATTGCAGAATTTGACGGTCTATACACGGAAAAATTTGAAAACGTTAAAAACATGTTTTGACAGAGCACAGGGAAAACTGTGCGACTGTGAAACTGTTGCATTCATTTGCTGCTGTTTATGTGACAAACTCTTATGTTTTCATCACTTTTTTGGGAGTGATTATCACATCCACAAGAAAACCTAAATCGGGCAAGGTAGAAGAATCTTTTTACCCATTCGCCAAGTGTACAAGTTAGGTGGGTCGACAACATATCCATGTCATGTGACGCACATGCCGTCACCAGTGTCGTATAGAATAGGCTCTGAACACTATGGGACTCAACTGCTGAGGTCATTAGTCCCCTAGAACTTAGAACTAGTTAAACCTAACTAACCTAAGGACATCACAAACATCCATGCCCGAGGCAGGATTCGAACCTGCGACCGGAGCGGTCTTGCGGTTCTAGACTGCAGCGCCTTTAACCGCACGGCCACTTCGGCCGGCTTGTCGTATAGAATATATCGGACGTGTTTTCATGTGGAGGAATCGGTTGACCTATGACCTTGCGATCAAATGTTTTCGGTTCCCATTGGAGAGGCACGTCCTTTCGTCTACTAATCGCACGGTTTTGCGGTGCGGTCGCAAAACATAGACACTAAACTTATTACAGTGACCAGAGACTTCAATGAACGAACGGACAGATCATAACTTTTCGAAAATAAAGAAAGTAAAATTTTCAGTCAAGGGCTGACTTGAACCAAGGACCTTTCGTTCCGCAGTTGCTCACGCTAACAACGGGACCACGGCGCTCCTAAGCTCACACTATCCTTGATATTGCCTATCATGCGCATGGACTACTCAGTTTGTATATTTTGCTTATTTTTTTCATAGTTCCACACAACTTCTTCCTGTTTTCTCGATTGATCTGTGTTCAGTTTTTCAAGGACTATCCACTGTGCCAACTTATAACTAAATCTGAGGGGGGTGCGATGGGGAGGTTCCCTTGTCAGTGCTAAGCGGCGCTCGTGGTGGTGTAAAGGGCGCCGCCACTGGTCAGTGTTTTGTAGTCATGAACCACGCTGAACCCTCCTGTAATCGGCAGAAGGATCTGTCTCAGGCGAATTCTGAAGAACGGCACTGCTATGACGTGTCGTGCCAACAGTGAAGTACGGAGGCGGTGCTGTTAGGGTGTGGGATGTTTCCCTTGGTTAGCGTGTGGTCGCCTTAGTGCCCTCAAGAAAACTTTCAGTGTGGAAGAATATGAAAACATTTTATACTTCTGTGAACTGCGTACGGTAGAGGAACAGTTCGAAGATGATGTCAGTTTGCATCAGCACGACAGTACACCCTGTCATAAAGCAGAATCTGCGAGGCAATGATTTGTGGACAGCAACTTTGCTGAAATGGAAGAGTCTGCCCAGAAACCCTTCCTGAACCCAATGGAATAGGTTTAGGATAAGTCAGAACGTCGAATGCGCAAACATCAGTACCTTCTCTGGTTTCGACTCTCGAGGAAAATGGGCCGTCATTCTTCTATAGACATTCAGACTCCTCATTGAAAATGTCCCCAGCAGGCAATATAAAATCGAAGCGTCGACATACCGCATATTAATGATCACTAATACTTGTCGTAATACTTTTGGTCAGATGTTGTATTTCAAGTTTGTTAGTCTATAGTCATTTATCCAGTAGAAACATACAAAAATTACTAGTCTACTTTCCATATTTCTGTTATTTTTTCTACATTTTACTGTATTTCATCAATGTTTTACTATTTCCAGACTTATTTGCTTCTTAACGAACCTAAGGTATCCCTCCTGATTCTCCATCCCAGTATTTCTAGTTGGTACTAGGCACTCATTTGGTTTCACAACCTTGCTGTCATGCATTATTTTTGCATTTCTTAATACGAAACTTTATTGTAAATAATATTTGTTATTCCATGTCATTTCCATTCTGTGATTCCTTTCATTTACAGTATATTTTTTAATTGGATAAAGTCTTCATTAATTAGATGTTTATCGCGTTAGCACAACTGGAGGAATTAGGTGCATATGTACATGGTAGAGAGGATATATAAGGGGAGGTAGAAAGGCTTCCGTTCGAAAGCCGTGAAGTGCAGTATCGGTATGCCTATCAGGAAAAATCTCTGTGAGCACTGAGGAAACCATCCCACCGACGCACCAGACAGCGCTCCTGATCCATGAGGAACTCTGGAACTGCCTGCTACCCATCCTTGTCCGACATCAATCATCAACCCTTCACGGTCTTTTTTTAAAGGACTGAAGTGGTGACAATCGCATTGGGAGACATCAGGACTACGGAGCGGGTGGTCGAGTGTCTTCCACTTGTTGTCTTTCTCCGTATGGATGAGGCAGTCTCCCAGATCGACCGAGATCTTGCGTGTAACCGCGACCTGCACCGAACTTGGCGCAACATTCCACAATGATGGTTTTCAGTGATGGTTTTCGACATCGACACGTTGCTCCACACTCATTTTTAACTCTCCAATGGGCATCTACCGGTGTTTGTCTTTCGGCAGCCAAGAAAAGAAAACAACATGTTGGTCCTTTGGAACTATGTGGTGCACATTTTCGCATTTACCGTGCACACGTCGGGAAGACATGAATGCCATACTAATCTGCTACCCAAATGTCAGTGATACGTTGCATATGCGCTGCAGAAGCGCTCTCAAACGTTAACTTTTTGATCATCGCTAATAAAATGCAAGAAATGGCAACACATGCGTTTCTGAAGAAGAGAAGGTTGTCATCACTGAATGTGAATGTGTTAAGATGTCATTTGTGAAGATATTTGTCTGGAGCGTAGCTTTGTGCAGAAGTGTAGTGTCAACGACAAATGGCTGATAATCAGATTAAGAACTTTTGTAATGTGCTACCACGGAATACTGCTGAATGTTAGATAGGTAGGTCAAATAATTAACAAAGAGGCACTGAATCTGAGGAGAAAAGAAATTTATTGCACAACTTGGCTAAATGAAGGGAGCCATCCTGACACATGAGGCTTCCAGGTATGATCAATCTGGTGTTGGAACTAAATTCGGTGGAATGGGTGTAGAGGGTCAACAGTAGCAGAGGGACACCAAGGGTACAGTAGCTATTCGGGGATTTGTTCGGTCTGAAGACTACAAGAACAAACTACTGAATGAATTTGTGAGTATGATAACGTCTTTGTAGAACATCAGTGCTTGGCTCGATCCATAGCCTACCAGACAGGTGACAAACAGTTGCTGCAGGAACCCTTACAAACAAGTATCAGAGATGAGTCTGGAGATTCTTCTCTCGGGTGACCAGGTCACTAGTTGGTTTAGGCGACCCAGCGGTGAACTAAAGAGGCCTCTCAGATGGGTAGCTGGGAGCGGAGGGCGCGGCCTGACATTTTTGGGCAAAGGCCAGGAGCCGGCGGCCGGACGCTCCGTCCCGGGGCAGCCCCTGGCCGCTGGCGGCAATGTTTCGCCATGCGGCGGCCATTACCGCCTGCTAATGGCGTTACTGGCCATTATGCAGCAGCTCCGAAAGCACTCTCCCAGTCTCTGCTTATCAGCCAGCGGCCGGAAATTTGCCCGTGAGATGCGGCCCGTCGCATATGAACACGGAAAGCCGCAAGCACTGCACTGCGTTTCTGGCACATGTACGGTCCTCCGTGCTGGTGTAGCTCTGAGCCACTGGTTTTGCACGACACACTTCAGATTCAGAAAAGTCAAAGATGTAAACAGTACTACACTGACGGAAAAAATCGCAACAACAAAAAATAATTAATGTAAGAATTGAAATTTCTGGAATACATATGTCTACATAACATATTTAAGTGATTATCATTGCAAAGTCATACGTTAATATCAGCGCGAGATAAGCCACTGCAAATGTGAAATTCTGGCATATTAACAACCGGTGTAGCTGCCAGAATGTTGAATGCAGACATGCAAACGTGCCTGCATTGTGTTATACAGGTGCCGGATGTCAGTTTGTGGGATCGAGTGCCAAGCCTGTTGCACTTCGTCGGTCAGTATAGGGACGTCTGTGCTGTTTATGAACGACGCTGCAGTTGTCCCCCTATAATGTCCCGTATGTGCTTTTTGGAGAGAGATTTGGTTATCGAGCAGTCTAAGGCTACATATCGACATTCTGTAGAGTATGTTGGGTTATAACATCGGTATGTGGGTGAGCTTTATCCTGTTCATGAATAGCGGCAAAAAAAAAGAAGGTCGAATCACCAGAATGACATATAAATTTGCCGTCAGGACGCGTGGGATAACCACGAGAACGCTCCTCTGCCATAAGGAATCGCACCCCAGGTCGTAATTTCAGTTGTAGGTGCAGTGTGTCTGGTTCGTAGGCATGCTGGTTGCAGGCCTTAAACTGGCCACCTCCTAACCAACACACGGCAATCACTGGCTTAGAGGCAGAACCAGTTTTCATTGGATAACACAACAGACCTCCATCCTGCCGTCCAATGAGGTCTCAGTTGTCATCACTGAAGACGTAAATGGCGGTGGTTTGCGGCCAGTGTCGTCTGGCAAGGAACTCATAAGTAACTAACGCTCGTGACCGTTAAACCGTGTATCTAAAGCAAATCTGACTTGCATCCCCAATACTACTAGCGCTGCTAGCGCTACTCTTGTGGAACCGGTGCGAAATCTGGATGGACATCACCTTTCAGATGTAGAAACACGCCTACCAAGTCTCGTTTATGTCACACTTGTCTTTCATGGCATTGTGATTTTTTCGTCAGTTAATATCTCCATTTTATTTTACCCACTATCATCTTATTTAAATTTTACAGATTGTATCATTAAATTGATAGCAGAAAGTGACACAGTAAAAGAAAGTATACAGAAACGAAAGCAAAGTCTTCAGTAAAAATGTGCATCCATAAAACGTTCCGTTTGGAAAGTAACTGCGAAAGTATGTTTACGAGATGCTACTGCTCCTAGTTAGTCATAAAAAATTAACAAGCGAAATTAACTAATGACAATAGTCTTTGCTGATTACTAACTTCGTGCAGCTGACCGGAGATACAGCAAAAATCCAGCAGTTAAAAATGACTGCTATAGCTATAAAACAACAATATCTAGTCAAAAACCAAAAGTCTTGGCTTTTAAAGGTTAAGACCCAGTCCCAAGCAAAAATTATAATAAAAATCCCGAAAACATAAATTAATTTAACTTCTTGGGAAATATGTCTCCTTCGCAATCGAGAAAGGCATTCGAAAAATATTGAAAGATTCAGTTACATTAATAGGTCCACACACAGAACACTTAATAAAAAGATGAGGAAAGAAACTCTAACAATGCTCTACAAAGCAGTGGCAATACCACCAGTGACTTATGGCAGTGCGAAATGGACAACAAGAACTGGAAATGAACGAAGAACGCGATCTGCAGGAGTGAGATTTCAACAAGAGCAGCTGTCTGTAGACTAGCTGACTTGATTAGGAATACAAACGTCAGACAAGAACTAGAAGTTAAAAGCGTAAATGAACAGATCAAGGTGTGTATACATAAACTGAAAAAACACGTCAAAGAACGAATGAAAATACAATTCCCAAAATATGAAAAGTAATGCCTCCAATTTATTTATTTATTTTCCGTGAAAACTCTTAGATAAAAAAACGTCGTTAACACTCTACATCTTTATTCTTCAGGTCTACGTACTTGTTTCTCAACACAGTCACGCTGGCGACGAACACATTTCTCCCAACGAGAGATCAGTTCCTTGATACCGTCACTGTAGAATGTCTGATTCCGTTGACGCAGCCACAACCTCACCTCAGCTTGCTCCGTTTCATCATTATTGAAGTGAAGATGTTCTTTAAGTTTTGGAAACAGATGAAAATCGGATGAGGTTAAGTCGGTACTGTATGGAGGATAATAGATGGCAGTGAACATGGATTGCTGCATACGTCGCAGCGCTCGTGTGTGGCCTGGCGTTGTAATGCTGAAGAGCGAACTCTTCGAAATCGAAACTCGATTACAGAACGCTGTTTTTCACGCACCGACGTAGTTCCGTTCCTCATCGCCATGTTACACGCTACAGTTCTGAGCCCTCTAGCTGCAGAAGGTTGCAAACATGTAGACATGAAGAATAAATATGTACGATGTTAATAACGCTCGTTTTATTTAAAAACCCTTCAGAGTTATCACGTAAGAAATTCAGAGGCATTACTTTTCATCATGCCCTCGTAATAATGAATTATCGATCATTGTGAAAGAGATGAACAGGCAGACAAAGAAAGAGGTGGAGAAATCAAGTATAAACTAATCACAGGCGTTAGGGACACTGAACAGGATGACTCTGTGGGAAAATTCCTAACACTCGTTAAAAAGAGATGAAGAATGTATACATATGTATTTGAAATGTACACTTTTCTATTAAGTCACTACGTAACTGAGCTCAAATTACACTCATGTTTGACTGCATGATGGACCAGCGTAACATTGTGCTGCTGATGGAAGACAACATCTACCGCGGCAGTATGGTCCAAGATGAACATGTCGAACACGGCCTGTACCTTGGCCTGTAAGATGACCTAACCTACAGTTTTGTCTCTGTAATAAAGGTCGTATAAGAATCTCCCCCCCCAATCCCAAGCAGTAGAGAAGTCACGCCAGATTTATTGAGCCAGTCGGTGTCTATAACAAACAGGAAGTGACCAGACCGCAACAACACTCGAGTCCTCATATTAAAGAACCGATACCCAAGCCAACATTCGATGAGTGTTCGACAAGTCAAGTTCAGCCAGTCTGTACTGAAGTCGCCATTGAGGGAAACAGGACGAGAATTTAGCGGACACTGAATTCATGATTCGAGGTTGTAACTCAGTCTCCAGACAGTCGGTAAGTATCAAGTCTACAGGAAGCTGTTTGAAACTTGTGTACCGCTGAATAGTGGTTACCATCCTGTGCTACATCGAAGTTAAGGACGCTCATTTCCGATATGTCGAATTTTCTATCTTTGTAATCAGAGGATGCTGGTCACCAGTCGTTGTTCCTGAATGGAATATCCCAAGTAGAGGTTGACGTAAGGTAAGCCACAATTGCTGCTCAATGTATCTCTATGTAGACAGTACCCACCACTAATAGAGTTCAGATAAGCACTGCTGTGCAAAACTTAAGGAAGAAAGTAACTTTCGCGTGATGTCTAACTGCCAAGTAATCTAGGTCGATGGAAGTGGGATCATACACACAAACAACTGCTTCAGTGTACTACGGAAGGCTATGGCAGAAATACGCAACGAGGCAAACATGAGACAATAATTGTACTCAAGTCACTGTTACTATTAATAACTGTCCCTTACACATTACAAAAGGTGGGACATGGTTTTTATTAAGGTGTGTTCTCATCACAGATGGCAGCGCATACCGGTACTGTGCAAAAGACGCACATGGAGGAGGAGTAAACTGTCACAATAATACTGAACGGTGAGTGTACTGTGTTCAATGTCTTGCAGATGACTACGACAATGCAACATTTTCCTTCCTCACGCCGTAACACCTGGGCCACCAAAACGATCACGTTCCACACTGCAGGACGCATCCTCAAGTGAAAGAGGTGGGAAGGCGTAATACACCCTGGAACATTCTCGAACATGGTCGTTTTGGTGCTCCAACTGTCAGTTGTTAAGCTATAGGAAAGCACAATGTTGCATGGGCGTACGGACCTCCAACTATTTGAACACGGCACACTCACCAGGCCTTCTGCCGCGACTGCATATTTAATACAGCAGTGACGTCAGTGTGATTGCTGTTTTTGAATTAAAGTGTCATTTGTGCTCGTCTCATTATGTATTTCTTTCAGTGACCTTCTGAAGGATACTGTAGCAGCGGTTTGTTTATATAATTCCAGTTTCATCGTGCTGTGTTACTTGGCAGTGAGACATTACGCGAAAGTCATTTTCACACTTAACTTTTGCACACCAGTGGCGTTATGGTTACTCTGAAAAGTCGAAGGATAGCTAACTAAGAGATTACGATTCCTCTGAATAATAAAGGGGTGTGTGTGTGTGTGTGTGTGTGTGTGTGTTTCAAAGTCCCCTCTACTTACTCAAAGCATCAAAGCGGTGCAGCTCTGTGAATAAGGTGATTCCTAGCCATCTCTCATCCCCGAAGACTGTACTGAAACACATGGTGGTCGAACACAGTTGCCTAACCTTAACTCCACGTCAAGACTAATGCCCAGTTTAATACACTGAAACATGTAACGTGCTCAACTACTACTGCGTTTTTTGCTACGCTAGGCCGTGAATGAAATTTGAGTCCAATTAGATTTTTTTTTTTTTTTTTTTTTTTTTTTTTTGTAGTAGACAGCCCATTGGTTGCAATGGATGTTATAGTCGAATTGACCATGGTCTCGACTCCTAAACTAAGGGAGTATTCATCAGAATTTATATTACCTAAATAAGGGGAATACAAAGTTAGTCGTTAATTAGCAAAATACAGGATAGTAAAAATTAATATTCGTATATAAAGATGTACTTACATACGCAAAACGTTGAGCATTGCAGCTCTCGTCATATAATTTTAACACCAAAAAGGCCACGTTACATAATAAAAAATCCTACTTAAAAGTTTTACTGTCGTTTCTAGTTAAAAATTAAAGATTGACGCTAAGGGCTGCTTATGTAGACTGAAACAGGTGGCGTCAGACTGGGTGGCACGTGCGCCGGCTATACTACGATGTGGACGTGAGGTGTCACGCCATCTAGTGACGAAAACATCTGCTTTACATGATAGGTTACAGCAGTTTGTATAGCAGATGTGTCTACAACTTTTAAACATTTTATAGTATGAAGACATATTATAATTTAAAAGCAGTAAGAAATTATGAAAAAAGTTTTTCAGTAATTTGTTACAGTAAAATACAGTAAGTGATTAAACTGCAATAAGAGCATGGGGAGGAAAACAACATTTCAGCAAAAACACGAGGAAAAATTGACATAGACGAAAAATATCTTTTAAGGATCGTTCAGTAAAGGTTTGAAGCCATTGAAAAAGTCTTGTTACGTAACTGTATATGTTAATAAAGAATAAGGTTATCATTGAGAGAGAAGTGTTTGAATACTTCCATTTCCTCAAGAACATCAAGTTTGGGACCTTTTTTTCTCTGTGTGCAGAATATTAATTTCATTACTTTCCTTAGGTTTGTGGCCTGTGATCAGCAAATGATCAGCGAAAGAAGAATTATGAATGTTAGTGCCTTTTTTCCCCAATAGATGCTCTTTATATCTGACTGAAAAAGCTCGCCCTGTTTGTCGCAAATGATTTTATAGACTCCTGAATGTAACATAGGGGAACGTACTGATTTTAAATTATGAAGGACATTCGTTTTCAGGTTATTATTAGTGGAGAATGTAACATTGCAGTTATATCTGTTTTTAAGGAGGAGTTGGATTCTGTAAGAGATGGGCCCTAAAAACGGAATGGAAAAATATTCTTTTCTTGCTGTTCGGTATTGGAGGAACCGAGAGTACAAAAAATATTTTCACGGTTGCTGCACTCAGCTGTGTTTAAAGTTATAAGATGTTTGCCTGCCGAAGCATCAAAAGCTGTTTCTAAATTTAAGGGTATAAAAAAGAAAATCCTGAACACAGGTATGGCAATAGAATTTAACAAACGTTGTTAAAAAATGGGACTTGTCCCCAACTATGTAAAATCTTATTTGAATTTCAATCACACCATACCCATACCATACCATACCATGCCCACTACATATGTATGACCCATTGTTTGTAACTTAATGTGTCCTTCCTTCAGCCCGCATTCGACCTCCTCATCTGTCTTGTTTAATTCTAGCCCCATCCACCATTGTTAGTTTGCTATACTTCAATCCGTCATAAATTCGCAACGTGTATGCTCTTAATTAAGGATTGAGCATTTTAGAGAAGAAAAATTTTAAGGTATGGACTCATTAGTTACCTATTACGTCAAGATGTCACACAACACTTTCAAATTCCAGTTCAGCATATTTCGTTATTCTATCCAAGTGCTTTAGGTTTAGCTTGTTCTACTATTTTTATTACCATACCGTTAATAATAGTTATTAGTAGTATCTCTAATATTACCTGAATAATATTTTTAAGCTCTGTGTAATGATATCTACAAAGAGAACTTGTGAAAGTTAGGCTGATACGTGTAAAATAAGGCTCTAACCTTGCTGGCTGATTTACACAGTCCAGCCACATTAATGTGACTACCTCCTATATTCGACATCCACGTGCAATAACCACTGACAGACGGAAGGTATCAGCACAAGCATCGGAAGATATAAAAAGCGCGTCGGAGGAATGCCGAAAACAGTGCTGACGTTGTCATAATGCGGAAACGTAGTGATTTATATGACGTCCAAATGACCCTGACGATTGGTTCAAAATGGTTCAAATGGCTCTAAGCACTATGGGACTTTACATCTAAGGTCATCAGTCCCCTAGACTTAGAACTACTTAAACCTAACTAACCTAGGGACATCACACACATCCATGCCCGAGACATGATTCGAACCTGCGACCGTAGCACCAGCGCTGTTCCGGACTGAAGCGCCTAGAACCGCTCGGCCACAGCGGCCGGCCCTGACCATTGGCTTTCGGGCCAAGATTGAAAGCATTTCTGAAACGGCTAAGTTTCATGGCCTGGGGAATGTTTTCGTGGAATTCTCTGGATGACCCCGTGATTCTGTCAGTCTCAATGACTCAACACAAGTCCGCATCTATCCTTGGGGAGCATGTCCACCCCTATATGCAGTTTGTTATTCCTAAGCACGATGGCATCTACCAGCAGGACAATGGAACAGTGCAACGTGTCATGGTTCGAAGAGCATGAGGATAAGTTCACCGTCCGCTGTACACGAAACGCCCCGGATTTAAACCCAAACGAGAATATGTGGGGCTACCTCCATGGGGCTGTACTCGCCTTGGTTCCTCAACCGAGTCGCCATGGCTCCATATCCCCGTCACTAAGTTTAAGAACCTCATCGAGTCTCTTCCTGCACGCCTCGCAGCTGTCCGCTCAGCAGAAAGTGGTTATTCAGGCGTTTGACGGTCGTCACAGAAATGTGACCAATCAGTGTACAGACGGTGTATATGCAACTATAAATGAAACAAATAAATGTTTGTACATAAGAAAGTGGAGAAAGTTTTAGTTCCCATCACGTCAGCACTGATGCAAGGAGAGGCAACGGGTGTCATGAGAGGTCATAATCCACCCTCACCCCCCTCACCCTCAAAGAAAAAAAACATCAATAAAAGCATTTATATTTTTACGTAGGCCAGATTATAAATTTCGCAGCTAACTTTCGGAGGAAAAAGTAACATGTAAACTAACAGTCCGGAAAACGGCGAACAGTTCTAGAAACTGCTAGCTACGTTGAACATAGGACACATTTCACTTGTTTGTGCGGGGACCTATGTACGTGGATATAGGAGCACCATCACAAGTAACGATCTAGCCACATACGTTCACATTCATAGACTGACACTACTTAGTGTCAATAGAAAATCAGACGTCGTTCCTACCTACCCGAACGAAGGTGGAAACGACTAAAGGAATCAGACCTGTGTTCACGATCGCTGTGCTAAGTGAAAATTGATAATGATGAGTGCACACTACGACTCTGCGAGGACTATTTGGAAAGTAAGGAACGATCAGTCGTGAAATGGAAACCGCTGTGAAAATCCAGACTTTTATCTGCAACAGTTAGCTATACCTTCCAGCTACTTCTCTACATAGTCGCCGATCCGATTTAGACATCTGTCGTAGCATTGTACCGGCTTTCCAATATTCTCGTCATAGACGGCAGTCTTCTATACCTTCCAAGAATTTTCTACACTAGACTGCAGCTCGTTGTCTGTACAAAAATGTGTCCTCATAGCCCGTAGTTCAAAAATGGTTCAAATGGCTCTAAGCACTATGGGACATAACATCTGAGGTCATAAGTCCCCTAGACTTAGAAACTACTTAAACCTAACTAACCTAAGGACATCGCACATATCCATGCCCGAGGAAGGATTCGAACCTGCGACCGTAGCTGTTCTGAGCAGATACGAAAATCAGAGGTCGACAGTTCCGGATTGTATGGTGGGTAATCAAACACCTCCTATCGAAAACGCTGCAGGAGCGTCCTCACTGACCTTGCAGTATGCGGCCGGTAACTGTAATGTAGAAGGAAGAGCATGACAATTAGGTTGTGTCAGCTTGCATGAAATCGGGCAAAATTTCTCGGTAGACAGCCATATTTGGCAGAAGACATTATTTTCTTGAGAACTTTATACGTTCACTGTGCTCAGAACTGAGAAGAGCGAAGTGAGGCTATACACGGCTATATTAGAGTAATGGGTCGTAAAGCGTGTAAAACTTCAGGTCAGCTGTGGCTATTTATTAATGCCGAGAGTAGTATAAACTGCCAGCGAGAACTGGACTTTCCGTGCTACGGCCGCATCTCTCTGGAATAAGTAACCAAAGAGATCGGACGTGTTTTATGTTGGAGAGATTTTGCTGTTGTTATGCAACACTGTTAAGTTCCATTGTGAATGTTTAGTTAGTCGATGGCACAATATACAAATTCAAGAAAAAAATACGCGTTCTAGGTGTGTATTTATCAATTTATAAAAGATTTGACAAACATTCTTCAGATATCAAGTGGAGGTGCAGTGTGGAATGATACTGCGAGCCTGCATCTTTTCACGGTCAATATTGTTCGAGAAAATATCTCAGAAGCAATAAACTTTCCGTTGACAAAAAAGTTAGACACATCAATCCATACGCATCCTACAACATAGCACCTAGATGTGTCGAACGATCTTCGTAGCCAAAATAAACATTCTAGAGATTTCAGGAGGAGCAGTCCCGACGAGGAGTATCAGCGAGATCGACGCTGCGGGACATACATCTAGCTCTCCTGTGGAATTTAAAATCAAAGACTTATATTCTTTAGCTTTTAAGAGAATGAAGCTAAAACGTAAATAAAACCAATGGAAATCATAACTAAAATGTCAAAAATAATTAAAAGCAGAGAAATTTCTTAAACAAAATTTCTTAAATAAATAAATTAATTAATTAATTAAAATACAACAAACTAGAGACACTGTGCAACACAGAAGAGCTCCATTAGATTTTCACTGTGGCTCACATTTCGCTACTGATCGTTCCTTACTTTCCGAATAGTCCTAGTATGTTGTGCAAATTATGATGTTCTGGACATTGTGAGAGTTCGTTACTATTATAGTTCTTAGATTTATTATATCACGCACACTCTCCATAAATTTTGGACGAATACTTTTCACATGGTATGGGTCTTGTTCTTCTTCTGGCTTTCACAGATTAGACCTATCGACCTGTTCTAGCACCACTCCCACACTTTAACTGGCTGCTCTATGTGCCTCTTTCCTTTGGGGTTGTGCTTATGCAGAGTGATCAGAAACAGACTGAAAAGTTGATCAAAAACAGTCAAAAAAGATTGTAAGAGTGTTGCAGGGTAGTTTGTGAAGAGAATTAATTTTTAACAAAAAAATTAGAGACGTTGCGCCGTTTCCGAGTTAATGTGAACTGTAGTTAGCCAATCAGGCCGTTGCGTGCGCAGATACAAGCGACCCGCCAGAGATGATGTAGCCAAACGTGTTCTTCGTTTGGTTTTCTAAAACCGAACAAGAGAATGGTACAAAATACTGGACATTGGACGGTAGTAAGAATTTAACTAAGTCGGAAACGGTACAACGTAACAAAATTTTTTCTTAACAGTTATTTCTTAGCACAACCCCCATTGCAACACCCTTACAAGCAAGGCTGTTTCCGACCACCCTCCATACTGTAAGACCATCAATGGAATGCTTGTTTTTTTCCATTAGTTCCAAATATTCCGCCAAGTTTTGTTTACCTTTTCCTTGTTATGTCATTTATTGCAAAAACATGCAGCTTTTGGCTCATGTTTTCATTAGGAATCCAGTCCAACTTTGTGTACCGTTTGATTGTTTGTAAAAATTTTATTTCAGCCGCCTGGAACAGCTAGAATCTTCTCTCATCGTAACACAGGCTTCACTGCCATACAGTGGAACAGATACAGCTATCACCATACAGAGTTTCATTTTTGTCTCTCTTTGTGTACTTTTTAATTTCTGCTTACAATACCACATAGAGCGTGTGCCAGAAGAAATGGTCAGTATTCAGAGCTGTCAGTATTCAGAGCTGTCACTCGAAACAAAAATATCAAGTCAACTGGGGGCTAAACTGCGTACCTTAAGAGATATGAGCACTTCTTCACCTTCGATACTGTGAAAGAAATCTCTTCGGTGCAAGCCCTTTGGCTTGCATATTTTGAGAGGTGGCAATATGGATCAAAACAAGAAAAAATATTCGCTAAATACGGGCTCTGAAGAGCTTATTTTAAAATCTATGATCATTTGTTCATCTTCGGTATTGTGTAACACATCTCTTCTACTGAACAAGTGTTCTTAGCTCTTAAAGTATGCATTTTAGAGGACATGTTTAATAGACATTTTTGCTTTGAACGATAGTTCCAGGCATATCACTGAATGGTGACCATTCTTCCTGGGAGTCTGATATCTCTGTAATTTAACCCACAACCCTTGCAAACCTGAATTTCTTCTGAAGGAAGGAAAATTTTTCTCTGTATGGTAATGGTCTCAGGTGATTCTTTTATAATGATTTTAGAAGCAAGATTTATGCAAAAATATGTACCTGTTTTCAAAACATACTTTGTACACTTGGCTTCATTTTACGGACCCAAAATAATTAATTACGAAATTTTCTCTATTGTAATAAATAGTAAAATGATCATTCAATAATTACCATGCAAAACAATAATAATAATATTCAATTATGCAGTGGAATATAGCGAACCAACCACATCCGAGTATTTTGGTGCTCATGAACTGCTGCGTTCTTCTACATTAACTTTCTTACACTTTCATGGTGATGCCCAACAGTTGGCAGCACTTGGGCATGGTGAAAAGGTTAAGATTCAAAAACGTGTACCTCAGGTTTCTATTGAGAAAAAATACTTCTGCTGCACCTAAGACACAATAAACGTTAATGTACACAATTTTAGCCAGAAGACCTGAAAGGGTTAATATGTGCACCCTTCTCTTTGTCAAAAGAAATATTGAAATGTTGTAAGAGCTGCAAAATCACATCTTCAATTACAAATTTGTTTCATACTTGGTAATTCCCATGGAATGTCATTGTCTTCATTTTATTTACCGCTATCGTAAAATTATGAGGATTTTTCAATTAATTTTAAAAGATGGAATTATTTTTGCAGTTTTTTTTTAGAATTTCCATTAATACAGTGATATCAGCAAATAATAGTATGGTAAGATATTATTTCTTGTTTATGTTGATCCCTCTGGAACACTTTCTCTCCATTTTCGGATGCCATCGTCTATATAGCTATTGCAAAGAGTACGTTATAAAGTACACACATGTCTCACTCCTTTGTTTATTATAATATTTTTCCTTGTGTAATTGGTGGATACCAAGTAGGGGAGAGTATTGTATCTTGGAACATTTTTCAGGCCTTTGCTTCTAGCCTGACCTGTAAAAGAAGTTTAAGATCTTTTAATATTCCAGTTTTATGTGCTGCAGTCAACTTTTGAAACTGAAAAAATTACTCCAAAAGAACTAAAGTTTTTCAAAATGTGAAAAGTTGATCGAAGGTCCAACTTGGTCATGTAGCTAGGAACCAATATTCTATTGAAATTTAAAACCGTTTCAGTTGAGAAAATCTTGTAAATACTATGTTTAGTCGTCTACCTGTCGTATTATTACCCTGTTGTACACTAATGATCAGGAAGTGAAATCAAATAAGACAGAAGTATCATCAGAAATCTTTAACTAGTTAAATACATTTTGGAACTCAAGCTATTGGAAACAACCACAAACTTCCACTTTCAAGGCCGGTATAATTGTTGAGACATTACCAAAACTGGGTACATTTGCAAATATTACATGCTCCACGACAAAAGGTCTTCTGTTTAAAGTTATAGGATGGTGAAGGACCATCCATACAATATACAATTAGTTTTAAAAATATATTCAGTTTGTGCCTCAAATGTTGTGACAATTCTCGGTATGTCCATCTTTTTAGAGATGGTTGTGGAACTCAGTTGTTCAATAGAGGATGTCAAATTAAACACCTTTCAGCTGTCAAATTTCCAACCTCATTTTATTTGGCAACCAGTTTCAGAGTATTTCACTGCGCTATCTTCAGGCCCCTCACCGACGTGTAGGCAGAATCTACCTCAGTTGTAATCAAACCAGGGGACAGCAATACTGGTATTACTAGATATTTGCTACACCTGCCGGCAGGTGATGGTTGAAGTGATTATTGTAGCAAATATCTTCTGATACCGGTATTGCTGGCCGCTGTTTTGATCACAACCGAGGTTGACTCTTCCTTCACGTCGGTCAGGGGCCTGAAGACGGCGTAGTAGAACGCTGAAACTGGTTGCCAAATAAAATGAGGTCGGAAATTTGACAGCTGAAAGGTGTTTAATTTGACACCCTCTGTTGTGACAAAGTTCGAGGGATGTAGAAGCTGTCTTGAGGAACAAATCGAGATTAGGAATCCTTGTCCAGAAACGCCATCCAACGACGCTATAGAACGACGAAATTACAGGCGCCGGCCCCTGCAACTAGGCTATCCCTTCAGCAGCAAATGTGACTTTGAGCACTGACGGACCGTAGGCGGGACGTCTCGAAGAGTTGTTTGCTATTCAGTGATCGCGACTAATTGCCATTGTTTCCAGTGGAGAAGATGGAGCTAACTGCTGCTTAGAAAGGCCTCATCGCTAATGATTTGGAATGTTCTGCTACCTCAGTGGATGACGGTTTTGGAGAAGAGTTCCCACCCGCAATTTATTTTTCTTCTGGAACTCTCTAAAATCTCTAATGTTTTCCGGTGTACTTGAGAAAAATAAACTACAAATGGAAACGTGTGTCTGGAACTTTCATCCACCTAGGCAACCAAACATCGCATTTAAAGGACACAGAGCCTGTCTACGCAGTAGCTGGCTCCATATTCTCCATTGTCAATCGTGGCAATCAGCTGCGTACAGTGAACAACAAGAAACAGTGCGGGACGTTCCGCCTACGGTCCGTCAGTGCACAAGGTCACGCTTGCTGCTGGACGGATGATCTAGTGGTAGGCCCTGGTGCCTCTAACTTCGACCTTCTGTAGATTCGTTGGATGGCGTTTCCGGACACGCGTTCCTATCCTCCATTTGTTCCTCAAAGCGCCCTCAACAAGCCCCGCGTAGTTTATCGCAAGCTTTCTGGGACACCCTATAGAGTTTTACTTGCAATAAGATCTGTAACTAAAGAATTAACAGTATATTCAAAATAGTTTTAATATGTAATACAGCACTTAAACGTATATAACTAAGAAATTTGCAAATACTGCCCAAAGCCCAACGTCATTTCCAGCAACAACAAAAACTGTAGCAAATAGCAGAAACTGTTTACGGCCAAGAGACTGAACTACCGATCAAAAACATCATGTGTTCCTAGGGCACTATGTTCTATGTACAACCCTCTGCCCTATAATATAAATTCCATTACACACACTCTTCATGCAATTCATAACTGCTTTTTTCTATACTTTCCCCCTGGTTCTATCTGTTCATTCTGTTATTTATTTATTTTTTTCAAAATGCAATTCTCCTCTTTTCTGTACTATTTGTCATACAATTAGTACATTAATTGTAGATGACCTATACCTCTCATCATGCTGCTTTGTTCTTCCAGAAGTACACTTTTCTTTGATCTGTTATCTAATACATCTGAATATATTATGTACATTGCGTTCAACACATTATAGTTATTTCTCTGAATTAGTATTTCTTGTATGTTGTGCTACGGCTATTCACTAAGAAGCAATTCCTATTATTATCATATTAAAACATTTTGTACATTTTATAGTTATTATTAAAATCGTGGGAACCTGTGACACATTAAGTGTGTGGCTGGCAACAAGATATATTTAAAGGGGGGAGGGGAGGGGAGGGGGAGCTGGAGCAACCAGAAACACAGTGTGCCTCAAACTCCCAAAAGCGAACCCTGGATCCGTGCCTGGATAGCGTTTCAATTAACTCTCCGCGATACTGTATAATTTCTGATGTTTCATTAACTTTCTTAATTAGGTACAATATTAATAATTAACTTCGATAAGATTCATGCCTTAACAGTTTACAAGAAGAACTTGTAACTCGTTCGGTTTGTTTCAGTTGCCTTCGAACCAAGCTCCACAAACAGCAGTAGAAACTCATTAAAGTTTTGTTTCGTTAATTACGCCGGGCCCTCCACGAGGTGCAAAGTGCGCTCCAGCGCGCTCACGCTTTTGCTCCTGGCTCTAGCGCCGGCCCAGAAAACTCACGACACGTGTCCTTGCGGATACAAGGGCAGTCTCGTAAATTTCCGCCAGACGGGTACGATTTCTTGTGGAGAGCTCAGTCTTCCAGTAACAGCTAATGAAGACGCCTGAGACGGCTGTGATTCCATGGTGTGTCCTGCGTTCAAGATACGAAAACAGCGACAGCCTTGTTAACGACTACACTGCTTATTCTGTAGAGCATATGTTGCTACTGCATCCGACTGTTATCAGTCTAACAAAGATTAATTTGTTACTGACAGAAGTTACTGTAACGGAATACTTGGCATTTCACAGAATGAGAATTCACTAGATGACACACCATCCCTGTCACCAACTTCCGTTAGCCAGAATCGATGTAAACAACAGACAATAAAATAACCTTTTGTGAAAACGGTATTTCCCACCAAATCAGGCCGGCCGCTGTGACCGAGCGGATCTAGGCACTTCAGGCTGGAACCGTGCGACCGCTACGGTCGCAGGTTCGAATCCTGCCTCGGGCATGGATGTGTGTGATGTCGTTGGGTTGGTTAGGTTTAAGTAGTTTTAAGTTCCAGGGGACGGATGACCTCAGATGTTAAGTCCCATAGTGCTCAGAGCCATTTGAACCATTTTTGAACAAAATGCATTAACCAGAATAAACAATAAATGAAAAGGTCGTATATTTAACTAACGAAATACAGTAAAAAATTACACCGAACTACCATAAGAAACTTAATACGATTCCCTTTTAGGTTAGTGAAATAATGAACTGAATTTTCCTGCCTGAATAAGCTGCTGCACGTTGTATAAAAATAGAACATTTTGACTACTCCTCATCGCCATATGTAGGAGTTTGCACGGTATTTAAAGAGTTATCTGGAAAATTAATATGTTTAAGAAGAGACATGACCAAAAAATTCAACTTTTCTTGTATTTTTCCCGTTTCAATCAAATTTCAACGCCATGCGTTATCATGCAATACCAAAGCTCTGAAGTACAGAACTTCATTAGCGTTTAAATTACGAGTTTTTAATATGGTTTGTAATTGTATTTTTGGAAAACAACTTCTGGTACTCAGACCTCAATTTACACACTCCAGATTTCTTTAGGTACATTCACAAGCCATTGTTCAACAGTTCTATGCATTCATTTTATGAGAAATGTTATTCATTTATTTCCAGTATTTTTTCAAGTTTAAACTTAAATTTTCTTTAATTATTTGTTCCCAAATGCGAAAATAAAAATATATGAACTACATTTTTCATAATATTAATGCACAGAACTATGCAAATATCTCAGGACTGCTTACTGCAAAAGTTTCACTGAGATTGGTTAATACCGAAGACTAAAAAGTTGGCATTAAACGTGGAAAACAAATTTAAGGTGGAAAATGGATTTTAAATTTTATTACAAAATGAATGACAGTACAACACACTTACCCATTAAAATTCACCAGAACCATAGTTTTTCTTCCTGCTCCTGAAGTGCTTCTTCTACTTGTAGTTTAAAGACCAGAGTAACCTTTTTCTTGAATTTTTCCACCTCCAGGCAACATCTTGTGGAACCTTAAAATTTTTTTTCTACAAGTAGATCTCGTGGACTGTTTGACCCGACGTTGATCTCTATATCAGCAAACTGTCTTCTGGGAAGCTGATAAAGGAGTGACGGCAATCCTGCTTGCTTCAGTTTTCAAACATACCATATTAAACTGAGAAACAGCTTCTACAAGACCCAAAAGTATTTTTCCTTCTTCTTTGGGACACACAGACTAAATGACACAGTTTAAACTTTCATTTGTATTTTTTTTTCTTGACATCAGCGCATCAGATACAAGTTTCTGGTAGGAGAGTAATATCTCGACCACCTTGCAACTGCCAGTGTGCCATAGCCCCTCGCACAGTCCATAATTCAAATGTTTCTTAGATGTTCTTGCAACTGGAATACAACCAAATCGTGTTGGAATCTAAGCTCAAACACTCCAAACATGTGACATGGCCATTAATTTTTTTAATGATGTTTTAGGCTGGAGTCTCCTCTTAAGATACTCCTACTGTTAAGTCAGTCGACACTATATTTTAACCACGTTGCAGTAAATTAACTCTCAAATCTGAGTAAACAACAGGATTATACAGAGTAAATCCGAAATCCACCTACAAAATTTGCGAGGTTATTCAAGGACATTTTATGAGTACTTTCGTATTCCCGTAGTCTCGTTACAGAGTAAATGCATTTGCTTTGATTTATTACACACTTCTATCTGCACTGCCCAGCAAATATCTGCACAACAATGCAAATTTTTACGGTGTGCGCTATATCACTTGTCTGGAAACTTGTGCCATTCACTAACGATACTTGTGGTTGCGAACAGCAATGGCTTGCTTTCAGTTAGCTACTGTCTCGGGACTGTCTTCCTGGTAGTATTAGTTGTATGTTTATAGCAATACACAGAATTACTGTTAGGTTTGATGACGGAGGTATGGACTATATGTACCTCGTGCATGGATTCGCTGAACGCAGAGGAAAAGGGACACAACAACGTTATGTGATCTGTTGAGTTGTTCCTTCCCCCTGGCGGCGATAACCGCACCACAGTAGTTTTGCATCTGAGAGTTGTTGCATTATTCTATGCTTTGTGTCGTATGTTTCTGTGATTGAATACTACAGGCTTTTCCGCCGTCTTTGAGGTATTTCCACAGGGACTAAGGTAACTGGGAAAAGATCAAATAATTATTGCATTACTGGGTGTCCTGGTAAGTGGTATGCACAAATAAATGCTTATAACTAAAGAAACCGACATTTTATGCTGTTGGTAGACACGTAATCGATAGAGACACTCTCCAAGATGTTATCCTCACTATTTCATCAACAGCACTCAGTCGTACGATGCACGCGCATAAATGTTTACTGTGTAAAACGCAGAGCATTTCTGACAGTCAACGTGTGAATGCCACAACGAAAGGTACAGTGTGTGCCATGGTTAGCAGCATTAGTCAGCCACAAGCGTTCAGCGTCGTGCAAGAAGAAAATGGAACGTGGATCCTCCCAAACGTTAATCTGTTTATTAGTGGGACAGAATTGTTGGAGAAACGGGAAGTTCGATTTCAAACGCTGGAAAACGTCCTAAAACGCATGTGAGTGAAGAGACTGTGGAACATGTGAGCGAAACTCACGTAAATCGATTTCACACGCTAGTAGGTAACTAGTCGTCCCCGGTTCGACTGTGTACGACATTGTGTACAAACTCTTCAGTTGCGTGCTTACGAATTCCAACTTTTGCATTACATTAAGTCTGAGAATCACCGCAGACGATGTCCTTTTGCTGTTAAAATGTTTCATCGCCTAGTTGTAAAGAACTACTATCTCAATGCAGTACTATTGAGTGATGAACCTACCTTTTTCATCTGAGACAAAGTTCACCGACGTACGTGACGAATATGGGGAGTGAGATTTCAGGGAGAAGTGACTGAAGTCGAAAGGGAAACACCAAAAGTTAATGTGTTTGGGATTACATAAACATGGTGTGACTGTTCCACTCTGCCTCGTGATGACTGGATGTTGTGTGGTGTCCTTAGATTAGTTAGGTTTAAGTAGTTAAAAGTTCTAGGGGACTGATGACCATAGATGTTAAGTCCCATAGTGCTCAGAGCCATTTTTTTGTGACTGTTCCACTTTTTTATGGATACTACACAGCCAAGGCACCCGTGAGTCGCAGTTCCGCAGAAGGCTACCTATGTCATTTCCCAGCAGGATGGTGCCCGTGACAACTATAATGGGGGTGTTACGACATTTCTCCACGGGACGTTTCCAGAACGTTGGATTGGAGGGGGGGGGGGGGGGCATTGCCTAGCCCATTGATCTCCCGATCTGACTCCGCTGGATTTCAGAGCATGGGAGTTTATCAAGGACATTGTTTACAGAGCAAAGGTTCGAGATCTGGTAGATTTGAGAAAATTGATCTAACGTCGCAGTAGAGGCCATAACGTCTGTATTCCTTATGACGGAGGTGGAGTAACGTTTCGATATCTGTTGAGCTACAATCGGTACCCACATTGAACTGTACCAACATCCATAAAAATGTTTGAGCTCCTGTGTACAATGCTGGAAGAATAAACTAAACCTTAATAGGCACCGAACACCTTTTATTACTCTGTAACTTGGCACCGTTAACAACAGCTCCCCTATAACAAAATATTCGTAACAGATCCCTGAACAACTTCCGAATTTCTTTCTTTGGTGTTCGGGTTCACTTTGTATAACCAAATCGTTATACGTCCGACCAAATTCAAATGCCGTTCAAAATAAATTGCAGATTGTTGTTGTTATGGATTTCAGTCCTGTGACTGGTTTGATGAAGCTCTCCAGGTCAGTATTCAGTTTTTCTATTTCCCCAATTAGATTCAGTACCTCCACATTAGTTATTCGATCTATCTAATCTTCGTCATTCTCCTGTAGCACCATGTTTCATAAGTTTCTATTTTATTCTTGTCTGAAGTGTTTATTTTATCGTTTCACTTCGGTACAATGCTACAAATTCCTCTTTTTCAGAAAACTTTTTTCCTGCTATTCCCAGTCTGCATTATTTATCCTCTCCACTTCGGTCATCAATAGTTGTTTTGCTGTCCAAATATCAAGACTCATCTATTACCTTTAATTCCTCATTTCCTAACTTAATTCCCTTAACATGCTTGATTCATTTGGACTACGTTCCATTGGTCTTGTTTTACTTTTTTATATTCGTCTCATAACCTCTTTTCAGTAGGCTATCCATTCCGTTCAACTGTTCTACCAAGTCCTTTGCCATGTCTGGCAGAATCATAATATCACCAGCAAACCTAAATTCGCAGTTCTTCTCCCTGAAGTTTAACTGCCATTCCAAATTTGTCCCTGGTTTCCTTTGCAGCTTGCTCAGAGCACAGATGGGGTTAGGTTCCAACCGTATCTCACTCTCTTCTCAACTACTGTTTCCCTTTCGCGTGCTTCAATTATTATTACTGCAGTCTTGTTACCGCGCAAGTTGTTCACAATCTTTGCGCCTTGAGTTGTATCCCTGATAGCTTCAGAATTTCAGTGAGCCGCCCTATCATCATTGCCAAAAGCTTTCTCCAAATTACAAATACTGTAAATATTGGTTTACCTTTTTGTAACCTAGTTTCTACGACAGTGGTTCCCAACCTAGGGGTAATTATGCCCTAACGGGCATAATGAAATTTTCTGAGGGGTAAAAACAAGAGGCCTTGATTATGTTTCAGTGTCGAAACTACACTCCTGGAAATTGAAATAAGAACACCGTGAATTCATTGTCCCAGGAAGGGGAAACTTTATTGACACATTCCTGGGGTCAGATACATCACATGATCACACTGACAGAACCACAGGCACATAGACACAAGCAACAGAGCATGCACAATGTCGGCACTAGTACAGTGTATATCCACCTTTCGCAGCAATGCAGGCTGCTATTCTCCCATGGAGACGATCGTAGAGATGCTGGATGTAGTCCTGTGGAACGGCTTGCCATGCCATTTCCACCTGGCGCCTCAGTTGGACCAGCGTTCGTGCCGGACGTGCAGACCGCGTGAGACGACGCTTCATCAAGTCCCAAACATACTCAATGGGGTACAGATCCGGAGATCTTGCTGGCCAGGGTAGTTGACTTACACCTTCTAGAGCACGTTGGGTGGCACGGGATACACGCGGACGTGCATTGTCCTGTTGGAACAGCAAGTTCCCTTGCCGGTCTAGGAATGGTAGAACGATGGGTTCGATGACGGTTTGGATGTACCGTGCACTATTCAGTGTCCCCTCGACGATCACCAGTGGTGTACGGCCAGTGTAGGAGATCGCTCCCCACACCATGATGCCGGGTGTTGGCCCTGTGTGCCTCGGTCGTATGCAGTCCTGATTGTGGCGCTCACCTGCACGGCGCCAAACACGCATATGACCATCATTGGCACCAAGGCAGAAGCGACTCTCATCGCTGAAGACGACACGTCTCCATTCGTCCCTCCATTCACGCCTGTCGCGACACCACTGGAGGCGGGCTGCACGATGTTGGGGCGTGAGCGGAAGACGGCCTAACGGTGTGCGGGACCGTAGCCCAGCTTCATGGAGACGGTTGCGAATGGTCCTCGCCGATACCCCAGGAGCAACAGTGTCCCTAATTTGCTGGGAAGTGGCGGTGCGGTCCCCTACGGCACTGCGTAGGATCCTACGGTCTTGGCGTGCATCCGTGCGTCGCTGCGGTCCGGTCCCAGGTCGACGGGCACGTGCACCTTCCGCCGGCCACTGGCGACAACATCGATGTACTGTGGAGACCTCACGCCCCACGTGTTGAGCAATTCGGCGGTACGTCCACCCGGCCTCCCGCATGCCCACTATACGCCCTCGCTCAAAGTCCGTCAACTGCACATACGGTTCACGTCCACGCTGTCGCGGCATGCTACCAGTGTTAAAGACTGCGATGGAGCTCCGTATGCCACGGCAAACTGGCTGACACTGACGGCGGCGGTGCACAAATGCTGCGCAGCTAGCGCCATTCGACGGCCAACACCGCGGTTCCTGGTGTGTCCGCTGTGCCGTGCGTGTGATCATTGCTTGTACAGCCCTCTCGCAGTGTCCGGAGCAAGTATGGTGGGTCTGACACACCGGTGTCAATGTGTTCTTTTTTCCGTTTCCAGGAGTGTATATTATTTTTAGAATACCATTACTATAATCCTCACTTCGTATGACTATCATGCTGATTACATACATTACCAACAATTACTTTTATTTTCAAATTCTAACTGCATTAACACGTCGAACAATGGGGCACAGGTTGAACTTCGTGAAACGAATGTATGAGTAACATTATTTTCACATAGTCCGTCCACTGCACACATCTATGACATTAATTGAGTGACGTATGTCACATTTGCTTAAATATCTCATGAAAATGCCTTCTCCAAGTAGGTAGTTCCCGCAATAGACTAAAAATTGCTAACATCATTCACTTCATAATTGGTAAGTGAACTAATTGACCGCCCAACACAGTAGTAACTATATGATTACACTGCTGTAGACCCATACAGTATAACAATAATACTGCAGCTTACAGACGAGCACTGTTCCGATGAGATACTTATGTATTATTTCCGTGCTTTTAGCACTCTTGAAAGATAAATTGGGAGATAACTTCAGTCGACTGAGAGCGTCGCGTGAAAGACGTGTAGAGCAGTATTTTTTGGGCTGACTCCAGGGACACATTGCAGAATGAAATTGCAAGAATCAGCCGAAACACGAGAAAAAATACGACAGGCGATTCTTAGGAGCGAGGATCCGATATAATGCTGTATAAAAGGGGGCACTGCGACCTCCTTCGGTACAGCCGTGTCCATAGAGTTTCCTACTCACAGACGTAAACAACGTTACAGCGGCCAGGCTCGCAGACAGCGCCAACACTGACATGGGGCACCAACGCAGCCGCACTATTTTACAACGTCGGGCACGTGCAGTTAACTAGAGCGTTATAGTATCTATCTGCACGTCTGGTATTTACGATGCTACACAGCCGAAGGACAGTGAGTTGCATTCGAGATGTCAGCGAGTTGTCTTGGTGTTAACTGCAAGTTATCTGCAAGGCTACACGGTGTCTCGATCCAGGACGACTCCCTAAAAGCCAGCACCCTATAATGGGCTTAAAATGGGACATGGAAACAGATTCATTTAGGACTTTACGACCAAGCGACCATTAGCGGACTTGTGCTTTTTGCGATGATGCTCTTCATAAGAATTAGAACTATGTTTACTGATCGTGTAATAAACGTGGTGGTTTTCATTCGTTTCTGTCACTCCGTTATTCTGTAGGCACATTGACAAACTGGGACATAAACTTTCGCGTGCAAAACAGTACACGGTGACGACAGTCCAGGATACAGGTAGAGCACATAGTGACTGGGTGTACGGGTTAATACCAGAGAAGGAAACATTAAAGCCACTGCAAACAAGCCGCGTTGCACCATCACGATTAGACACAGAGTGCGCTCTACTCAATTGCACTGAGAATGCAGGTTCACTTTGACCTCTGTTATACAGGTGGCCGAACGTAGCAATTTCCTGTTATCAGAAGCTTATTAGGAAAGATCTTTCTCCTAAATACCAGACACTACGCAAGTCATAAACTTCAGCTCCGTATCAGGATAGTGTACGGGGAGGTAGGAGGAAGGAGGATGTACTTTACTGAGCCTGTTAAGTTCAAAATGTGCATCTTCAACCCTCAAAGCCACAATGAAGGATACTTCTGGGGCAACTGCTCCATCCTGCCTTCTCTGTTCCATTCGCGAATAGTAAGTGGAGGAATGATTGTCAGCAAACCTTAACATCAGACTTAAGTTTTTAGATTTTCTCTCTGTAGTCATTTTTCGAGAAGCGTGTAATATGTAATATGTTGTGTGGTGTGACAAGAAGGTCCAGACAGTTACATAATGTCCTACCGCTCAGTGGTAGGTGAGTCAACATTAAACCGATACATATAACCTGTAATGAATAGCATTAGTGTTAAAATAATTTTGTTGTAACTAAAAATGTTTGAATTGTATACTCTATGTTCTATTTGTATTCTGTTTCAAGACGAGGAAAGGCGTCATAACTTGCAGTCGGTATCATCTTCGACTTAATCGATAATGTCAGTGAGCTGACTGCTGTTGGCCTCTGCTCGAGGGCCATCGGGCGAGAGGAGATCATGTCGGCACATTTTATCGTCTTTGGATTAAATCAAACTAATGAACGAAAAAAATTGTTGAAATTTTTCGTAATAATGGAGTAATATGTTGGAAATAGAAGAATGCCATGTTTAAGATCAGTCTTGTTTAAACATGATTCAACGAACATCGAAATTAATGTATGACTTGTCATTCGAAAATGTACATCGATAACGGTAAAAGTTGACGTGTTTCTCTATCAAGAATGTTGATATGTTGGACACGATGAAGGTGTGAATGAATTCCTTTTAAGTCTTTCGTCGTGATGTGGCGATTGATTTGACGACCGAATGTCACTGATGAATTTTGGAAGGTCATCGAATATTGAAGTGAGGCATCCATCAATATACTGAGAGTTTCCAGCAGAGATATTAAACTACTGGGGCATTGTTGGAAAATCAAGGAGTTTTATGAAGGTTTGATTCACATATAACTCAATCTTCGTCTCTCTCAACTTCCGGAAAGTTAATCAAAACAATCCTTTGTGTTAATTCAATTTTCGTTGTGGCGTACTTCTGGAAAAGAAGTCTGTTAAGGTCAAGATTTAGTACTTTCCACATAAGATCGAAAGTGTTCATTACTACAGCACATACTGGTGCTGCAACTTATTTAAAAAGGTGATTGGCACCGCAGTTGCCCGTCTTTGCCCGCAGTGTATTCTCTCGGAATTTCAATAGTAAACTTCTCTTTGACGCTCAACGCTTCTCTGGTAACGCCTGCCGCTAGAGTTTGCTGAGTGCTTCATAACGTTCTCGTGCCAACTAATACATCCAGTGACGAAACGCGACGCTCTTCGTTGTGTTCTCTTCTATTAATACAACCTGGAAAAAAATGGCTCTAAGCACTATGGGACTTAACATCTGAGGTCATCAGTCCCCTAGACTTAGAACTATTTAAACCTAACTAACCTAAGGACATCACACACATCCATGCCGAGGCAGGATTCGAACCTGCGACCGTAGCAGCAGCGCGGTTCCGGACTGAAGCGCCTAGAACCGCTCGGCCACACGGCCGGGCAGCCTGGAAAAAGTTGCGGCTTGAAGGATAATGACCAAGAATTGGGCGAGCAGGTGTTTTATATACCGCATTTTTCGTGGATGAAGTACATTTCTTTATGATTCTGGCAAGGAGTCTCACAATGGTACCTTCTTCCTGCAGTTTTTTTCATGTGGTCATTCCTCTTTTGGTCGCTCTAGGTCGTTACACCTATATATATTTCGGTAGTTACTGTGTACAGTGATCTGTCAAACGGAAAAATTAAGTAAACCGTATATTATTTCAATTGTTATAACTGTTAATACATTTATCCGACTGTTTTATAATACTGTCTATGCCTTCACGGAAAAATGTTTGCGATTGCTTACGGAATATTGATTGTACTCAGCCATGCACCGATTAGTCAGAAGCAAATCGACGACGACGAAAGTCTCTCTCCAGCACTCGAAAAATATGGAAACTGCATGGGGAGAGGTCGGGACCGTATGGATGATGTGTAAACGCTCCCTAACACACTTGGAAACAACCTTGCTAAATGGAGGCAGCCACGTGTTGGCAACGTTGTTCGACTACGCTTACTCTTTTTCATACTGTCCTGATCTCTCCGCTTGCGATTTCCATGTTTTTGGAACTCTGAACAAAGATATTACTTCAGATGAAGCTGTGCACGCCTGGGTGCGATCATGGTTCCGTAGGAAACTGCAAACATTTTTCCAGAAAGACACTGATGCTTTTGTCTCACAATAGGACCAGTTGAAAAATGATCCTGTAGGAGCACAAAAAAGGTCAATATGCTCTTCGTTAAGACTCTAAGAAAAAAGTGGGAGAGTACCTGCTTCAATCGTCATTCCGTCTTCCCACCAAAAATTTTGGCATCCAAACATATTCATGCTCTTTCAACACAAGACATTCTAAATACTTTTTCCCAGGCACTCTTCGTAGTTAACCCTTCATACATAGCAACTCCCTCTCAGTGCCACTGTCTATATATATGTCTCTCTCTGATTCTCCCATTGGCACTTTCTCCTGCCTGTCTCTCCCACCGTCAATATCATCAACCCTTTCTCTCGCTCTTCCGCACCACTGTCGTCTCCTCTTCCTTTCACCGCCTCTGTGTCTCACTGCCATTGTTTTTCTCCCATTCCATTGTTTTTCTCCCATTCTTCTTCTCTCTTATTGTCAATGTCTTTTTCTTTCTTGCCAAGCCTATGTATGGTCTCCACTCTCCTCTCTCTTCCATTTCCACTTTCCATTCCCTTTTGTTCCCACTGCTACTATCTCTCACTGTCACTGTCTCTCACTGACCATCAGTGCATCCTGTCTCTCTTTGGTTCCCGCTGCTATTGCTTCACCCATCTCTCTTTCTCTTTCACTGCCACTTTCTCTCCTCGCAATCACTGTCTCACCATTACTGTCTCTCTGCTATTCTTTTTCAGCACAATTAAGTGCGAATGTGTTGAATGCCACAATTTTAGGTGACGAAGCAGGAATGATGACTGAAACAGCTAACTCCCCAATTTTCTGTCAGACTGTTTTAAAGAGGGGCATATTCGCCTGTTTCGTGCTATGGCGAGAGCATTTTCCCTTCTTTTCTGTGTTACAGCAAGGCGTACTGCTTATATAAAACGAATTCTGTAAGTCAGTAAGTTTTGACAGTTCAGTTACGTACACAGATGTATTTTCATACTTTGGCACGTATAAACAACAAATAAGTATATGCAATACAAAGTTAAAACAACATTGGCGGCCATCAACGCAAGTTCACTTTACACTACTTTACATAAAATGCACTACATTTTAGGCCAACCTACGGTCTACTAAAAATGTGGTGTTTGAAGTGCAAATCCAAAAAAATAATTTTTTAAGGAGTTTACGCATCTATGTGTCAACCTCGAATAATTTCCAGGTCAAGACAGCTTTTATAGGGCATTATACAAAGACAGGGCTTCATAAAATTATATTGGTGAAAAAGTGACTAGTAAAAAAAGGTTTCGTGACCTTAGAAGCCTTGCGATGACCCCAGGAACCTTATGATGTGTTCCATAAGTCAGTTAAAACCACATTTACGCTGCAGACCGATTATTACGGGAATATTGTACGTGCACAAGTCCGATGACTTTGAACTTCTCTACTTCAGGAATGGATAATAATATCGAAAAAAGTTTGGAAGTTTGTTGAGATCATCATCTTAAAAACGTATGGTAAAAATTTCAACAATTTGCCATCTGTGGGAGCTATAGAAGTGGTCATCCATACAACAGGTACTTCTGATACCCAAAAACCATGATTTTTTTGGTGTGTTCTCATCAAACGCCCGTGGACAAATGGTGCTTTCGCAAGACGTCTAAGCCCCATCCTAGACCACATTTAATCCAATAAAAACTGACAGATTTGCTCAATTTTCCTGGGCTGAGGGAAGACTGGAATCTTTAAATTTTGGCGCTATGCCGTGGGATAGCTACATTAGGTCCGTTCTTCTGATAGCTACACAAATGATCACCAAGCCATGGGCTATCGGAAACACTTAAACGCTTGTCTCTGTGATGAATGGAACACGAGGTATGACCATCTGAAAATTCGTATTTTGACGCGCTGCTTTTTGGGACATACTGATTGTGGTGGACTGTAGCAACTGAAGTACTTGCTCGAGCAGATAGTACAACACATTTATAACATGAGTAAGTTGTTAAAACTTGAGTATCGTAATTGCTTAACTCTGGCTCCAATTAGTGTCCACAGAGATGACATCTATTTGACGCTGCCGCTGACATAACACTGGAACTTGGGAACTTGTTTCATTGCAGTTTGGAATAGTCTTTAACTACATACAAAGCTCTGAATAACTGCTCAATTCACACGCAGCCGAATCTGAGCTATGACTATACCGTCATCTTGAGCGATAATTATAAATGGTCGCTGATTACTTACAGACTGGGATAAGCGACACTGTTCTCGGGCATAAGTAACTCGCCGGTTGCGGCGGCGTAATTTAAACACTGGGGCCGGGGGGAGGGGGGAGGATGGTGGGGGGGGGGGGGGGTGGAGAGCGTGCCTCCGTCAGCCTCTCCGATTCCTTAAGGCGTCTGGCAGCGACTGTCTCTATTTGTGTTACCGTCGTGAGATACTAACTTTTGCATCAGACCTCGTTCTGCGGACGACTTCACTAATGTAACGATCAATGTGTTTACAGTTATCGCGATTATTCTTAAAATTATAAACAATGCACTTACTTTTTAGGGTTCCGTATCTCAATCGATTAAAATGAACGCTTGTAGGATCACTTTTTTGTCCGTCTATCTGTCCGACTGTTAACGCCCCTCTCTCCTCAGAAATGGGTCACGTATCAAGCTAGAACTTACCCGTCCACTGCCGGTGTAAAAATCTTAAGCTTTTAAGACAAAGCCATTAAAAGGTACTACCATTTATGTCACATATTTCGATACCCGGAACTCACTCACCCAAACCTGTAGTGTCGTTTCCGTTGATCTAAAACACGAAATTTAGCAAGAAGCAAAGTTTCACAGTGCAAGTAAGGGAAAAAAACCGAGAACGGTTAATTTGTAATTATATTACACACAAGAAGTATTTATTTTTGTCATTTGTTTTCCGAGTGTTTGTGTGTTCGTCTATTAATATCCCTTTTTTTCTTAGTAACGGGTAAACGTATCAGGTTGAAATTTGTGTCACATACCAAAATGTACGCTCCCGTGGCGATGAAATATCTTTAAGCTTCTAGATCAACGAGATCAAAAGATACGGCCACGAATGTCATATATTCTGATATTACTCATCAAAGCCCATAGCGTACTTCCCGTTGACCTAGAATCACGAAAGTTGGCAAGAATCAAGGTTTCACAATACTTGTAGAGGCAATAAAAATAAGATATTTCTTAAAATGCAATTGTATCAGATAAAAAATACTTTTTACCATTACAAAGTTCCATTGCATTCGTAATCTGTCAAAAATCTGAGGTACTACTGTCGGGACCTTGATCTGTTTTCCAGTAATACGGTGACTGATCCACTAGGAAGGTTTTTGTATGGAACTTATAAACATTCCGTCCTAAGTGGCTCAGCTACGATGACGTCAAGTCCCTGTCCGCTGTGAAAATAATGCCTATGCCATCTAGCGGAGATTGGCGTTAGGCCGACTGATCAGTCTAGGCGTACGACCCGTACAACACGAGTCATGTTTCAATGCACTGTAATTCCGCTAACTGGTGTGGGACTGCGCTTCCTTTGTTTCGGATGAGGTTACGATGTACCATAAAATACCCACTGAAGCGTTCCACAGAACAATTCATGGCAACAACAATATCCCTATTGGCCGGCTTTACCGTTTACTGCCGGCCGGAGTGATCGTGCGGTTCTAGGCGCTACAGTCTGGAGCCGAGCGACCGCTACGGTCGCAGGTTCAAATCCTGCCTCGGGCATGGATGTGTGTGATGTCCTTAGGTTAGTTAGGTTTAAGTAGTTCTAAGTTTTAGGCGACTGATGACCTCAGAAGCTAAGTCGCATAGTGCTCAGAGCCATTTGAACCATTTACGTTTACTTCGTTTGAGGCTTCCGTCAAATCTGCCCAGTAATCGCAACAGCGACGAGAGCAAACAAAGTCAACGCATTTGCAGTTGCCAGTTATCATAGTACGTTGACAGAACATCACAATCAATAAAACAAAAAATTACAATAATAAATGCGAATTTAGACAAAAATTTGAACTTTAGAATTTACATCGAAACACTCTCAAAAGTCTTGGAATTTTCTGGAGTGATAACGGCTAGTATGGATAATCGGCAAAAAGCATCCAGATCCCTGACTCCCAAAGAGTATGAAACACCTATATATATAACATAATAATGTTTGTAAGGAGCCCTCCGTGAATGTGTCCTACCCGCACTTACTCGGAGTTTCTCCGTGTGTCCCGTTCCCGTTTGGCTGTCAACCACAATAGAACAGTAGTGGATTTCCTCTCCTATTTACGGCAGTACTTCACATTTATTTGTGTTCAGAGTCAACTGGCAGTCCCAGCACCGGTCGTCGATCCACTGCAGACCCTCATATAGCTCGCTACAGTCTTCTGGCTTTTCTACTTTGTTACAAACGACCGCATCATTTTTGAAAATCCTCATGCACCTTCCGACATTATTCACTCGATCATTTATACGTATATTAATAGTAATGGTCTGATGACACATGTTTGAGGTACTCCTGAAATTAGTCGATTTTCTTCCGTTAAGTGACGTGTTCAGTCCTGTCCGCAAGAGATCCCCAGTCAAGTCCAGCACTGTTCCAACACTCGGTAAGCTCGCACTTCGTTCTCTAAACGACACAGCGGAATTGCATCGAATGTCATCCTGCAGTCAACGAACGAGGCATCAACCCGGCTGCCATAGCCTACAGTCTTCTACATCACACGGACGAACAGACCGATCTGAGTTTCGCAGGATCTCTGATTGCGAAATCTATGTTAACTTTTATAGCGGAAAGTCCCTTTCTCCACATAGTTAGAGAAGGATGTCCCTTATCTAACAAGAGGACCATCCGATCTGTTAGCCACTGATTTAGATGAGCCTTAGTTATGTTGCAGAGGGACCTGTCCTGATAACATGACTACCGGCTTTCCATGTGACTGCCCCTAGTTTCGACCAAGCGAGCTCAGTTCAGGGAATAAGGTACACCGGTAACACGCTGGCGTTATTCGTTCAAATGCTGTCCGAGTACTTTCTTTCTTTTCCTTTTTTTAACGAACAGAATATCATTAAATTTACACTGAAGATCCAAAGAAACTTGTACACCTGCCTCATACAGTGCAGCGCCCCAGCGAGCACGCAGAAGTGCCGCAACACGACGTGGCATGGGCTCGACTAATGTCTGAAGTAGTGCTGGAGGCAACTGACACCGTGAATCCTGCAGGGCTATCCATAAATCCGGAAGGGTACGAGGGGGTGGAGATCTCTTCTGAACAGCACGTTTCAAGGCATCCCAGACATGCTCAATGATGTTCATGCATGGGGAGGGGGGCGGGGGGGTTTGGTGGCCACCAGTAGTGTTTCATCTCAGAAGAGTGTTCATGGAGCCACTCTGTAGCAATCTTGGACATGTACGGTGTCGCATTGTCATGTTGGAATTGCTCAGGTCCGTCGGAATGCATAATGGACATGAATGGATGCAGGTGATACGACAGGATGTCAGAGTCGTATCTAGACGCATCAGGGTCCCATATCACTCCACTGCACACGCCCCACACCCTTACAGAGCCTCCACCAGTTTGAACAGTCCCCTGCTGACATGCAGGGTCCATGGATTCATGAGGTTGTATCCATACCCGTACACGTCCATCCGATCGATACAACTTGAAACGAGACTCGTTCGACCAGTTAACATGCTTCCACTCATCAACAGTCCAATGTCAATGTTGACGGGCCCATGTGAGGCGTAAAGCTTTGTGTCATGCAGTCATAAAGGGTACGAGAGTGGGCCTTCGGCTCCAAATGCCCATATCGATGATGTTTCGTTGAATGGTTCGCACGCAGACACTTGATGGTCCAGCAATGACGTGTGCAGAAATTTTCGGAAGGGTTGCGGTGAATGATTCTCTTCAGTCGTCATTGGTCCCATTCTTACAGGATCTCTTACCGCTGGCAGCGATCACATGTTTCACCGGATTCCTGATATTCACGGTACACTCATGAAATGTTCGTATGGGAAAATCCCCACTTCATCGCTATGTCGCTACCTCGGAGATGCTGTGTCCCGTCGCTTGTGCGCCGTCTATAACACCACGTTCAACTCACTTAAGTCTTGATAAGCTGCCATTCTTGCAGCAGTAACCAATGTAACAACTGTGCCAGACACTTGTCTTACAGAGGCGTTGACGACCGCAGCGCCGAATCTGCCTGTCTCCATATCTCTGCATTTGAATGCGCATGCCTATACCAGTTTGTTTGGCACTTCAATGTGTATGCCATACAAATTATTCAAAAATCGTCATTTTCACCGTCGTAATTTCATTCATAAACCAGTCATTACAGCACACTTCCTTCAAATGTATATCCCGCACGTAGATAAATTTCTAATGTTTGGGCAGCGTGAAAGAGTTTGGAACGATGGACGAAATGTTAACAACTGCGGAAGGATTCCAGATAAAGAAGGGAATACTCGTTCCTAATTTTGACATACATTATGCAATTAATAGCGATGAAACCGATTGCAACTACCAATCGACGTAAAATAGATTTCTTGCTGAACAAGGAGCGGAAAACGTACCTGTGCAGAAATAAGGAGTTGAACAAGATTAGTCATCCCATGACAGCTTAGTGTACTATCACTGTGTCAGGAAAGATATTCCCTTACGTCTTCTTATGTATGTACCAAGCGCGCGGAAAACTGGATCGGACTGTTCAAAAAAAGAGTTGATATGTTGACTCATAAATTAAAAAAATATAGTTGAGGTATCCACGAAATCAGAGTTCACGAAAGTGGTATAGAAAGAGCTTTTAAAATTGTCATTCTTTCATACGTGGGACGAGAAAAATATCTTTACGTTATCGGTTCACGGGGCCGGCAGGCTGATCAGATACGTTATGATGAAACCTTTATAGATCAAACAAATGTATGCACCTGCACCGTAAAGATTATCCCACGAAAATGTATGCTACTCCACTTTGCCAAGCCTGTGATGTTTATTTTTACAGGCAGACTAAAATTTTCACGAGAAAAATTCAAAATGCTTCCGACTTGCTGAAGACTAATAGAGAAATCGCTTCGAGGGAAGAATTATAAAAAAAATGTGGTATTTAATTGTGCATCAGATTAGTGCTTTCACAGGCAAGCTAAAATAAGAGTGGTTTGCATTGAAGTTGATCGAACACAGAACAATCATTCTGAATCCACACAAACTGCGTTTTCCGGTATGGCTTTTGAAAAATCCGTGCGCCTATAAGGCAGCAGCTTCCATTACATGTGCGTAGTGCTCTACGAGTGTGTGTTTCGGCTGCTACTGCTACAAAAATCACTCGGAACTCCGTTCTAGCCAAAAAGCGTTGGAAGCGATAGCCGGGTAATCTTTTCTGTAACAAACGGAATACACATTTGAAGATAGTTTGCTGCAATGATTTATTAACAAAATTACTACAGCGAAAATGACTATTGTTGAATAATTCCACATGAGATATGTTATTTAATGATATTCTGCGCGATGAAATTAAAAAAAGAAAAAGCACACTGGCTGGATTTGAACCCATATCGACACCGCGTTAGCTGTGAATCTCAGCCGCTGCGCTACTTTGGCTTAATAGAAACAAGACTAGATTTTCTCGGAAACCAGCTACCGTTACACGAAAAGCCTCTAGCCAGGCACCTAGGGCAGTTCCCTCCTCTGCAACAAACCTAACACTCATCAAAGCCCGTAATGGGTCTGCTGATCCCGCTGTATGTGTTTATTTAATGCGTTCATTGAGGAAGCTATTCAGGTAATGAAGGAGAAGGAAAAGGGAGTAAATGACTACGGCGAAAGCATACATCGTGTCAGATTTGGTGATGACATAACTGCAGACTCCGAAAACGAAATGAATAGAATGCTGCAGGTCCTACCACACATTTTTAAATTGTGAACAAACAGAAAACAGAAGTAACGGTAATATGGAAAAAGACGACACAAATCAGGGCAGTCTAAAAATTTATGACTCGATATTCAACGGCTGAAAGAATTTAGTTATATCGACTGCATAATCACAGAGGACAACACAAGCTTTATGCCTAAGAAAAGCTTTTTAACCAACAAATATATGAATACATATATGAGAAAATTGTTTGCAATATTTATCGTGTGTACACTTCGCTACGGAAGTGGAAGCTGGACACTGGGTAAATTGGTAAGGAATCAGCTTGAAGCTACTGAAATGTGGATCTGGCGGAAAATGGCAAGGACGAGCTGAGCGGAGAGAAAAATCACCCTGTAAGTCTTCATCAGGGACGCATTTCTCACCGCGAAGCACGCCAGCCGGCAGACGCAGTGTCCGCCGTGGTTGCTGCACGCTCTGAAGTGACCGGCCACGTTTGACGGAACGTTCTCCTCAGAGTGATCTGCGACCTAAGCGCCCTCCAGCGGTACATTCCGGCTGCATTTGGCTCGTGAGCCACACAGCGTCTTTACGGTAATGGACGCCCAATTGAGAGCTGTGTTAGCACTACTAGCAACTGTCGAAGAAGAGCGGAGATAATCGCGAAGGCGATTCTGGACTGGTCAGTGGCTTGAACAGCGAATTTCTGGTAGAGGAGCACTACAAAATGCTGTCCAACGATCTGAAATACATGCTGGGAGAATCTACTCGTTAACTCAATCGGTTATCCATCGGGCACTCGCGGTTTTAAATTGATTCTAGTTAAAGTCTAATGTAAGTTTGTCCATACATTATATCCACATTATCAATATTGCGTTGACTACCATCAGTGAGCTAACGTACTCCATCACATAGACTTAAAAATCGATTTTAGTTTAGCAATTTCATCCGAATGAAAGAGGAGCTCGTTTCGAAGCTACTCAGCGTCGTCTAAAAAGATATTTACTGCTGAGATATAAACATGAGTCAGTTCACCAAACTACAACATAGATATATACTCTGTATTACACACAGTGCCATAACACCAAAAACTTCCAGTGTGTAAGTTGCATTTACTTTCTGACACAGGCTGGCAGTCACATTAGTATTTCCACCCGCTGGGAAAACATACCAGTCATTGGCCTGTACAACAAGGATTGCAGCAAATACATTACTTGTGATAAATAGCAACAACTTGTGGAGATGATGCTTATACTAAATTAATAAAAAAGACCGAGAATCTCTTAGGAAACAAAAAGTGTAAAATATATGGAAGAGGTGGATCTGTTAGATTTCTCTTCTCACATCGCAGCTCACGAAGCTACCAACTATGCTATGGTCTGGTAAGGCCGCAGGCCCTTCGTATGTGGTATATACCGTACAATGACTGTATCTATAAATGTCATTATTTGTTGCTTAATTCTCAAACTGAAAAAAAAAGGATGCGGTTCTGTCGGATCATCATTGTACCGTAGCTCTGAAACTGTATACTTTAATAGTACTCAAACTATAACACTAAAAACATCAACTCATCAGCTACAAGAAGCCTGTACCTACCGACACGTAGCGCCATTTCATTATAATAAATCGTAGCTAAAACGACATGTATCCAAGACGTCCTCAATTTGTTGATTTATACTCATACCATGTGCTCTATGAGAACGAAAAACCATCAAATAAGACATCACCTCCATACTATATGACGGCTCCTAACTTCTGCTAGTGACGTAAGAACGGTGTCGCATCTCATTGTCCACGTTCCTCTTCACGAAACGGAAGTCTGGCACTCCTAATTATTTATTTCACTCTCCGCAGTGTAGTATAACGTGCGATTCTAGCGAGGCCTACGGGATAATACTGCTGCGGCGCCTACGTCACAGCGCGTGACACTGCAGGTCTTACTAGTTTCAGCAGCCGTCTCCGGCGGAGAGAGAGAGTTTAATAATCCTTGAAAGCGAGTTTAAATGTATGTAAGTTCTCGACAGTACACAACAAAATTCAGACCTTTAGTGGGCACCTTTTCAAGTGAATACTGATTACCTGTGATCCCTCCACGAAGGCGAGGGAAGCGAATCGTGGCGGAGGAGCCGACTAGTGTGACGTCACAAGTTCTTTGCACGGCCTGCATATCTCATTGCCCCTCAGTTCCACTCTGTGACGTCAGCAACGAAGGGATAACATTTTTAAAGCGAAGGGAAAGGAGAAAAACAAATTTTATTGGACGTTTCATTAGACACAATATCACCACCATTAATATTCTTGACGGAAAAAGGCTGAGAAAGAAATGAAGAGGGCGGCCTAGGAAGAAGTACTGGGTAGTTATAATTAAAAATGGCTCTAAGCACTATGGAACTTAACATCTGAGGTCATCAGACCCCTAGACTTAGAACTACATAAACTTAACTAACCTAAGATCATCCTACACATCCATGGCCAAGACAGGATTCGAACCTGCGACCGTAGCAACAGCGCGGTTCCGGACTGAAGCGCCTAGAACCGTTCGGCCACAGCGGTTATAATTAAACCTTCGCCATTCAACACATTATAACAAGGAAACTAATTACCGTACGAGGATCAAACTTGGTAGCTTAATGTCAAGGGTATGGGGAAAAGAAATAATGCAGAATCAAATCAATTGAAGCACTTTTTATGTGCTGCTACGGTACATCATACCATTACATACCGGTGTCACTACTGCTACAAAAGGAGCTCCAATATGGCACCCATCAGCGTCCAGAAGAGCCTGAAAGCGCAGGATTGCATTCTGGACAGCAGAACGAAGCATGTTCGTAGGTAAACTGGCTTCCTCTCTTGATATGCTGCGCCTCAGATCAGCACATGTGTGAATGTTCCCGTGGTAAAATCTGTCCTTCATATAGGCCCACAACCAGAAATCTCATGGAGTGACATCAGGTGATCGTGCAGGCCAAGCATTTGAAAACGATCAGCTGATAATTTCGGAGAAACAGGTGAAGTTCGCGAGCGATGTGCGGTGGGGCCCCATCTTGCACGAGAACTGTTGAGTTCAATGTCCCTCTCTCCTGTAGGATGGTCGTGACATTCTGGCGAAGCATATCGCAGTAACGCTGGCCAGTCACACTGCATGTCTTTGATCCTTGAGCACCAACCTGCACAAAAAGGAACGGGCCAGTGATAAACGCAGCCGTGAAGCAACAGCACACGGTGACACGTTCACCATACAGAGGAACTTCATGCACAATGATTGGAGGTGTAAATCCCCACGCTCGGCAATTCTGAGTGTTCACCTCACCCATCAGAGAAAGAGGAGCTTCGTCTGTCTATAGGATGGTCTAGGGAGAGCCCTCGTCACCTTCAGTCCTTGCGAGAAGGTGTGGAGCGAAGTCAATACGTCATTCTGCGCACTGTGGTGCAAGCTGCTGTGCGATAGGGATGTTGTAGGGATGCCATTTGAGAATGGCTCGAAGCACCACGGGATGTTCAACTATCGTGACAGAGCACGCGCACTGCCTGACGATTCGGAATTGCGCACAGCGTTGTCCGTCATAGCAACAGCGACTTCATCAACCACCTGTGGTGCACCCGGTCGTCGGCCTCTTCCCGGAGCTAGGCCCAGTTCTCCAGTTGATTGGAACTTCATCATGCTCCGCACGGTAGTTGGTTAATGAGGACCCTTCCGTAATCCACTCAGCTGACGATAATCTCGAAGTGCAGCTGCAGCATTACTGTTGTTTTGATAACTGAGCTTCACCAATAATACCCTGCTCCTTTTGTCCAATCTCATATTGACACGTCAACAAGTGCACTGCAGCTGGTCTGGTGTGTGAGACTATGAATCACGATGGCTGATCAGGGCATCTGGGGGCCAAGGTTGGACCTGGGCGGTGGCGCTGTGACGCATGGAAATCGTGCGCCCCAAACTCTGGTCATTAATACTACCAAGTTTGGTGCTCATACGGTAATTAGTTTCCATCTTCTAACATGTTAAATACTCCTCCCGAACAGGTCATTAAGGCCCATCGGTACTGACCGGCCACCGTGTCATCCTCAGCTCCTCGGCGTCTCTGGATGCGGATATGGAGGGGCATGTGGTGAGCACACCGCTCTCCCCTCCGTATGCCGGTTTCCGAGACCGGAGCCGCTACTTCTCAATCATGTAGCTCCCCAGTGTGCTTCACAAGGACTGAGTGCACCCCGCTTGCCAACAGCGCTCAGCAGACCGGATGGTCACCCATCCAAGTGCTAGCCCAGCCTGACAGCGCTTAACTTCGGTGATCGAACGGGAACAGGTGTTACCACTGCGGCAAGGCCGTTGGCCAACGTGTTATATAGAGAAAGTTTGATCATAACAACGCGGTATTTGGAACACATCGAGACGAGGACATAGAACTGAAACGAATTGCCATTGATAGATGAGAGTTGTTGTACCGACAAGGCATTAACTTTTAGAACGTATCTATCTGTGTAAAACATAAAACAAATTTTCTAACAGATTTACTGTAGGTCTATAATAATTCACATATGTCGTCTTGAGAACGAGCCGTGCGCTTCTTGAGCCGACCGGGGTAGCCGTGCGGTTCTAGGCGCTACAGTCTGGAACCGAGCGACCGCTATGGTCGCAGGTTCGAATCCTTCCTCGGACATGGATGCGTGTGATGTCCTTAGGTTAGTTAGGTTTAATTACTTCTAAGTTCTAGGCGACTGATGACCTCAGAAGTTAAGTCGCATAGTGCTCAGAACCATTTGAACCTGCGCTTCTTGGAAACGTTTGTTTCTCCAGTGACATACGATAAATTTCTGCCACAAAGGAAGGAAGTTGCTTCGAATAACCTCGCACACACATGCTGATGTATCATCCTCTCTAAGATTCCTTATCATTAATAAGCGACTGTAGTTGCTATTGTAATCTGCGTTCGCTTATCCAAATACCTAACATTTTGGCATTTGTGCGATGATTGAAAAGAGGGACGGTATTACGATCTTCTGTGATAACCAAATTCAGTATTTCGACCCGATTCTATCTTCCTTTTTGGTGCCAATTTGGCTACTGAAAGAACGAACATATGTTTTGGAACCGTTTACTAGCTTTATGTAAGACGAAAATGCTTGGGGCTTATAGCCAAAAAGGTTAGCGAAATTTTTCTTTTGAATTCAATGAACGTCTCTAGCATTGCTCTCCTGACTCTCATTTTCTGTCCGTTATGCTTTTGTTTGTCAGCTAAGTTTACAATTTTTTAAACCAAGGAATGTGCCAGTTCCCCGTGTGCATATCGTTATCCGACAATTACCTATTAAATTTTCCTTAGTAACGGGAAAGAAACAATTGAAGTCCAGGAGTAACCGCCACAGAAAGTAATGAAGCAGTACGCTTCAGTCCCGTCCAGACCGTCAAGTCCGTCTTCTAGGCGGGGAGAAAACTCTCCTTGCTGCGCCCTGTTCCTAAAGCAGGCTCAGAGTTTATGGCCGGACATCCTGCCGTGAATTACGAGACAAGCGTTATTAAGTTCCGCTCCCAACTGTAGCTCCTGCAGCCGTAAAAAACAAAAGCTCTCCTGAAAAACCTTCGTAAGTGTTGCAGCTGACAAGGTACCCAATTTAGCAGCACGAAAAAGAACGCTAACAGCTGGCATCAAAATACATGCAAAGACCAATTTTTATGTTTCTGTGTTTTTCTGCCGACTAGTTGCCGCTCCTACTCATCAACACAAATTTCTTCCAGATTTATGGTACATGCAGCAAATGGGAAGAAATGAAAGTAACAGAAGTGAGAGCCACAGACAGCAAAACCGTTTAGAAAAAAATAACATTTTTGGTGCAGGTCGGGCGAGGCGTGAAGCATTTATGTTATCGTAGTTTCCAGGCAACGGCCGGCGCAGCGGAAAGAGTACAGAAGAACTGTGATACAAACGAAGGTTGTTGGGCCGCGTCCTAGTGTGGTAGTTTTGTTTTTGTTTATCTTTTATTTTAAATTTTTACGTTACTTATACTGTAAATAAACCGAAATAATGCTAAATATATTGTGATTATTAATATTTTCATTGAAGGCATGGAATGGAAGGGGGAAAAAAACTTGGGATTGAAAATAGTTTTGCAATAATAGGTTATACTTACTGCGTCCACGGGACTCTGCAAATACCTTTCCAAAATGTGTGTTAATTAATACATAATTGCAGAAACTGTGTTCTGAAGAAATACGATGCAATGTTCATTCGGACACGCTTGCAAGAAAATGCACTGCGGTGATTACAACTTCTATGAGAGACATGAAATGTATTCATAGTTGGAATGTGAACTGCCACAAACATTTCATACTGTAAATAAACATGTTATTTATTTGAAATCCCAAATTTTACTTTGCCTTTCTTTTCAAGCTGTTTGTAAAAAAGGCTAATGAAACACACACACTGAAGCGCTGAAAAAACTGGTATAGGTATGTGTATTCAAATACATAGATTTGTAAGCCTACACAGGGAGAATACGGCGCTGCTGTCGGCAGTAAGTGTCTGGCGCCGTTGTTAGATGGGTTACTGCTGCTACAATGTCAGGTTATCAAGATTTAAATGAGTGTTATAGTGGGCGCACGAGCGGTGGGACAAAGCATCTCCGAGGTAGCGAGATAGGGGATTTTCCCGTATGACCATTTCACGAGTGTACCGTGAATATCAGGGATCCGGTAAAACATCAAATCTCCGACATCGATGCTGCCGGAAAAAGGCCCTGCAAGAATGGCAGCATCGACGACCGATTAGAATCGTTCAGAGATGCAGAAATGCAACCCTTCCGCAAATTTCTGCAGATTTCAACTTTGGGCCTTCAACAAGTGACAGCGTGCGAAACATTCAACGAAACAATCCAGATATGGGCTTTCGGAGAAGAAGGCCCGCTCGTGTACCCTTTATGACTGCACGACAAAGTTTTACGCCTCTCCTGGGCCCATCATCACCGACATTGGACTGTTGATGACCGACAACATGTTTGCTTGGTCGGACGAGTCTCGCTTCAAATCGTATCGAGCGGATGGGGGTGTACAGGTATAGAGACCACTACACGAATCCATGCACCCTGCATGTCAGGAGAGGACTTCAAGACGAGGGGCCTCTGTAATGGTGTGGAGTATGTGCAGCTGGGGTGATATGGCACCCCTGATACGTCTAGATACAACTCTGACAGGTGGCACGTACGTAAGCATCCTGTCCGGTCACCTGCATCCATTCATGTCCTTTGTGCATTCTGACGGGCTTGGGTAATTCCAGTAGGACAATGCGAGTCCAAGATTGCTACAGAGTGGCTCAAGGAACACTCTGGAGTTTAAACACTTCCGCTGGCCATGAAACTCACCAGACATCAACATTATTGAGCATATCTGGGATGCCTTACAACGTGCTGTTCAGAAGAGATCTCCACCGCCTCGCTCTCCTCCGGATTTACGGGCAGCCGGGCAGGATTCATTGTGTCAGTTCCCTGATCACTGTCTCAGACATTAGTCGAGTCCAAGCCACGTCGTGTTGCGGCACTTCTGCGTGCTCGCTGGGGCTCTACACGATATTAGGCAGGAGTACAAATTTCTTTGACTCTTCAGTGTATAAATATAAAATATTGAGAATTAAAGTTTATTTGTAGTTAAGTAACGTAAAAACCGGAAATTAAAAGAAAGGGAATAAAGGTTTCATCATTGGGACTGGAAACAACTGCTTAGAATGTACGCTAGCGTAACCGGCTCATGTCTCGTCTGACCCGCGCCTGTTCTTCTAAACGTTTGGCTGTCTGGACCTCGTGTGTCACTTTCATTCCTGGCCAAGCCCTGCATATGCCATAAATTCGGAAGAAACTGGTTATGACGAGTAGGCGCCGTCCCCTTGTGAGATTCCATATTCCGAATCTTAGGCTACTACTGCAGGTGTGAAAAAGATCCCCTAACCTGCAGTTAAAATCACACAGATATATACTCTCAGTTCAGCGATACGCTTAGGGATTACAATTCCGAACAACTATGAGTGTAACCATGACATAGAAAATAATGTGGAAAAGGAGATCGAAAAACCGAATTTTATTGGCAAAACACTTAAAAAATGCAACTCATCTAGTAAAGGACACATGTCCACATAACATCTTTTCTTTATTTGTGTGTGAGGAATGTTTCCTGAAAGTTTGGCCGTACCTTTTTGTAACACCCTGTATAATCTACAGTTCTGATACAAGAAAGGTCATTCTACAACTCAACAAGTACTGCCATTGGTGGACCATGCAATGAAGGCGATCGACTACCATGAGATATTTGGAGACCTGTTGCTCGATGTCTTCAGAACATTTGTGTACGTGTTGCATGGCGGAGTACCGCGTACGATGGTAACACAAAGAGTCCCAACATCACACATGTTAGAATTGTGGAATCACTTGGGTGGATGTAGTTTCCCTGTACGTGTTATCGGCAGAGTGTTATAGCTCTGGCCCATCGCCGCCGCTGTACCACATGTTGCTTGAACCAGTTCTACATATGTTGTACGCAGTAGATATGCCCAGAATAACGTGGGTGATGCTTATGACACAGCCTTGTGCTCCAAATGCCATAATGCACTGATATAGTAACAGAGGCTTCAGATGGCGATTAATCAAGTCGATGACTGGGCGATAAAATGGCGCCTAGTTTCAACTCAAACAAGACGGAGACCATCATCAACAACCAGCAGCTCTGCCACCTGTCACCGTCAGAGGAACAGCCGTAAAATGGGCATCGTCCGCTCTCTACCTTGACGTCACTGTATCACGCAAGCGGCTTATGGAGTATCGTCTCAGTTATGTGGCTGGATTCATGATTTCCTATAAGAGAGTCACAGTTCGTGGTAACTGACGGAAAGTCTTCGAGTAAGACAGAAGTGATTTCTTGCTTTCCCCAAGTTAGTGTTATAGTCCCTTTGCTGTTTCTTATAAAACGATTTGGGAGACAATTTGAGCAGCCGTCTTCGGTTGTTTGCAGATGACGCTGTCGTTTATCGACTAATAAAGTCATCAGAAAATCAAAACAAACTGCAAAACGATATATAAGAAATATCGGAATGGTGCGAAAACTGGCAGTTGACATTAAATAACGAGAAGTGTCAGGTCATTCACATGAGTGCTAAAAGGAACGCGGTACACTTCGGTTACACGATAAATCAGTTTAATCTAAAGGCCCTAAATTCAACTAAATACCTACGAATTACAATTACGAACAACTTAAATTGGAAGGAACACATAGAAAATGTTGTGGGGAAGGCTAACCAAAGACTGCGTTTTATTGGCAGGACACTTAGAAAATGTAGCAGATCTACTAAGGAGACTGCCTACACTACGACCGAGTGAGGTGGCGCAGTTGTTAGCACACTGGACTCGCATTCGGGAGGACGACGGTTCAATCCCGTCTCCGGCCATCCTGATTGAGGTTTTCTGTGATTTCCCTAAATTCTTTCAGGCAAATGCTGGGATGGTTCCTTTCAAAGGGCACGGCCGATTTCCTTCCCCGTCCTTCCCTAACCCGAGCTTGCGCTCCGTCTCTAATGACCTCGTTGTCGACGGGACGTTAAACACTACTCTCGTCCCCTCCTGCTTACACTACGCTTGTCTGTCCTCCTTTAGAATACTGCTGCGCCGTGTGGGATCCTGATTAGATAGGATCCATGGAGTACATCGAAAAAGTTCAAGGTAGGGCAGCACGTTTTGTATTATTGCGAATTAGGAGAGGAAGTGTCACTGAAATGATACAGGATTCGGGATGGACATCATTAAAACAAAGGCGTTTTTCGCTGCGGCGGAATCTTCTCAAGAAATTGCAATCACAAACTTTCTCCTCCGAATGCGAAAATATTTTGTTGATGCTGACCTACATAGGGAGGAACGATCACCATGATAAAGTAATGGAAATCAGAGGTGTTCGTTCTTTCCGAGCTCTGTACGAGCTTGGGATAATACAGAATTGGGAAGGCGATTCGATGAACCCTCTGCCAGACACTTAAATGCCATTTGCAGAGTATCATCTTAGATGTAGATGTGGATGTAACGCTGGACGGACGTCTAACCTTGGGCCAACTCTGTAAATCACGCGGGAACGTTGAAGGTAAAGAACAAAGTTTTACAACTTCATCTTTAAATTGGAGGTTAAGAGTTTAAAGTACCGAAACTCTCGTCGTTGATCCAGGTGGAAGACTGCTCAAAAAAAAAAAAAATGGCTCTGAGCACTATGGGACTCAACTGCTGAGGTCATTAGTCCCCTAGAACTTAGAACTAGTTAAACCTAACTAACCTAAGGACAACACAAACATCCATGCCCGAGGCAGGATTCGAACCTGCGACCGTAGCGGTCTTGCGGTTCCGGACTGCAGCGCCTTTAACCGCACGGCCACTTCGGCCGGCTGGAAGACTGCCATTGACGTCTGCGCCACAATTATCAGTTACTAGAAGCAACTAACTAGTGAACCATAGACAATATTCAGTATACAAACAAATGTAAATACAGCACAACAAGTTAAGTATAGTGAGGTGACAAAAGTCATGGGAAAACTCTTAATATCGCGTATGGTCTACTTTTGTGTGGCGTAGTGCAGCAACGCAATGGACTCAACAAGTCGCTGAAGTTCCCTGCAGAAATACTGAGCAATGTTGCCTCTATAGCCGCCCATAATTGCGAAAGTGTTGCCGGCACAGATCTTATGCACTAAGTGTCCTTTCTATTATATGCCCTAAATATGCTATGGGATTCGCGTCGAGCGATCTGGGTGGCCAAATTATTCACTCGAACGGTTCAGAATGTTCTTCAAACAAATCGCGAATAACTGTAATAATGTGCATTGCCATCCGTAACATCCATGAATGGCTGCGAATGGTCTCCAAGAAGTTCAGCTGGACTAGAGGACGTAAATAGAGCCCACACCATTATGGAGCCACCATGAGCTTGCACAGTGCCCTGTTGACAGCTTGGGTCCATAGCTTCATGGGGTCTGCATCACACTCGAACCGTACCATCAGCTCTTAACAACTGAAATCGGGACTCAAATGTTCACGCCAAGGTTTTCCAGTCGTCTTGGATCCTACCGACACGGTCAGGAGCCCGGGAGAGGCGCTGCAAGCGATGGCCTGCTGTTAGCGAAGGTATTCAAGTCGGTTTTCTGCTGCCATAGCCCACTAACGCCAAATCTCGCTGCACTGTCCTAATGGATACGTTCCTAGTACGTCCCACATTGATCTTTATCGTTATTTCGCGCAGTGTTTGTTGTCTGTTAGCACTGACAACTCTACGCAAATGCCGCGTCTCTCAGCCGTTAAGCTAAGGCCGATCGCTACTGCGTTGTCCGTGGTGAGAAGTGATGCGTGAAATTTTGTATCCTCGGCACACTCTTGACACTGCAGGTCTTGGAATACTGAATTTCGTAATGCTTTCCGAAACTGAATGTCCCATACATCTAGCACCAACTACCATTCCGCATTGCCGCGCGGGATTAGCCGAGCTGTCTAAGGCGCTTCAGTCATGGACTGTGGAGCTGGTCCCGCCGGAGGTTCGAGTCCTCCCTCGGGCATTGATGTGTGTGTGTGTTTGTCCTTAGGATAATTTAGTATGTAAGCTTAGTGACTGATGACCTTAGCAGTTAAATCCCATAAGATTTTACACACATTTGAACATTTTTTTGAACCATTCCGCGTTCAAAGTCTGTCCCGTCGTGCGGCCATAATCACGTCGGAAACCCTTTCACATGAATCACTTAAATACAAATGACAGCTCGGCCGATGCACTGCCTTTTTATATCTTGTGTACACGATACTACCGCTATCTGTTTATGAGCACATCGCTATGCCATGACTTTCGTCACCTAAGTGTACTTTTTTTTGCTAGCCTAGCTGGGGGTAAATATTGTAAATAAATTATGTGACTTTTACCCATGCAGCTTTGTGTCTTTGGGTTTGTGGTATAGAGGCGTACCTCCTATCCACATCTTACAACTGCAGAAATAACAGTGAGACTTGTGTACTGAAAGAACCAGAGGTTATTGACAGTCTCACAAGGAGCAGTAGGCAATGATTTACAACAGAGGAAAGGAATACTTTGGCGAAACGGTATCTTTAAGAAATGAAATTGTGAAGAAAGCAGAGTATAAAATAGGCAAGAAGACAAGACCAAAATGGAATCCATAGATGACCCGAAAGATACTCAATTTAACTGAAGGAGAAAATATAAAAATACGAGATATGAAACAAATGGAATAAAGATGACAAAAAAATGAAAATGGCAGAAAGTGCAAACTGGGTAAGCAGATACAGCTAGAGGAGGTATGCAAAGCTGTTCGATGACTGTGAATCAGCATGGAAAATATAAATGACACCTGTAGCATAATTAAAGAAACTTCTAGAGAAAACAGAAGCAACTGCATGAATATCGACAGTTCCTATGGCAAGCCAGTAACCAACAAGCGAACATTGAAAAATGGAAGGACTATATAAAATACCTACAGGAAGGAAAGAAACTTCAGGAGAATATTGTGAAAAAGAAGAAGGAAGTTAGTTAGGTTAGTGTTTTTTTTAACGTCCCGTCGACAACGAGGTCATTAGAGACGGAGCGCAAGCTCGGGTTAGGGAAGGATGGGGAAGGAAATCGGCCGCGCCCTTTCAAAGGAACCATCCCGGCATTTGCCTGAAACGATTTAGGGAAATCACGGAAAACCTAAATCAGGATGGCTGGAGACGGGATTGAACCGTCGTCCTCCCGAAGAAGGAAGTAGATTAAGATGACATAACTAAAGACACAATGTTACATGGTGGCGTAACTATTAGGTCAAGGACAACGCTGAAGTCTTTTCTTTTTCTTTTCTTTTTATTGGATGGCTGAGTTTGACGGATTTTTAGTTGAGTCTAAGATACATTAATACTATGAAGTAAAAAAAGGGAACAACAGAAAAAAGATAATCGTAAAGCGACATGAAAATACCTACATTTGCAGTATAAAAATAAATAAAACAACACGAAGCAGATAAAAACGTCGCCTGGACTTGTATTTCTGCACATTTTAGACTCGTTAGCTCCCAGTGTCGTAGATGTGTGAGGTTTGCTAAATGGCAGCGTAGACACAGGTCCATATTTTAAACCCGTTTTAACTCAGTTTTAGACTTCAAAAGTAGAATACCGTTACATAAGTATCACCAAATGTAACTGTATTACGGCAGTCGAACATATAATAAATATACAACCAAATTATTTAGGTGAGCCTAGATTAATGGCGACAACTTGAAATAAAAAGAAAGCAATTATTACAATAAAAAGGACTTTTTAATTTTAACAAACTCGATGGTACAGTATTAGATCATAACACCAGTCCAGCAGTTATCATCTACAACCATCACGAAATGAAAATTTACAAGAGTATGATCTCCTGTAGGCATATTACAGTAGTGGAATATATTAATGTATGACACAGTAGAGCCATTTACGTAAGCCTAGACGAGTGATAACAATTTGAAATAAAACACAAGCTCATTTCTCTTTTTTTTCTTTATTTTATATTGAAAGGCGTAAAGGTACAATATTAGAAACGTATAACAGCGTAGCTTGAAGGAGATGCGTGAGAATACTTTTTTCTTTTTTCCACTTGCCCTTATTTTACGATCCACCACCTAATTCCTTACAGTGGGTCTTGTTTGACCTCTTAGCCTCAGCTGCCGGTGCACGGGTCCTGATATGGATTGTAAATTCCTCACCAATCGCAGCGCCGGCCGCGGTGGTCTAGCGGTTCTAGGCGCTCAGTCCGGAACCGCGGGACTGCTACGGTCGCAGGTTCGAATCCTGCCTCGGGCATGGATGTGTGTGATGTCCTTAGGTTAGTTAGGTTTAATTAGTTCTAAGTTCTAGGCGACTGATGACCTCAGAAGTTAAGTCGCATAGTGCTCAGAGCCATTTGAACCATTTGAACCAATCGCGGCACCCGGTCGCACCGTAGCCCGTTGCCGCCACTCGGCGGCGGGTATTATTTTGAGCTTAATGTGTTTCTTTATTTGTTAATTATTTTGATGTTTATTTTCATTTTCCTTTTCTTCTCCTTTGGTTTTCTTTTGTTTTCTTTCTTTGGCATCTTTTCCAGACCCATTTAACCAAAAATTTTACAAAATGTTTTGAATATTGGAAGAGAAATTCAAATTGAAGAAGAAAAGAAAGAAGATAGGAGAGGAAGAAATTCTAATTTGAAGTCCCTCCACCGTCGGGTACTAAGCATGAAATCCTTGGAGTTACACGTCAAGACTTTGATCATCAGGCTCCAATACTCCTTAATACTAGCCTTATACCAGGAAGATCTAATTAGGCTATTTACAGGTTTAAAGTGCCGTGTTGGCCTATGGCAATTGCGACGGTGCGCCGACCCTGTCTATATCTAGTTATACTTTTGGATCTATTCCAGTAGTGTCCATTTCGTTGATAATAATTGTACTAGGTTTAGGATATTTATTTCTAGGTACTGTATATTTATTTCGAGTCGTTTGTTCTTAGTCCTCATCTTTATACTAAACACAATGGTGTCTGTCTAGGTGCTGCACATAGGTTTATCGTTTACACGACCTCTCGCGTCTGTATTCTTTGTGGCATTCGTCTGATATATTTCCTGTGAGCGCGTTCAGTTCGTCCCATAGTTCTGGTGTTCTAACTGCCTCATGTATGTGGCATTCAGTTTGTATGTGTTGTACCAAAAGTGTGTTCTTGTGGTGTCTGTATTTCCCGCAGAATAGGATTGTGTGTTCGGGTGGTCCCATACCTCCGCAACTACAAATGGTTCAAATGGCTCTGAGCACTACGGGACTCAACTGCTGAGGTCATTAGTACCCTAGAACTTAGAACTAGTTAAACCGAACTAACCTAAGGACATCACAAACATCCATGCCCGAGGCAGGATTCGAACCTGCGACCGTAGCGGTCTTGCGGTTCCAGACTGCAGCGCCTTTAACCGCACGGCCACTTCGGCCGGCTCCGCAACTACATCTGGATGAGTTTCTTAGACTTGCGCGGTTCAAGTGCGTGGGATAAGGTATGTGCCCTCTCAAGAAACATGTCGCGGCTAGGGTGAGCATGTTTCATTCTTAACCTTTCCGTTATGTCCGGGAGAAATGTGTGTACTCTCCTTCCCTTATCACTCTTGCCCCTATTCTTCCTGCCATGTGTCAATTTTCCATTTTTTGAGGTCCCGCAAGTTATTCAGTGGTGAGCCAGTTATTCAGTGGTGAGCCAGTTATTCAGTGGTGAGCCAGTTATTCAGTGCTGAGCCAGTTATTCAGTGCTGAGCCAGTTATTCAGTGCTGAGCCAGTTATTCAGTGCTGAGCCAGTTATTCAGTGCTGAGCCAGTTATTCAGTGCTGAGCCAGTCATTCAGTGGTGAGCCAGTTATTCAGTGGTGAGCCAGTAATTTTACTAACCTGGTCTAGTCTACCCATCTTTAACCAGTACAAAGCGGTTCGATATCTGATTGTTATATCTGTCGGGAAGATTCAGAGCACAACACACAGCGCCGACCGATGTCGTGTCTCAATAGGACGCTTCTCTGTCGTCGCCTAACCGCTGTTCTGTTTGTGACGAGGTTGAGTCTGTGCGCCTATGTACTGGCCGCAAAACTTAGTACTGATTCGAAGAGATCGCAGTGGTAGGTTCGTGTGACTGACAGGGGGAGTCTGTACTATCCTGAATTTATCCTTACCAGTTCGTGCAGTTTTTTTGTTATGTTACGGTCTCCGATTTTTGCTGATGGGTTTCGTCTTAGTTGACACTTCAATAGTGTACAGGTTGTTTTGCTTCCCGCTATCTTGACCTTGTTTGTGTCGCACTACTGTGTTAGTGTTTCCAGTACATCACTCGACTTTCCTTCTAGCTAGACTCCTGTATTTGCTGTTATTACCACAAGTAGATGATCTGCATATGCGAAGACATCTGTCCTATCGTCCGCATCCAGAAGTTGCAGGAGCGTTCAATAGTTATGTCCCAGAAGATGGGCCCACAGATTGAACTCTAGAGGTAACCCTTGGTAAGTTTCCTAACTACCTTCTGGTTGCCCACACGCCATTCCACTACTCTGTCCCTGCAATAGTCTAGTAGATTATTGTATACGTCTGCGGGTACTTCCATCTGGCGTGACCTCAAAAACAGTGCTGTCCACCACAGGTTACTAAATACCCCTGCGATGTCAATCATAATTGTAAACGAGTATATATTGTCTGTATTTTGTGTAATTTCAAGAGCTCTGCTAATTGCGTCATCAATACTTTTACCTTTTATGAATCCAAATTGGTGTGAGCTTAGTCCCAGTAGAGCTCTGTGGGCCCGCAGGCGGTCACACAGGAGTCGCTCTTGGATGTTCTGGCATGATGTTTATTAGACATACGGGTGTATAGAATTTTTTATCTGAAGGATCTCTGTCTGCTGATTTTCGTATGATTACTGCATTTTAGGTTTTCCAGATTGTCTGTATTCGGTCTAACCGTAAGGCTTCGTTTAGTAATTCTGTTAAGTGTGGAGTGATCTGTGGTGCTAGCCTCTTTAGCACTTCTGCATGGATCCTGTACGGTCCAGGTGCTATCTTGCTTTTTAACTCTCTTGTTGCTACCTCAATTTCTTCGTGCGCAAAGGGACAGGTGACAGTATTCATGTTATACGGTGTGTGTTTCATTCCTTAATGCAGTCTGTTCCTGTGTGACATCATCCGGGAGGAGATTATTCGGCAGATGTGCACTGTGCTTCTCCATCGCATTGTTGTCGTACCGTCATCCTGCCGTAGCGTGCCTGGTGCCAATGGGGGTCTTGATTTTGTCTGTCACTATCTTGTATTGTTCCCCCCAGATGTTTTGTTGTTTTGATTCATTCGAAAAAATGAAGTTTTGCCATTCGTGCACCCAGGTTCGCCGTTGAGTACACCATCGCAGGCGCTCCTGGCTGTAATGCAGCGTCAAGGGTAACCGCAGCCATGGTCTCCGAGCTGATAGTCCATGCTGCTGCAAACGTCGTCGAACTGTTCGTGCAGATGGTTGTTGTCTTGCAAACGTCCCCATCAGTTGACTCAGGGATCGAGACGTGGCTGCACGATCCGTTACAGCCATGCGGATAAGATGCCTGTCATCTCGACTGTTAGTGATACGAGGCCGTTGGGATCCAGCACGGCGTTCCGTATTACCCTCTGAACCCACCGATTCCATATTCTGCTAACAGTCATTGGATCTCGACCAACGCGAGCAGCAATGTCGCGATACGATAAACCGCAATCGCGATAGGCTACAATCCGACCTTTATCAAAGTCGGAAACGTGATGGTACGCATTTCTCCTCCTTACACGAGGCATCACAACAACGTTTCACCAGGCAACGCCGGTCAACTGCTTTTTGTGTATGAGAAATCGGTTGGAAACTTTCCCCATGTCAGCACGTTGTAGGTGTCGCCACCGTCGCAAACCTTGTGTGAATGGTGCGAAAAGCTAATCATTTGCATATCACAGCATCTTCATCCTGTCGGTTAAATTTCGCGTCTGTTGCACGTCATCTGCGTGGTGTAGCAATTTTAATGGCCAGTAGAGTATAATGTGTCGTTCTGTCTCCTGTCTAGCGTCATTGGCTATCCGTCCGCTTTCTTCAGGTATTTCAGAGTGCCATAATGTGGACTTGGCGTTAATGCCTGCACATATAATTAGGTTCTTATTTTTAGAGTACTGCGCAATATCTTTTATTATTTCTACGTATGGTTCTATATCGTCTCTATATACAGCGATGTGACCACCCATGTATCCCTACCCATTGTTATTTATGCCGTGGCCAGGTGACTGTTGCACAGCTGAGAAATCTTTACGGCGTTTAATGTTCTGTGAAGAACCACTATAACGGCCTTATAGTTTGGCTGTCAGTTATTGTGACAGCGTCCCGGGGTAGGTTGATTAGTTTACCTTGGGTTGTTGCGCAGGGTTCCTATAGACAGAGAATGTTTGCTTGTAAGTCCAGCGCAACCCGCGGAAATTACGCACTCACAAGAGTGCTTCTATTAGCATTGAGTTTTACTCGTAATACGTTACGGGTGCTTCAAACGCACGTAAAATTTACTACCAGTCTACCAGTGGAAGTCCGTTTTGCCGAGAGCCCTCATCTGGTCCTTTTAGATCTGTAGTGAGTTGTTCATCGCCGCTCTCTGCCTACTCGCAAGTATTAATAATTTATCTAGTTGTTCAGGACTTGTGGGGTTGTTTTCAGTTTTAATTGTCATCCTGTCTTTTCTGTGGTCGGAAAGCAGACATAGCCATAAGCAGTCATTGGGACGTTACAACAACGTAGAATTTAATTCAAGACTTAGTAGGATACATCATAAAGATATATTTGTAGTCAGCATGCCATTGTTTTCGACTGTCATTTCTTTTTCAGTGTACGGGATAATTCCATCATATTTTGCTCGAAGGGCAGATGTCAGCGGTGTGGCATCTTGTTGGATCTTCTGTGGTCGCGTTGATCCGCTTTCTGCAGCATTTCCCTTCTCACTAACATTTTTTTTTATTGACACTACCAACAACATTCTCCTAATCACTATCGCATTCGCCTGTTATCAGTCTTGCATCCAGAAGTATTACTCTCTTTTCTTGTGTTTCGCTATTTCTAGTCTGTTACTGTGGCTGCTTGTGTTATGTTCTGCAGGGACTGCCTGACTGATTATGCCTCCCGACACGAAGTTCATTGGTTTACTGTAACTTCTACATCTATTTGTGTCATATACACTCCTGGAAATGGAAAAAAGAACACATTGACACCGGTGTGTCAGACCCACCATACTTGCTCCGGACACTGCGAGAGGGCTGTACAAGCAATGATCACACGCACGGCACAGCGGACACACCAGGAACCGCGGTGTTGGCCGTCGAATGGCGCTAGCTGCGCAGCATTTGTGCACCGCCGCCGTCAGTGTCAGCCAGTTTGCCGTGGCATACGGAGCTCCATCGCAGTCTTTAACACTGGTAGCATGCCGCGACAGCGTGGACGTGAACCGTATGTGCAGTTGACGGACTTTGAGCGAGGGCGTATAGTGGGCATGCGGGAGGCCGGGTGGACGTACCGCCGAATTGCTCAACACGTGGGGCGTGAGGTCTCCACAGTACATCGATGTTGTCGCCAGTGGTCGGCGGAAGGTGCACGTGCCCGTCGACCTGGGACCGGACCGCAGCGACGCACGGATGCACGCCAAGACCGTAGGATCCTACGCAGTGCCATAGGGGACCGCACCGCCACTTCCCAGCAAATTAGGGACACTGTTGCTCCTGGGGTATCGGCGAGGACCATTCGCAACCGTCTCCATGAAGCTGGGCTACGGTCCCGCACACCGTTAGGCCGTCTTCCGCTCACGCCCCAACATCGTGCAGCCCGCCTCCAGTGGTGTCGCGACAGGTGTGAATGGAGGGACGAATGCAGACGTGTCGTCTTCAGCGATGAGAGTCGCTTCTGCCTTGGTGCCAATGATGGTCGTATGCGTGTTTGGCGCCGTGCAGGTGAGCGCCACAATCAGGACTGCATACGACCGAGGCACACAGGGCCAACACCCGGCATCATGGTGTGGGGAGCGATCTCCTACACTGGCCGTACACCACTGGTGATCGTCGAGGGGACACTGAATAGTGCACGGTACATCCAAATCGTCATCGAACCCATCGTTCTACCATTCCTAGACCGGCAAGGGAACTTGCTGTTCCAACAGGACAATGCACGTCCGCATGTATCCCGTGCCACCCAACGTGCTCTAGAAGGTGTAAGTCAACTACCCTGGCCAGCAAGATCTCCGGATCTGTCCCCCATTGAGCATGTTTGGGACTGGATGAAGCGTCGTCTCACGCGGTCTGCACGTCCAGCACGAACGCTGGTCCAACTGAGGCGTCAGGTGGAAATGGCATGGCAAGCCGTTCCACAGGACTACATCCAGCATCTCTACGATCGTCTCCATGGGAGAATAGCAGCCTGCATTGCTGCGAAAGGTGGATATACACTGTACTAGTGCCGACATTGTGCATGCTCTGTTGCCTGTGTCTATGTGCCTGTGGTTCTGTCAGTGTGATCATGTGATGTATCTGACCCCAGGAATGTGTCAATAAAGTTTCCCCTTCCTGGGACAATGAATTCACGGTGTTCTTATTTCAATTTCCAGGAGTGTATTTTCGTGTATCATCTATTCTTTGGTGTTGTGTGTATGTGTTCACGAAGTCTGACTTATCTGTATTCAATGTTGTTTGTGTGTGACTGTTGCTTTGTGACTGTTGTTGTGTGCCTTGAGTAGTACTTCGAATTACAGCTCAACAATTCGTGGCTGCAACGCCTGCTGATAATTTACCCAGCAGTACAGCTGTTTTTTCAACTGTTTGGCTACATCATAATGTATGGCACGTTCAACGCCATGTCATCTATGAATTCTGTCGTGTTTATGTAGCTGTCTTGCAGTACATGCACTCCTTGGAGAGATGGAACGTCATCTGTAAAAGTAAAATCATCAGAGAGCACGAGAACACCCAAAAAACTCCGTAACGTATTGCGGTTGAGGATGCAATGTTCATTATTAGCTGACAAAAATTGATGCCTACGCAATCGTAATGCTGAATAGTGGCCATACTATTTTGGAATTAACTAATTGTTACACGGAATGTAATGCGAACGTTCTCAATTTCCATGGAAATGTAGAACTGTAGCTAACAAAAATAAGCTGTTTCAAATGGTAATAAAACCCAAGTGTTCTACTTTCGTAATGTTTTCTTTTCATCCCCCTTGTATGGGCGGGTGTGTGGGCGATCACTGGCACAATTTTCCGCTCTTCAGCCAAGCGAATTAAAAAAAAATGTATTGAGAATTATAAACCAAAACTGGGGCTGTTTTTCTATTTTAAATTAAAAATCATCAATTCTTAATTAAAGTACATATTTACATACATTTTGAAAACACGTCACAAAAAGGTGAAATTTTTCTAATTAAAAACACTTGAGCATTGCACGTTTAGTTAAAAACTGAAGCACCTGCACTTGGTGAGAAGTATTGTCAGAGGAGGGAATGTGTCCCACAGAGATGTGGGTAAAAAAGATTGGGCTTTGATAGGTAGCAACACTATGGAGATGATAGGTAGGAGTTGAGGTGGGTAGCGAGAAATAACGTCGGTGGGAAAGACATATGGTGAGGAGTAGCATGTTGTGTGGTTAGGGCAGTGGTTACAAGAGGACAGCGACGGGGATGGATAAAAAGGGAAAAGAGAGATGAGTCCTTATGTTGAGTGGAATATGTAGGAAAGAGTTAAAGGTGGTGGGAGGGATTAATATCTGGGCATTGCTCACTGTCTGGGAGAGAGAGTCAGTTGAATTTGGTTTAGGACATGATATAGAGTGAAACTTCCTGGCAGATTAAAACTGTGTGCCCGACCGAGTTCGAATCTCGGTCGGGCACACAGTTTTAATCTGCCAGGAAGTTTCACTCTATATCATGTCCTAAACCAGTTCGAGTCTCGGTCGGGCACAAAGTTTTAATCTGCCAGGAAGTCTCATATCAGCGCACACTCCGCTGCAGAGTGAAAATTTCATTCTGGAAACATCCCCCAGGCTGTGGCTAAGCCATATCTCCGCAATATACTTTCTTTCGGGAGTGCTAGTTCTGCAAGTTTCGCAGGAGAACTTCTGTAAAGTTCGGAAGGTAGGAGACGAGATACTGGCAGAAGTAAAGCTGTGAGTACCGGACGTGAGTCGTGCTTCGGTAGCTCTGTTGGTAGAGCACTTGCCCGCGAAAGGCAAAGGTCCCGAGTTCGAGTCTCGGTCGGGCACACAGTTTTAATCTGCCAGGAAGTTTCATATCAGCGCACACTCCGCTGCAGAGTGAAAATTTCATTCTGGATGATATAGAGTGTGTGTAAGTGTAAGGACAGAGAGATGTGTTTGTGATGGCGTAGCAGCATACCAGGGTTGGCGATCAGATGGGAGACAACTGGGTGACTGGAATCTAGTTTGCGGATGGTATGGAAGATGCAGAGGTGTTCATTGTGGTTGAGAGGGATGTGAATTTGATGAGATAGTAGAGGATTCAGGCGGGGAAGGTGGCAGAATTTACCTGCCTCGCTGTGTAGCTCGCTACATAGTGTACCTGTACTTTGTATTTCACCAACATGTGACGCTACAATGCAGTCCTTGCTATGAATTTTTTCACTTACTTAACACATGAAACTGTTTGTAGACGATGTATTGTCTAGTGTAAATATGTATTGTAAATGCTATAATTAAATTATGTAATATTTAACACTGGCAAGTCAGGGCATATTTAGTTAACGTTGAAGTCGCAGAGATTGTTTTGTCGTGCCGCTGGGCGCGGGAGCGCGCCAGCGGGTAGTAGTAGCAGTGACGCCGTGCTCGGAGTATAGACGTACAGTCGAGTGCTGCTATTCCTAGCTGTGTTACATCTAACGGCTAGTGTTTGGATCTAAGTACGACGGGAAAGTAATGGTCGACATATCTGGAAGCATGGTCGGGCAAGTTATTATGGATTAATAGGCATAGTGCTGAAGAAACGAGGGCTTAAATGTGAAGCGCACTGTCGGCCCAAGTCGCAACAGTAAAAGCCCGCTGTCACATTGTGTCGCCGCCGTGGACTTCCGTAGATCCACCGACAACGAGGGAAGTAAGATCTATGTAATTTTCGTAGGATAAAATTGTAGAAGGCTTGCCAGTGACTGTGCTTTTCTCTGAAGTTGAACAATTAATAACAAGCACTTTGCAATCGAAGTGTTGCAGTTACATTCCATCCACAATAACACCAAGTAGGTTCCTTCCGATCCTTACTTTATTGAACCGAGAGTGTCACGCCATTATCAAGAGAAAATATGTTAATTATCAGATTATTTGCATAGACGGTGAAGTATTAAATTTGATTATTAAGATTTATTTCAATGCATATTCAGCTGAAGTTAGTTCAAGGATATTTCATGAAACTATAAAGCTTATTCCACATGACAATTGCCCAATTATTGAATTATTATCATTCAAAACATAGTTAATCAATTATTAGCAATATATTTCATTATCAGCAGATTAAACTGTGCAAAGTACGTAATTTTAAAGACAGAATGACAGTTCATTATTCAAAATCTCGATAGATAATTATCTGTGTTGTCAGCATTGCACTTAGCTGACAAATTATGAACAAAATAATTATCAAAATACTTATTGAAAGACCGATGACCACGCTGTCTGGTCTCCTTCCCCAAAAAAACCAAAAAAAAAACTTATTGAAAGTTAACAATTAATGTTTAAGTGTAGTTAGATTGTTATGACATCATTTTATATGACTACTGAGCCTGACACAACAGTTACGTAAAAGTTTCCGTTCCACCTGCTGCGCTACAAACAGGTCAACTTTATTTTTGACACAATTATTCACGTACTTAACAGTACTGTCGCTCATCAGGTGAGCTGGCGACCGATTTTTTAATTGTTTTTACAACTTAATCATTTCTTTCGGCAAAATTTACACTGGTAAAATTTATTTCCAAATTATTTCCATTATTTCATTTACCGATCGTTGTTGAATGAAATTACTTATTCAATAACGATTAACTTATAACGTCTCCTGTTCCCCGCGGAATAATCATTATTTACTTCGGATTCGGATGCCTTATCCCGACACGGGTCAAAATTTATAATTCGCGGTCATTGTTAACTTGTAATTTCTCAAATCCCGGGAAGCAGGGGGGCGGGGGTTATAAACATTAGTACTTTATGCCATTTAATTTACATACTTTTCAGTTTTATTGCAACAGGTGCATGTTTCCCCGCCGTGGGTTTCCCATTACGGGCACAGTAAATTTAACTTCTCTTCTTGAAAATAGTTACATTACATGAACGTTACACTGTGGTTAACCTTACTACAGTTAAACGTTTGGGTTTCGCTACCATATGAAAGAGCGTTTTTTTGTTAGATATAGAACTGCATTTCCACAGTGTTATATACGTTCGCATTACATTCCGTATAACTACATGTCCAAACTGAATCCATTAATTCCGAAATAGTACGATCACTATTTCAGCATTACGATTGCCTAGGCATCAGTTTTTGTCAAATAACGATCCTAACTTTACTTCCTCAACCACAATATGTTAGTAACTTTTTTGGGTGTCCTTGTGCACTTCTTATAGCTAGGCTGTTATACATCCTGATATTATACCTTTACACTTTTTAATATAAAATAAAGGAAAAAAGAGAGAAAACGAAACTGTAATATTAGCTCCTATTTTATTTCAAGTTGCTGCCACTCATCTTGGCTTACATAAATGGTTCTACTGTGTGTCATACATTATATGTTGCGGTGCTGTTATATGACTACAGTTGGTCACACTCTTGTAGCATTTCATTTTGTGATGGTTGTAAATTGATAACAACTAGACTGTTATTACGATCTAATACTATACCATTAAGTCTTTTAAAAATTAAAAAATCATTTTTATTTGAAGTTGTCGCCTCTAATCAAGGTACACCTAAATAATTCTGTTGTACATCATTTATATGCTCGACTGTTGTAATATAACTGCTTTTGGTGATACTTATCTAGCATTTTCTTTGGCTATTGATGTAAACTTATTCTTTCAACACTTATGTTTCTTTCTATGGGTTTTATGCTCATACTGTTCCCCCAACAGTTAATAGTTGCAAATGTCTTCTGTTCTGATTATTGACTAACGACTATCCCTGTAATGTTGTTCATGACGCCACCTAACGACGCACATTTCATGCCGCCAATATATGAGCTTCTCCTCCATAAAAGTAGCATAAATGTATCTTTGTCAAGTTATTCACGATGATATGGCATGTAGTTCATCGCAGTGTACAGTTGTTTGTAAAGCTACTTAATGACTTCATTTCCATAATTAATGCTAGCGCCACCTAACAGGCTTCATTTACTTCTTAGTCAGTTTAATCGGCACAGTCAATTTGATACTTGTTATCTTCGAATAGAGAATGACACTGTCAAATATGCCTATATGAGATGAAATCTGTATTATATTGTCTGTGTGCTCACTTTCGTGAGCTGTTTACTAAAGTTTGATTTAAATGTAAGTACGACATTAACTGGGTCATCTGTGTATGAATTACTGAGATCCATACTTATGTTATTATGTACATATTTGCTTTCGTTAATTAACTTGTACGCTTTATTCAACAGCTTGTCTGATGATGCAGGTTTGAAACGCCTAACGCTTAATAAAGAACTGTGCTATCAAGACGTTTCCATTTTTCAAAGTTTTGTTTGTGTGTGTTCCCCATCTTTTCCAGAACCGCTGGACCGCTTTTAACAAAATTGGTACACGTCTCCTGTACCGTCAGGCAACAATGAAAAAAAAAAATGGTTCAAATGGCTCTGAGAACTATGGGACTTAACTTCTGACGTCATCAGTCCCCTAGAACTGAGAACTAATTAAACCTAACTAACCTAAGGACATCACACACATCCATGCCCGAGGCAAGATTCGAACCTGCGACCGTAGCGGTCGCGCGGTTCCAGACTATAGCGACTAGAACCGCTCGGCCACTCCGGCCGGCTCAGGCAACAACCGTTGTGCTGGTAAGAACCACCAACTTACCATTTTTCAGGAGATATGACGACATAAGCAATGAGACGGATGAAAAAGTGCCGCATTATACATTAGATTTTAATACATTTATTCTTTACTACTAAGACACTCCTACGACTGAGTCAACTGAAGGAAATCCCGGACATAGTTTTCTTTGTTTTCGTTTCTTACAGAGAACTAGTGCAATAAAAGCGAATGCTAGGTTTTTAAACTAATTACCCATGTTATTCAGACTGTACATTGAGGCAGTGGCAGAATAGAGCAAGTATGAATTTCTAAAAGGAATTAAAGTACAGGTATAAGAAAAAGAAAGAATAACTTACCCATGTTAATGGTGACTGAGTCCCTCGCCTATGTACTAAATTACTTGAAGAAATGACAAATACAAACCTTAAAAAAATACTGTCAGGGAGTGAAATGGACTTGTAATATCAGTTGAATGGTTTATGCATACGGTCTTGAAGTTATATGATGAGTAGCGACAAACGTAAAACACGAGTTGCAAAATAATGGATTTAATCATATGATGATGAGAGAATCAGAAAGTAATATATGAGTTTTGCTATTTCAAATGCAAACTGTCTTATGGTTGCTGACATGGAGACTGACAATAGAAAAGTGGCCAAATGGAGAATAGTTAATTTAGCTATGGAAGGGAGTGTGTATAATGGTGAGAGGCAGACCAAGGTGTGACTACAGTGCATAGGTTAACATGGGGATAGGTTCCAGTAATTACGCAGAGATGCAGAAGGTTGCGCAGGATAAAATCGGGTGCAGAGCTTGTAAAGTAGCTGTCCCCGTCACGGAGACAGATATAAAGCTCCCCACTGCTCTCGTTATCTCTTACAGTTCGCTTTCGCAGATACCAGACTATTCGACTCAAGTATGGGAGCTCTGTGTAATGAAATGAACATGCCTAATACAAATACGTGTCTCATGTATTTATCAAACATTAAAGATATTTAATTACAGAATGAAACATGTCACTTGAAATAATAACAGTTAAAGTCAAATTACTCTACTGTTCATTTTGCACGTAACACACGAAGTCTTTTAATTTTGCGTTCTACTATATGTTTCTCCACGCAGTGATTGATTCTCAACGACAACACTATATCAACCGTAAATCTCTTAATCAATCCTGCACGCCTTTCTGCGAAATACTGGAATCCCTTTTTTCTACAAACCGCCGTGTTACCACTCTCTGCCAGCTTCAGCACATTAGAGTCAGCGCAGAATACCGTGGCTGGTAGCTGCACGGATGGCAGGGCACACGTCTGGAGAGCGATAGTGGCGGGCGCTGTAGGAGAAATGCCAAGCGCTGGCGGAGAAGTGCCTATGTTATCAATTTTTGTAAATATTAGGTGGCGCCGCTTCTTGCGACCAAACGTGTTTGCTGGTCATTTAAAAAGACCTGTTCGCCTCTGATTTGGTCAGTATCTAAAAAGAATTCCACTGAAAATGAAGCGATTTATTTTCGCCTGGTTTGTTAACCATTTGTAACTTTCAGAGAAACATAATTAATGGTGATTTTTGAGCAAGTCCTACACATTTGTCTGGTTGCCATGTTAAAATCTACTTCTTTTGCCAAAACACAACAGAGTTTACACTTCGGCTGGTCCCAGCGGAGGTTCGACTCCTCCCTCGGGCATGGGTGTGTGTGTTTGTCCTTAGGATAATTTAGGTTAAGTAGTGTGTAAGCATAGGGACTGATGATCTTAGCAGTTAAGTCCCATAAGATTTCGCACACATTTGAACAGTTTTTGTAGTTTACGTAGTCTAAACACACTACAATGTTTTTCAGACACGACAGCGGGAGAATTCTGGGCTTATTAAGTTTGTTGAGTGAGGAACTGAGGAAAAGTAAAGTCAGTATCTTATGAAAAGCACATCCTTGGTACAAAATGAATGTCTAATGTCTTCACTTTTGTTGTTCCAAAACCCATAGTTTTTCTTGTTTCACTAGCTATCGATGGTCCTTAAAATTCCATTTTTTCGTCGAAAATGTCCGTAGTTAGTGAAATAACACGGTAGTTAATGAAGTTTTGCATAATAACCATAGACCTATGGAAAAACACTTTCCACGGTGCACGTTATCATTCGGGGCAACGGCCTTGCAGCAGTGGATATACCGGTTCCCGTGAGATCACCGAAGTTACGCGCTGTCGGGCGTGGGCGGCACTTGGATGGGTGACCATCCAGGCCGTCATGCGCTATTGCCATTTTTCGTGGTGTAATCAGCCTGTTGATGCCAGTTGAGGAGCTACTCAGCAGAATAGTAGCGGTTTCGGTCAAGAATACCATCATAACGACCGGGAGAGCGGTTTGTTGACCCCACGCACCTCCTATCCGCATCCTCCTCTCAGGATGATACGGCGGTCGGATGGTCCCGGTAGGCACTCGTGGCCTGAAGACGGAGTGCTTTTATGTTATCATTCGCCAAAATCTCATTTCGATATCTCAAACTGTTTATGAAATATGAGGAATGATGTGGATATTTCACTCTGGCTTTATCACTGGCGCGGCGCTATCGCAAACGAGTGCGCTACGTCAGATCAGTTTTCTCGAGATTGGTGACAAATACAGACCTCCACCAAAATCTAAACTAAAATTCAGTATACAAGCTACACTTCGTATCGTGCAATATATTATGTTATATGCACCAGAAGCTAAATCATACAGACCTCTATTTTTCATTGCAAACTTTCTCGAATTTCCGTTTACGAACTGATGGCCAACCATCATGAACGTGACGTACAAAACTGTAAGTAAATAAAAGCTGAAATTTTTTTACTGGATAGATGCTGTAAAATCAGTTGAGAAAAACTGCAGGATGTGCGCCTCGATGCTGTCATCGCCGACCAGCCTAAAGATGGAAAATACTGTAGGCCTCCCCTTCCCAACAAACAAATGAACTTCCCCCAGCGCTTTGGACGAAAACTGGTCACTGCGCATCGGCCATCCTACGAACTCTGTCAATACGCAGCGCGGTAGCGTGCCACCGCCGCTCCGCAAGGAAGCTCAGCACCGGTCCCTCTTACTACGCCAAGACGGCGCGTGACTACTGGTACTGGGGCATTGTTGTCATCGTAAGGCGAGCTCGATTCGCAAAATTCCAGAAGCCAGCGATAAGTAAGGAGTACAATATCTATACGTCATGACATCAGAGATAGCAGTACTCTTTACAAGGTACATCAAACCAGTCTTACGATTCAGTAATTAACACTGCATGTCTTGAAATGCCTCAATAGCTTTGTCGAATGCAGAGCTTGAGTGACGTTTTACAAAGAAGATTTTTGATCCTATATATTTATGGCTACTCACCTCATGGAAGATTTTGTCAACTACATCTCTTCAAAACTGTACTGTAACTCACCTGAAAAAAGAGAAGAAATGAAATTATTAGCTGCTTCTCACGGCGATATAACTGTAGCGAAAGCTGGCACGAAAGAAAGTAAAAAATAATAAAAGACAACATATTTCAGCAAACATAGTTCAACAAATCAGCCTTTTGCAAGATAAAACAAATTAATTTGAAATGTAAGCTTTTTGACTAAGTGCTTATCTAATTAGGCTTCAGTTTCACCCATGGGCAATGCTGGAGAACAGGGTGCATGCATGATGGGGCATTGGCACATTTTGCTGCTAGCGCAAGACCACGTCTTGTAACGTGCCATAGATGGGCAGAGCGGGGCCTGTACCTTGGCTTTCAACATTAACCGACCTCAGTCCTCTGGATTTTTCTAACTGGTGTCGTCTCAAAAGTGAATCGTGTAGCATTCCCATTTCCGCGGTTGAAGAACAGGAGCGGCGAACTGTACAGTCTACTCAAGATTTAAAAGATGATCCGGGTGTGTTTGAAACATCGTTCGTTCAGCTCTTCGATGAAAACCAGTGTTGATGTTCTCCCGGTAGAATTAGAAACCGTTATAAACAAATTCTTTCAGTATTTCCACATTTAAACCGTTCGTGTTGAAGAACCGAAAGCGCATTGCGAGTTTCCTGAAGTCAACATAAGCAGGTGCTTGATAGCGTTAAAAGCAGACAGCTTTCCTTGGAACCGGCTGTTAACAGAACTATCAGTATTTACGAGAGACTAAAATCTTATCTTTTATCTCAAGAAAAACTGCCAGAGTACCTAAAAATCAATTTTCAGAGATCCTCAGCCACTGATTCGGCTCTGTATAAAACAGAGTCGACTGCAAATACTTTCATTACCAGTAAAAATTATTGAGGCAGCAGAAATCTCAGCAAATGAAGTTTTAGACGTTTCAGAAATAACAACAAGGGAAATAAAAGCGAAGGAGGAGGAAAATTCCAAACTACATAAATTCTGTCTTTGATTGTAAGAAGAGGGCTGCTAGATTCTGATTTCTTGGACATTTCAAGTTTATTTTATGAGATACCAAGTGACTCAATTGAAAAATTTACTTATCCGTTTCATGTGTTGGAACCATTTATCTGTGTTCACCTCAAACATCCTTTCCTTTGGAAATCGGTTCAGCAGTCTTAAAACTTTAGCAGACTTTAACGAAATTATTTTAATAGAAGTATATGAAGGTGAACTTTTTGTGAAGTTTACCGTGTTAAAAACGTATACGAAGAGGTAAACAATGAATTAAGAGCAGTCAAGTGTGCTGACGAAAAATCATGTCATATTCAACTTCCTTCCATCTCAAGATATCTGCTTCAAAAATTTGTAGCTCATTATTGCCTTTGTGCTAGATATACACTGCATTAATGCTACTGTAGAAAATGATTATCTTTCACAAATGGCTTATGTACTGATGAAGTCAGTAGGTTTAGTGTGAATACTGTTTAGGAAATAAGTATATCTAAGACTCATTTTTAGGATACTTAATGTGTTGACTTTTTATATAAGTTCCTCTTTCAAAATATAAAACTCCTGAATGAAATACATTATTCCGAAAAATATAAATAAGTGATAAATAAGTAATCTATGTAAGTAATAATCATGATCTGCCCTAAATAAAGACCTCATTATATCACAGAAATAGTTGTGTTCGCATGTGACAACAATAAAATAATAAAATATTGCTTGATTAGGAATGCAAGGCTTTTTGATTTTTTCAGTGGTAGTTTTAAGGGAAAAGTACAGTGATCAATGTACTCATCTTTGTCACATAAACCATTTTAGCATAAATCTGCTACATAGGTGCGACGCCGAAGACATGCAGATGTGAACGCCGCCACCGTCCCCCCACAGCTCCGTGTGGACGGCTGGCATCTGTTTAGACTCTTTCTACATTCTTGGAGAATGCCAGCAGGCTATTGGAACAGCACAACAACTGTTGCCAACAGAAGCTGACAATGGAACTACGAGTAGCGTGTGCCATCTAGCTACGGCCACTACATTTACTGCCTTTGCACGATAAATTATGCTATCTCTTATTTACTATATTGAAATATTTCGGTTATTTATTGTTTTCTGTCGTCTCTTGTACATTTACGTTTTTATTATTTATTGTCCTAACCACAACGTAAACTGCAATGTGAGAAACTGTACCTGTCTTCGAAACTTGTTCCACATTCGTCCTTTGTAAATACTAATTATACAGTCATCCCAACGTATTCGATATTACCGCGAATTCTGTGATCATTTTTTATTTTTTGAACTGTTTGATACATTCTGATCAGTTTCAAACTGCTTTGCTTTCTTTCATGAAACTGAGAACTTTTCCAGGAAGTGTATTTCTAAAGGAAGTTGCTACATTCTGTTACGGACGCCCCCCCCCCCCCCCCTGCCCTTAAACCAACCAACCAGTAATGAAGGATTTTTTTCATCTTTCCAATATCTCCCACCACAGATTGACTCTTATTGGGTTCGGTAAGAAACTTGAGTGGTGGCATGAATATGCATCGTCGAAAGATTTGAAATGTAAATTTCTGCTCACCCTGTGAGAAAGCGAACGGACGCAGCTCCTATACACTGAACGTGGGTACAAAAGGACGCGCTCATCAAAGCTCGGAGGAACTGATAGTGCGGATAAGCAAAGAAAGGAATAGTGTGAGGACAGCACCTTATGTTCTCTAAGTCGCTGCGTAGAGGGGAGCAGCGAGCTGGGAGTAATGAGATCTGCTAATTACAGAGAGTTCAGCGGACGTGGAGAGCGAAGTGGTACGGTTGATTGAATCGAGTAACGATCGACTGATACTCCTGCCCTAACGCGTACCTGTAGGTTAGCTTAATTCTCAGAAGAGATACAAAATAACGCTCATCAAGTACGACTTCGCAGGCTTCAGAATTCAGATTTAACTAAAGGGTATTTAATTTTCTACTTTTCGTCTCATTTGTATCATAAACTAGTGGGGGCAACGGAAACACATTCCATCACGTGTTCCCGTAAGAAAACGTTGCATGGTAACATAGATACCTAGACTGACTCGGGGTTTGTAAGGCAAAACCGATTGACATACATTACTCTCCTGCTTGTTAATGTTGACACCGAAGTTAAGCGCTGTCGGCACTTGGATGGGTGACCACCCAGGCCGCCATGCGCTGTTGCCATTTTTCGGGGTGCACTCAGCCTCGTGATGCCAACTGAGGAGCTACTCGACCGAATAGTAGCGGCTTCGGTCAAGAATACCATCGTAACGGTGTGCTGACCCCACGCCCCTCCTATTCGCATTCTCCACTGAGGATGAAACGGCGGTCGGATGGTCCCGGTAGGCCACTCGTGGCCTGAAGACGGAGTGCTTTTTTTTGTTAATCTTGTAATTGGCACGGTGTTCTAAATTTCTCGGACTTGACTTGCCTATATTTTTCGTTCCATCTACGTTTCTTTAATGAATGTTTTCGTTTGCAATTAAATACTTAGTTTCAATAAATAAACTGCTAGTATTGTTCTTATGCCAACGGTCTTGCCGCAGTGGTAACATCGGTTCCCGTTAGATCACCGAAGTTAAGCGCTGTCGGGCTTGGCTAACACCGGAATAGGTGATCGTCCGGGTTTGCCGAGCGCTGCTGGCAAGTGGGGTGCTCTCGGCTCTTGGGGGGGGGGGGGGGGGGGCAATTGAGGAGCTTCTTGACTGAGAAGTAGAAGCTCCGGGTTTTGTAAACCGACATACGGTCGGGAGGGCGGTGTGCTGACCACATGCCCGCCATCTCCGCATCCAGTGACGCCTATCGGCTGCGAATGACACCGCGGTCGGACAGTACCGTTGGGCCTTCCGAAGCCTGTTCGGACGGAGCTCTTGTTCTTATAAATATTGATGTTGTGAATTGTACTAAGACTAAAAACTCTGTCGAGTGTCATGAGCATCCGCAGAAAACTTCTCCAAGAATGTACAAGAGTTTAAAAAAGATGAAAAGATGCCTTTTCTTATACAACTGATTTGGTGAGAACAAAGACACCTCGTTCCCCGACAGTTGTATTTTTCCGGCGATATGTCAAACTCAGTTTGTCTTAAAGAAGTGGTAGCAATCTTCTCAATAGTTTCTGAGAGTAGATAACACTGGTGCTTAAAACGAATGCCTACTTCGTTAAGATATGTGAAGTAGGTCTCTTCTGAGTTGCATGATCCTATGTTACTTTCTTAGTTCATTAAACCTAGAGTATCAAACCGAAATGACTTAGTAAAATGTTTCCGAAAGGTAATCTTATCCACCCATCAATACTGTTAAGGGGCTCCGGAAAGGCTCAAAATCATGAAAAGTTCAATTTTTACTTTTTTGCGTTTTCTGAATCTGCAGACTATTACCTTTTAATAGATATATAATTTATTCAATTCCGAAGACTACAACTATTTTTAAATTTTTTTTGAAATGTGTTCTACATGGGCGTCACCCACTGTGGCGCAGTTAAACTGCTGTCAAATGGTGTTAATATTAACGTCCGTGTTCATCAGGTACATTTTAGTGATGTGAGATAAAGTATGTGTTGTGGCTAACCTGTGATGGTTCAACATATATCGCTGGTGTGATTGTCGATTGTTTCATGTTTATTTACTCTGTCGTTATCTCGAAAATATTCGTAATTAATTCTGTTTCTTGAGTCTCTGTTTTGTTGAAGTATAATAATGAGTAAAAGTAAAGTTATTAGAAATCCTATGAAGGCTTTTAAGAAAAGGAGAAATGTTGGAAAGCCAAAGGTATTTAGAAATATGGGAATGAAGATAGGTTCGAACATGGTACGAGCGATGCTTGCTTTAGACAAGGAACGCCTTCGGGCTGCAGACAGGGCTGTAAAGAGTCTAGAAATACAAGCAAGAGTAAACAGGAGGAGGAACGAGAGGAAGCTGGAGGAGGAGTTTGCAGAGGATGAAGATAATCCATCGTATGGACCTGGAATACACTAAAAAGTTAATCCAATCTTTGTCGCTCGATTCCCAAAACTTTTATTTTCTCATACTAATTACATGTTTTCTAAGGATCTTCCAAACATATTTGTTTCAAACTTTCAGTAAATGTTACACAGTACCTTCTGCATAATTTAACACAGCCTTTTTCCAAAGAACTGTATATTTTTGAATATATAAATAAAAAATTGCAAAAAAAATGTTGTGAATTTTCATTACAATTGAAAAAAAAATCATCTTTAATAACTGAACTAAAATTTTGTAAAATCCCTGTGTTAAGTTGTAGCCCATATTCCAATAAATAATCTGTAAAAAGTTCAACTTCCTACCTCAAATACTTTGTGAGGAAAGATGTAATTTATAAGCGTTATTTTAACATTGCAAGTATAGGGCGTTCCGGAGCCCCTTAACATGGCAATGACAATTTAAAATCGAAAATACATCGCATTGAATGAGGAAATTCGTATATCACGAAAGAGGAGAGACTGCATACTTTTTTCAACTTTGATGTCACTTTGTACACTTATAAAGCTCTATATCTAATAATGGAAATGAATGTATTCTAAACGTGTTATTGGAAGCAAACTTGTTTCACTTTAAAATTAGTAACTGCCAGTGAAACAAGTCTGAATCTTAAATTCATTAGCACAATTTAATAAATTCCTAACGACTTTTTAATCAATATTTCACTGAGCAGCCATTTACATAGCCAAAACAACTGCAGCGTTGCACTGTCGTTACTAATCATTATTGTATATTTTAATGTATTAAAATTATTAACTTTTCTACTTAGTGTATGGTAAATGGAAATGCCATATGGCGAGGGCCTCCCGTCGGGTAGACCGTTCGCCTGGTGCAAGTCTTTCGAGCTGACGCCACTTCGGCGACTTGCGAGTCGATGGGGATGAAATGATGATGACAAGCACAACATAACACCCAGTCCCTGAGCGGAGAAAATCTGAGACTCAGCCGGGAATCGAACCCGGGCCGTTAGGTATGACATTTCGTCGCGCTGACCACTCAGCTACCAGGGGAGGACATTCGTGTATGCTGTATGGTTATGAATAATGAGTAACTGCTATGACAAGAATGTGTGAGTGCATGAGTCATGTTCCAGTACAATTGTGAATTTGAATTATGGATCGAAGTGATTCTGACAGCACAGTTAAGTAAAATTAGGTGTGTAAAGCATCCTAACACATGAAAGTTTTGGTGTCCTCTTCGTTCGGATATTATTTTTCTGAGGGAAATCTAATTGCTTACTCTGATTAGTCATATTATTATGATCACTAACCACCAGGAGGTTCAATGCACCTAGTGGTACTGCCAGAAAGTGGGGCAGTAAGGAAAGTATGAAGTTATTATAATTAGCTCAAGCTATTACATAAATTCCCTGCAGCAACATTAACCAACATATTACCACTAAACTCAAGGCTCATACAGAAAAACTCAAAAAGCTTTGTATTGTTGCAGCTGCACTTCAGATTTCTGCGAGAGCGCAACAGTGAGCAGTCAGGCAAAGTAGCTACAGGCACCAAGAAAGCGTACGTTGTGCTTGAAATACATTCAAATGGCTCTGAGCACTATGCGACTTGACTTCTGAGGTCATCAGTCGCCTAGAACTTAGAACTAATTAAACCTAACTAACGTAAGGACATCACACACATCCATACCCGAGGCAGGGTTCGAACCTGCGACCGTAGCGGTCGCTCGGTTCCAGACTGTAGCGCCTAGAACAGCACGGCCACTCCGGCCGGCGAAATACATTCAGATCAGTCCGCCGTAACACAGCAATGACACTTCAGAACGGAGTACAACAGGGTCAACCAAGTGCCGACTCCGTTCGGCGACATTACGCGCAAAAGCTCTGGAAAGGGAAATCAGCAGGTCCGCAAATAACGAGTGAAGAACCGCGTGAGGCTGAGTTCCGCGCGTAACTCAGAAGTCTTCCAACAGAACACGCAGGGTGCTAAACATACCACAGCCATCTGTTTGGAACATGTTAAGAAAACGACTGAGATGAAGCATTGCTGCTTGCAATTGTTACAAACCCTGACACCCAGCGGCGAAGTCAACCACTTTGATCTTTCGGCACAGTTCCAACAGTTTATGGATCAGCAATGGTTTAGAGAGAAATTCATATTAAGTGACAATGTGACATTTTATAGTTAACGGCACAGTGAGTAGTCCACACGCAGAGAATTTTCGGTACTTAGGGGGCTACCGAGCCGGGTGGCGCAGTGATTAGCTAACTAGACTCGCATTCGAGAGAATGACGATTGTAACCCGCGTCTGGTCATTTAAACATACATATATTGTAATGCAATTTATAATTTAAAGTTTCCGGTCACTTTTTCGGCTGCGAGATCTTTAAAGATTATGTGTACCTGGACATGCTGGAAAATTGGCTCATACTGCAAGTATAGACCGACAGTATGGACTTCGTCTACCTACAAGATGGTGCTCCACCCCACTTCCATCATGATGTCCGTGATTTCTTAAACAGGAAAGCGAGAATCCGATGGGTTGGTTGTGGTGGAATTCATGATCAGCAATTCAAGTCATGGCTCCCACGCTCTCCAAACATATCGCCATTCATTTTTTTTGTGTGTGGGGTTATGTGAAAAATTCAGTGGTAACATCTCTACTAACAAAACCTTCCAAACCTGCGCGATCGAATCAACAGTGGTTCTCAACGTATTGATAGGGACTTGCTGCGCCGGACTGAGGAAGAACTTGATTATCGAGTTGATATTTGCAGAATCGGCAGGGGTCCACGGATGGAGCACTTGCAATATGACAAACAGCTTTCTGAGTTTTTCTACCTGTGTGCAAAGTCCTCTGACAATATGTGCGATAATATACCTACAGCAAATCTATGGAACTGCGATCTATATTAATCTTCTATGTAAGGAAGGCAGAAACGAATAAGAAATTATTCCAGCGACACTATTGGCCTAAAATTGGGAAACGCGGGACATAAAAATCTTTGGCAAAGGGCAGATTTTTATGGCCTGGCACTTTGAAACGAGGCTCTCAGAAACGGCGAATCAGGTCGGTTGTTCGTGTACTACTGTCGTGAGCATCTATGGAATGTAGTTGAAGGACGGTTAATATTTCCGTTTATTATCTGTGAGAGTATAATGACTGCCCAAATTTTTTTTAAAAAAATTTCTTGCCATAGTATAATATTCTGTAATGCTGATTGATAAAACTTGTCTCACGCCACCAGGATATGCTAGCGAATATTGTAACAACAGCTACGACCACACATTAACTATAGTGCATGAAGGGACAACCAGCGGCAGCCTCAGGCAAAAATGCTAGTTATTGGTGGTGCGGTGGGTGCATTGGGAGGTCTCGCTAACTTTACCTAAAAAAATTTAATACAAGAAACACAAAAAACTAGTAACACTTTGTTTTCTCTTTTCTCGGTACTACAGTCGATTTTCAGTGCGAGAAAAATGCCTTTCGGTGCTACTGGCTGTATATATGGCGTTAGAGACGCCAAACGACCACGAGATTCACACTAAGAGAGAATTATCATCTCAAAAGCTCAGATTTTAATGTAGCACTGCATAAAAATAACAATATAAGGAAGTAGGTTAACGCATTTAACAAACATTGCTTTGGTATCCCTTAACCGAGCATATACACTTCATCAAAACTAAAAGCGACAACATGACAACTACATTCATTTATAAACCTGCTGCATAATTGAAACCCCTTTTATGTTGGCCAGACAGGCATAATCTTTAAAAATAGATTCATTGAGCATATAGAAGCAGAGAGGAAGAAAGCACAAGACAAATCTATCGTTCTTTCATAATTAATTTCAAAGCGATATAGCGTCACTCATATTGCCAGTAACGTCACAATTTTGCATAAAATGGAGAAAGATAGTCGTCTGGACATTTTTTGGGGAAAATTACATCTACAACCATGTACACCACTGTAACAGTAATAGGAGATAATACTTTTATCATACAGAAATACTTTAAAAACTTTATTTTTCCGTGATGCCTTTCAGAACGTGTTTGATGTTCTATAATGTTGTTAACTTTTGCGCTGTTATACGTCTCATTACGGAGTACAGCAGGCCCATTTATTGTAAACGGCAAACCATGCTCAGTTCCTCATAGTTACTTGTGTTAACATCGGAGTTGTATGCAGAGATTTCGTTTACTACTCCCGTTTGTATTCTGTTGTTGGTTTCAGATTGAGTTTTCGATCATCACAGAGACTCTGAGCGTCATCTGCTGTGTTTTCTCTTTTCGTAATAATACTTTCTACAGGTCTTTTTTATTACGCATAAGTCAGTCTTCTAAATTCCAGTTAGTTTTGTGTTTTACATAACTTTTAAAGCACTATGTTAGATTTTATTTCATTATTTGCCTCTATCTGCTTACCTGCCTACCCCCAGTAGGCTCTAGTTCTAACCTGCCTCTCCAATATTTAAGTGCCACGTCGCTGTTATGTGTCACCAGCCGTCCTCTGCCCTCTCATAACGCCTAACACACACGTTCAGGTAACACGTCGATTTCCTAGATTGTAACCGACTTCATACAGTATTTGTCTTATTAAAGTGGTTGCTTTTCAGTATTATTTAATTTACATAAAGTGTATGGATGAGTTGTTTTGAAGATTTATGTAATTGGTTTGTTGTTGATTATGCCTATTGCTACATTCTTACCATTTGACTATTTTTGTTGTACTTTGTTGTTTGATGCTATGCTGGATAACGGCATTGGCAGCCGAAACTGGTCGTGGTTTAAGATACGAGCGCCTTAAGTCCACATACTTGTTTGTCTACATAGATACCCTCACAACGTCCACATTTCTCCCAATGAGAGATCAATTTTGCTGATACCATCACTCAAGAATGTTTGATGTTGTTGACGGAGGATCTCACTTCTGCTTGCACCACTTCATCACTATCAAAGTGCTGTCCTTCAAGGTGTTCCTTAAGTTCTGGAAACAGATGAAAATCGGATGGGGCCAAGTTGGGACTGTATTGAGGGTGATCGAAAACAGTGAACCCAATGCGTCGAATTGGAGCAGATGTTGCAACACTCGTGTGAGGTATGGTACTGTCATGCTGAAGGAGACGGTTGTCCATGTGTGGACGAACTCTTCGAATTCCAAATTCGATTACAGCACGCCGTTTCTCACGCACCGACGTTATTACGTTACACGCTGCCATATTAGACGCAACAACTCGGAGATCTCTAGCGGCAGTGGGCTGCAAATATGTCGACATAAAAAACAAAAGATGTAGAATGGTAATAACGGCTGTTTCATTTGAAAAGCTGCAAGAGTTGTTGTCACATAAAAAATTCGGAGGCACTACTTTTCCGCACGCCCCCGTAAAAAGAGAAGTGCAACTGTTGCTGAAATTTTCTTCAAAACCATCACTAAAGCTGCGGAATCTACACCAGGATGTTCCATATGCTGGACCAGAAATTAATGACAGTTTTAAGTAACACTCAGAATTATATCTATAATAAGAAGCTTATTTCACTTATTTTTTCTTTCCTGGGCTTATTCTGAAATGATTAGTGCTCGTAGTCAGTTTTGTAATACTCGTACGAGAGAACTTATAGACTGAATTGTTCAGAAGCAGGCAATGGTTATCATGTGGTTTATACAAAGAATAATGTTTTTAATAGTGGTATTATGTAACCTGTAGAAAAATTCAATGAACAACTCGAATAATAATCAATGATAAATGCAATAGCGAGATACTGGCACAACCATAAACATGCTTTTTTCTGTACGTAGTAGGGATACACCTTCAACTGTATTTATGTCTTATTTTATTTGCAATCAGTTTTCGTGTTACATTACAGCATCTCTAGCCCCCTGCCTGACACCAGGTTATCAAAGGTGTACATCTCGTACAGGGCTCAACAAATCGATGTCCGGTATTACGAACCCACTTTCATGCTCCGACGTGAACGGTAGCAGCTCACGATTGATGATGACATGAAACCCATATATACCACTGAAGACGCCATCCCTAGAACACAAAGGTCTAGTAACAGCAGTCGTCCAACGGTGTGTTGTAAGACGAACGTATTGAGACAAGCGTTTCAGACCAGACTGGGTACAATACGAGGACTGGCTAGACTTCATTGCTATATAAATCTTAACCAGTAAACCCCTACCTCCGATTTCTAAAGTACCGAACTTCCATGTATAAAACGGCTTCGTTTAAAGAAAAGCTAGTTTTTCACCCGTCCCAATATTTTTGACGTCATATTTCCTGAACTGTGTGTCGTAAAATTCACATAATTTTGTAGCTATATAGAATGACGTATGAGGATACTGTCTGGAAAATGTATTGCGAATTAGTAGTAAAGAAGTAATAAATTAACACGTCATGCTTCATGTGGCAGTTTTACTGTATGAACAGCGAAAATTTAGTAAGTGATGGACGTTTTTCTTTTCATAATTTTGTGGGGGATGTTAGAGAGATAAAGTTTCAAAAAGGTTTGAAATATGTGTAAAGTTTGTTGGAAGTCGTGCACTGCTTTCATACTCCAATGCTGGATTATCACAGTCTTCGTATGATCATAGAACGTAGGCTTTCACGGCCGATATTGTCTTCACTTAAAACTTCCGGGCTGATAGCCCGTAGTTGAGCCGGAGACGAAACGTCAGGGGAGAGTTTTATACATCGACGACGGGCTATCAGCCCGGAAGTTTTAAGTGAAGATAGTCTAATTTGTGCGCCATGAGACATGCTACCTAGAGACATACACATTTCTGACTTTAATATTTGACTTATTATGTTCAAAAAAATGGCTCTGAGCACTATGGGAGTTAACTTCTAAGGTCATCAGTCCCCTATAACTTAAACTACTTAAACCTAACTAAACTAAGGACATCACATACATCCATGCCCGAGGCAGGAATCGAACCTGCGACCGTAGTGGCCGCGCGGTTCCAGACTGAAGCGCCTATAACCGCTCGGCCACTCCGGCCGGCTTTAACGTACGATTAGAACTCTTAATGAGTGGATTGTAACAACATTTTAAATTTTTAAATTCGGTCAGTAATTTTATGAAAAAAGGGGAATGTGGGGTAAGAGAATTTAATTTTCAACAAGTCATTGTTATTAATAGAAGCTTGCTGCTTGCATCTGTCTACATATTCTCAGATATCATATCAAATACTTTTAAATGAAAATGGAAATTATATGTTGAAACGATGCGCATTTCTGTGAAGGCTTGCATAGTGCCCACTTGTCCTTACCAGAGGGTGTTTTTCCACATGGGTCATTCGTGTAAAAATGTTTTTCTTTCTTTTCCGCCCTACCAACTAGAGCTCTAATCATCGTAGGTCATTCACTGTAAATCCATAAAATCGATTTTCCATTTCAGAAATGTAATTACAGAATTTTTGTTCTTGTTCTTCACTGAGCATACATGCTCCTTAAGCTATCTACACTCTTTTTACCATGTAGTCCATCTTTTTTCTTTCCTAGAACTCCTTTTTTCGGCTTGTTACGTGGGTCAGCAAACTGCTTGGTGCCTGTAAAAAAAGGCCTCATTATTCATTACCACCTCAGTCTCATTTTCCATCGTAGCCACAACCCATGTTTGTTGTTGAAATTTCTGTACATATTTTCAAGGCATTCTGATGCACGAGTATCTGAAACAATACCAACCAAAAGGAACAGAAACGTATGTGTAACTGCCAGTGTTGCTCGGGTACGTATTCATTCCAATTCTATTAGCTCCTCTCCTTCCCCCTCTCTCTACCCACCACCTCCGTAGTCCTCTCTGTCCATCTGCTACTTCCCTCTGTCCGACTGCTCCTTTCCCTTCTGTCCATCTGCTCCTTCCTTCTCTGTCCTTCTCCTCCGTCGATCTCCTCCTCACACTTTTTCTCTGTCCATCTCCTCCTCATTCGTTGTCCATATCCCCATCCCTCTATCTCTGTCCTTCCCCAACATATCTGTGTCTATGTCCTCCTTCCCCTCTCTGTCTATCCATCTCTTCCTCCCTTCTTCCCTCTCCACCCCAACTGGAGATTGCTGGTTCTTACCCTGAACAGTACTTCTTACCAGATAGTAAGTAATAGAGTCCTGCATGACCGAGTAAGCGAGCACAAAATACGAGATGGGGCGAGTACACCCTAACTGGATAGGCTTCCCGCACTAGTTCCTGTGACGGAGCTTAGAAGCCGTGACCGAATACGTAGTACGTAACTTCAAACACATTACACGTGTCATTATCCGTGTGAGGCTGCAGCCAGTACGGGCTTCACATTTATGTTGTGCTCTCTCTGTAATAATGCAGCGCGAGGAAGCTAGTGCAGTAAGACGTAAGACTGAAACCAATGTTTACACATTGAAAAAACGGGAAGGTCTAAAAAGCCAAGTATGGAGTACATTTCTCTTGGATGTAGACGAAAACAGTGCGTCTACTGGGTACGTATCGTGTATAAACTGCTCCGCATTATTGTGTTTCCATACGGGAACCACTCATTTAAAGAAACACAGTTGCAAGAAATGGACGTTACGAAGACGGGAGTAAATATTATGAAAGACATTGAAGAGAGGATGGCTGATTGGGACATTTCGCCGGACATGTTACACAGTTTTGTTTTTCTCTGACCAGGGTGCCAATGTAATAAAGGCTTTGGAAAATCACTACAGGATTCCTTGTGCTGCTCATCGTATAAACACAGCAGTTAGCCATACTTTCGATGAAGACAACTTCTTGTTAAATCATGTCCCGAATATCGCATCAACAATAAGTACCGCAAAATGCATTTTAAGGTACATTAAGAAAAGTGGCCTCTGCTCGTCTTTGAAATCATAGTTGAAACAAGAGGTCTGCACACGCTGGAACAGCTTGTCCACTGTGCTGGAATCCTTACACACTCAGTATAACGAAGTTGCTGCTTTGCTGACGGAAAAGTACTCCGCCTACAGATTGCAAGGATATCATAATGAGCTTGCAGGAAAAATTGCGCATTTTCTGAGACCATTTAAAGAGGCCACAGATGAATTAGAAGGCGAAAAAGAACTGACAATCCAGTTAGTTGTTCTTTGGTTTCACAAACTGCAACAAATTTGCAGTGTCAATGACACTGACTGTCAGGTGAGTAATTACTGCAGTTAAAAGCACTGTTTCATTATGATACGCGATAGATTTATAATTAACTACCGTAACTGATGTGTACTAACTGATATGTACTTTTTAACAGGAGGTACAAAGGATTAAAAATCGAGCCTTGACTTTCGCTTGCGAGAAGATAGTGATCACTTCCAGACATAAAATTGCTACGTTCTTTTGGCTGTCTTTCCGTGAATTTAATATGCTTGAAATAAATGAAAAGCAGGAAATTCTTAGCAATGTGCAACAAATGTGTGCTACTTACGCAGGTACAACATGCAATCATTAACATAATCGTTTTTGCACAGTTAGGGGATGTGTATTATAGAGAAAAGGGGAATGTTATAATTCTTATAATATTTCACTCACGTGAAACACATCATTTTTACGGAAACGTTTCGATGATTTCCACATCAGTTCTGTATTACTTGTCTCTTTTGTTTATTATCATAGATCCTTGAAGTACTGTGTCATTACCACCTAGAGAGAGAGAGAGAGATCGTTTCAAGGAATGGAGGAACAACAGATCATCTGCAACAGATGAAGTAGATCTCTACATTTTAATGCACCCCGGAGATGATGATATCTTAAAGTGGTGGAGCAGACATGAAACAGATCTGCCAGGCCTGGCTGCAGTTGCAAGACGTATTTTATGTATCCCAGCAACAAGCGCACCTAGTGAAAGATGCTTTAGTAAGGCCGGCATGTTACTAACAAATCGCCACAGCCAATCAAATCCGCAACGCGTTAGTGATTTACTGCTGATCAACAATAACTATAATTTTATTTCTGTTACAAGCAAGTGTAAAGTGTGACAAGTTACGCGAGAGAGAGAGAGAGGCGTTGGATTTGTACAGTGCAGTGCAGAGAGCAGGGGCGAGGTGAGGTGAGACGTCAGCGGTGACCGGTCATGCTCGGTTATCCGCGTGTCCGGGATCCGGACAACAGACATGGGGCGAGTACGTGACGGAACCGAGTCGTTTGGGGCCGGACACGAGCGGCTCGGTCCCCCCGTCAACAGGCGAGCCGTCACAGGACAAACACTGAGCGTTGCAGCACTCTAGTAAGTAATGTGTAGCAAGTATGGATGAAATCGATTTTGGGGTTTAGGAGCAGGTTTTTACCCGTTTTGCCTGGCATACACACGTCACTTATATTTCACATATAATTTTGCCTTTCTGGCTAGCGAATTTCGCCCTGCAGTTTCGTTTTCATGCAGATAGATCTTTATGACTTCATACCTCCGGAAATACATGTCACACAGTAACGTAGTGTTGTAGGTAAATTCAGCAATGTATGTGGATACTGTAGGAGAAATGTGTTGCGAATCGAGAGATCAGCAAAGAGGTGACAGATTTAAACGCCATGTATAAAGTGGCAGTTTTTCACGCATCTCAGTGTTTAAGACGGCGTGAATCTGAATTATGTGTCGTAGAATAATATAACTTTGCACATACATTCAGTGGTATATGCGAATACTGTATGCAAAAGGTGACGCAAATTCAGTTAGTAGTAAAGAAGTAATAAATTAAAACGTCATGACTGATGCGGCAGTTTTACTGCATGAAAAGCAAAAATGTATTAAGGGTTAAACATTTTCCTATCACCATTTTGAGGGGGTTGTCACTTCGAAAAGGTTTCGACGAGTCCCGTGGCTAGATTTCCTAATCGGACGCTATGTCCACATTAGTGGCTTTTAGATGAAACTATGAAACCAAAAGAAACAACAAAGAACTGCATTTTCAAGCCAAAAGATGTTGTCTGAACAATGGTATTTTTTCATTACTTTATGCAAAGGTAAGGTACAATAACAATGTGTCTTACATCAGGCGATTGAAAATCATAATAGTTTTTACTAAACAGCAACCTAACAAGCTTCCTTTATCAAACTCACTGGCAACAGTGGTAGTGTACAGTGTGATTACAATTAAAACGTCGCCAGTGCAGATGGAAACTATTGACGGTATGGGTACTCAGCTTTATGGGAACGGTGTTCAGACTAACCGCAGAAAGATCTGCGTTGACTCGCCATTAGGCACTGGTACTGGCTATTTTTATTTGAAGAAATGGAATCCTAAGGACCTAGGACCTTCAGTTCGAACGGCACACGTTATTGTGACCAGCTTCGCCACCGTGTGATCCCCGTTCTATGGGAGAGAGGTGCTTTGGACTCAGCTGTTTTGATGGACTATGGAGATCCAATTCACACTGCTCGTGAGGTCACTTGGTTACTCCACAACACACTTGAAGAAAACCGAATCGTTGGCCGATTGCTCCAAACTGCTTGGCCACCAAGATAACAGATTTAAACACACGTTATTGCCGGTTGCTGGGTTGCCCGAAGGACAGTGTTTATCAACGTGGCACTAGTACATGCAGGACGTTGAAGAGGAGCGTAGCGATGGAGGTAGCCAACATCCCATCTGGGAAGTTTCGAGCAGCAGTAGAGAAATCTCCAGAGCGGTTCCATGCTGCGTGGATGCAGATGACCGTCACAGAGACTAATGTTTGTAATCTGGAACGTAAACATGGTACGCAGTAAGCAAATGCCATCCTCTCATGTGGAAATTAAAATGTGCTTCTTTCAACGGTTTATTCGTTATTTCCTTTCCGCATGACATTACAAACGTTTCCTCAAAGTTTCATTGTCGCACAATCACTCGTTTTTCAGCCGCGCAGGATTAGCCGAGCGGTCAATGGCGCTGCAGTCATGGGACTGTGCGGCTGATCCCGGCGGAGGTTCGAGTCCTCCCTCGGGCATGGGTGTGTGTGTTTGTCCTTAGGATAATATAGGTCAAGTAGTGTGTAAGCTTAGGGACTGATGACCTTAGCAATCAAGTCCCACAAGATTTCACACACATTTGAACATTTTTGAACTCGTTTTTGATGGGGGCACTCTCAAGTAGCGAAAGTTTAATTATCAACACCCTGTGCGTGAGAACCAGCTTGATCACTTTTGAGGAGGCAGCTGCACTGTACAGGGCTAAAAATATGAAATGCTCGTTACCCGCCCTCATCACTCTACCTCACCCACCCACATTGAAAATCAAAGAAATATTGGTTGCCCACGGGAGCTATTAGATAGTCGACTTTCAATTAGAACCCAGTAAGCGTTTTAGTCATTTAGAAATGAAAATTGTTGAGGAAACTGCTTTCGGTTGCAGATGTTGTTCTTATTTCATTATTTTCCACCTGCGCCGCATCCACATCAGTCATCCACGTATATAGTCCCCCGGAATTTGGATAGGCGCTCGGAAAGTTTGTTACCAGTTTAATTGGAAACAGATTTTATAGATATTTTAATAATTGAAGTTTTTCATCCCTGTCGCCTTTCTCCCGTTACTAAGTAACTGTTTAGTATTTATTACATTTTATTTCTCATATTCAAGTAATACACTAAACGTACACAAGTGAATTATTACATCCCCAACACCCAAGAGAATGAGTCTGCATCTCACTTTTGTCTACATCTACATCTGCATCTACATCACTACTGTGCAAAACACATGTAAGTGGCGGTGCAATACACATGTAAGTAGCGGACAGAGTGTTCATTGAGCCACCTTCAGACTATTTCTCTGCCGACGGGAAAAATGAACGCTTACATGTTTCTGTACGAGCTCTGATTTCTCTTATTTTACTACGATGATCATTTCTCACTATGTCGGTTGGCAAAAATAACATAGTTTCACATTCACGGGAAATAGTTTGTGATTGAAATTTCGTGAAAAGATCTCGCCGCAATCCAAAACGCCTTTCTTTTGAAGATTGTTACCCGAACTCGCTTATCATATCCGTGACAAACTCCCCCTTATTTCGTGGTAATACAAAACGACCTGCCCTTCTTTGTAATTTTTCTCTGTTCTCCGTTAGTTCAGTCTGGTGAGAAACCATACTGCACAGCTGTACTGAAATAGAGGACGAACAAGCATAGTGTAGACAGTCTCTTTAGTAGACCTGTTGCGTCTTCTCAGGCTTCTGTAAATAAAATGCAGGCTTGGTTTGCCTTCCACACAACATTATCTATATTATAGTTCCAATTTAAGTTGTTCGTAATTGTAATTCCTAACCATTTTGTTAAATACAGAGCCGTTAAATGTGTGCAGTTTATCGTGTAACGGAAATTTAGCGGATTTTTATCGTATTGAAGTTGATGACTTTACACTTTTTCTGCGCAGAGACAGTTGCCACTTTTCCGACCATATACACACATAAAAAAAGATTTATATCACCTCGGTGCCGAGAGTTCCTGAACCTGTACGGAAAATTGGAATAGAGATCAACATAAACATCATTTCCGCCTTTTTTATTGATCATGAAAACTACACATTGCATGTTGTATCACCATACAGCACAGACCTTCAGAGGTGGTGGTCGAGATTGCTGTACACACCGGTACCTCTAATACCCAGTAGCACGTCCTCTTGCATCAATGCAAGCCTCTGTTCGCCGTGGCATACAATCCACAAGTTCATCAAGGCACTGTAGGCCCAGATTGTCCCACTCCTCAACGGCGATACGTCGTAGATCCCTGAGCGTGGTTCGTGGGTCACCTCGTCCATGAACAGCCCTTTTCAACCTATCCCTGGCATGTTCGATAAGGTTCATGTATGGAGAACATGATGCCCACTCTAATCGAGCGATGTCGTTATCCTGAAGAAAGTCATTCACAAGATGTGCACGATATGGGCGCGATTTGTCGTCCATGAAGACGAATGCCTCGCCTATATGCTGCCGATATGGTTGCACTATCGGTCGGAGGATGGCATTCACGTGTCGTACAGTCGTTACGGCGCCTTCCATGACCACCAGCGGCGTACGTCAGCCTCACATAATGCCGCCCCAAAACAGCAGGGAACCTCCACCTTGCTGCACTCGCTCGGCAGTGTCTCTTATGCGTTCAGCCTGACGGTGTTACCTCTAAACACATTTTCGACGATTGTGTGGTTGAAGGCATATGCGACAGTCATCGGTGAAGAGAACGTGATGCCAATCCTGTGCAGTCCATTCGGCATGTTGTTGGGACCCTCTGGTTGCAAAGATGAACCTCGCCATGGGCACCGTGAGTGAAGTCGCTCATCAGGCAGCCTATTACGCACAGTTTGAATCGTAACACGACGTCCTGAAGCTGGACGAAAAGCATTATTCAACACGGTAGCGTTGCTGTCGGGATTCCTCCGAGGCATAGTCTGTAGGTAGCTGTCATCAACTACAGTAGTAGCCCTTGGGCGGCCTGAGCGAGGCATGCCATCGACTGTTCCTGTCTCTCTGTATCTCCACCATGTCCGAACAACATCGCTTTGGTTCACTCCGAGACGCCTGGACACTTCCCTTGTTGAAAGCTCTTCCTGGCACACAGTAACAATGCGGACGTGATCGAACCGCGGTACTGACCGTCTAGGCATCGTTGAACTACAGACAACACGAGCCGTGTACCTCCTTCCTCGTGGAATGACTGAAACTGATAGGCTGTCTGACCCCCTCCGTCTAATAGGAGCTGCTCATGCATAGTTGTTTACATATTTGGGCGGGTTTAGTGACATCTCTGAACAGTCAAAGGGACTGGCTGTGATACAATATCCACAGTCAACTTCTATCTTCAGGAGTTCTGGGAACCTGGATGATGCAATGCTTTTTGATGTGTGTACATATCGTGTCTAACTAATTTTGCAATTGTGTTTGATGTTTTGATGATTTTGTCGGAGAACGATATTTTTTGAATTCGTACTCACTATGTGGCTTCAAATGACTCTGAGCACTATGGGACTTAACATCTGTGGTCATCAGTCCCCTAGAACTTAGAACTACTTAAACCTAACTAACCTAAGGACATCACACACATCCATGCCCGAGGCAGGATTCGAACCTGCGACCGTAGCAGTCGCGCGGTTCCGGACTGAGCGCCTAGAACCGCTAGACCACCGCGGCCGGCACTCACTATGTGTCAATAGACCGTTAGTTCAATGTAATTCATAATGTTCGAACACAGTAAATGTCCCAAAACCATACTGCAGGGTTTACAATTTTATTTCTCCTGTCATATTTAGGTTCGATGGAACCACAGTACATTATGATGCACAGAAACGCCGAGAACACCTACGTGTGTAATAATTACTAGAATAATTCTGCAATGTCTTTCAAAATTTAATTTTTCCGCTACGTAACACATTGACTGTAATACTGAATGACAGACAGAAGAAACAGAAGTAGTAGTTTGGTAACAACAACAGGGCCTATCGCAATATAAAGGCAAGAGGAAATTAAATAAGTCATCCAGATTGAAGTGTTGCTCCGCTTCTTGACCAGGAAATCGCTACGTAGATCTCACTCGAGAAAGTTCCTACGGATAAATCTTCATTGATCGCCGATCCATGATATTTTCCGTTCGGGGGCTGTTTAGAGAAGTGTGTCTAAATGGCTCTTTACCTCCACAAACAGTAGCCCAGTAAACACACCGGCAGCAAACGCCCATTACGGACTTTCTACAATTTAACATTCTAAACGGACGTTTGCTCCGCGACGCAGAAACTGTGTACGCTATCGCAAAGGTTGGAAACGCGGCGTAGGGACCTCATAAGGCGAACTCCGACAGAGCCCACAGCTAACTGGGCCTGGAACATCAAAGTGGAAGAATTTAATTTTGGTGTTACTCCGACATGGAAGGATTTAATTCTGTGTGCTTCTCTTAGGGGAAAAAAAGGAATTCCGCGTGCAGTAACGAGAGGTCGTTTGTACACGGACCTCTTTAATCTTCTCCTTAGCGGCGTGGAGGGCCTTGTGAGCAGTGCTCGCTCACGGCTTCGCCATTGGCGGGGCCGCCACCACGCCGCCAGTAAACAGCTCGGCCTCCGCGACATCACAGGAAACTCACACAGCGCCATCTCTGTATGTGTAGGCTCCAGTCTGAGGCGCGAATTCTGCGTAAACCCGCTTATGTCGGCCACTGGGCTATTGCGTGAGGGCGGTGGACTAATGCAACGGCTGTAACCGTCGCCGCACTTTATGGTGAATCTAAAATACACTCCTGGAAATGGAAAAAAGAACACATTGACACCGGTGTGTCAGACCCACCATACTTGCTCCGGACACTGCGAGAGGGCTGTACAAGCAATTATCACATGCACGGCACAGCGGACACACCAGGAACCGCGGTGTTGGCCGTCGAATGGCGCTAGCTGCGCAGCATTTGTGCACCGCCGCCGTCAGTGTCACCCAGTTTGCCGTGGCATACGGAGCTCCATCGCAGTCTTTAACACTGATAGCATGCCGCGACAGCGTGGACGTGAACCGTATGTGCAGTTGACGGACTTTGAGCGAGGGCGTATAGTGGGCATGCGGGAGGCCGGGTGGACGTACCGCCGAATTGCTCAACACGTGGGGCGTGAGGTCTCCACAGTACATCGATGTTGTCGCCAGTGGTCGGCGGAAGGTGCACGTGCCCGTCGACCTGGGACCGGACCGCAGCGACGCACGGATGCACGCCAAGACCGTAGGATCCTACGCAGTGCCGTAGGAGACCGCACCGCCACTTCCCAGCAAATTAGGGACACTGTTGCTCCTGGGGTATCGGCGAGGACCATTCGCAACCGTCTCCATGAAGCTGGGCTACGGTCTCGCACACCGTTAGGCCGTCTTCCGCTCACGCCCCAACATCGTGCAGCCCGCCTCCAGTGGTGTCGCGACAGGCGTGAATGGAGGGACGAATGGAGACGTGTCGTCTTCAGCGATGAGAGTCGCTTCTGCCTTGGTGCCAATGATGGTCGTATGCGTGTTTGGCGCCGTGCAGGTGAGCGCCACAATCAGGACTGCATACGACCGAGGCACACAGGGCCAACACCCGGCATCATGGTGTGGGGAGCGATCTCCTACACTGGCCGTACACCACTGGTGATCGTCAAGGGGACACTGAATAGTGCACGGTACATCCAAACCGTCATCGAACCCATCGTTCTACCATTCCTAGACCGGCAAGGGAACTTGCTGTTCCAACAGGACAATGCACGTCCGCATGTATCCCGTGCCACCCAACGTGCTCTAGAAGGTGTAAGTCAACTACCCTGGCCAGCAAGATCTCCGGATCTGTCCCCCATTGAGCATGTTTGGGACTGGATGAAGCGTCGTCTCACGCGGTCTGCACGTCCAGCACGAACGCTGGTCCAACTGAGGCGCCAGGTGGAAATGGCATGGCAAGCCGTTCCACAGGACTACATCCAGCATCTCTACGATCGTCTCCATGGGAGAATAGCAGCCTGCATTGCTGCGAAAGGTGGATATACACTGTACTAGTGCCGACATTGTGCATGCTCTGTTGCCTGTGTCTATGTGCCTGTGGTTCTGTCAGTGTGATCATGTGATGTATCTGACCCCAGGAATGTGTCAATAAAGTTTCCCCTTCCTGGGACAATGAATTCACGGTGTTCTTATTTCAATTTCCAGGAGTGTATCTCGACTGTGGGAAGGCGTCCGGGCTTTGTAACATTATGGACGTGGTACAGACAGATTCATTAAACACTTCCAGTCCAACTTTCCTATCACCAGTAGATATAGATCTATCCACACAATCTGTCCATACAATAGTGCAGCCGGCCGGTGTGGCCGTGCGGTTCTAGGCGCTTCAGTCTGGAACAGAGTGACCGCTACGGTCGCAGGTTCGAATCCTGCCTCGGGCATGGATGTGTGTGATGTCCTTAGGTTAGTTAGGTTTAAGTAGTTCTAAGTTCTAGGGGACTGATGACCACAGATGTTAAGTCCCATAGTGCTCAGAGCCATTTTTACAATATTGCAGTAGATAACGTTGGTTGGCACTCGATAAGTACGGTATGTAAGAAATATAATGTCAATTAATTAATATGTTACCAATTATCGAAAAATTTCATTATGTCAGCTTTGAACGAAATTTGGAAATCCAGACAACATAAATTACAGTATACATATTACTTGTAACCAAAGTTCTGAATATTGACAAAAAGGGAATATCTATTTTACTGTCAATAATAAAAAAAGACGAAAGTTAAGAATTGTGTAATTATGTTAAATTATAAATTAAACTGCCTTTTGCACCTTTATATCAAATCGAAAGTTTAGGAGATAGAGACACTGAAACGCTATTTTCTTTAATTCTGTTTCAAATAGAAAACATCCAAATCTGAAATGTGGAAATCGTCAAAATTTTTGGATTCAGAAACATATTTAATTCACGAAACTACTCACACCAAAATTCCTGTTACAATTTATTATTCAGGATACTGCACATAAAACGTATGTTGCTCACTCGTAGAAAAACACAAACTACAGAACACCTGTTTAACGAGCAGAATGGAAACCATACCACTGTATATTTAAAGGGAACATCAAACACAAACCTGATATCAGAATCTATTCTTACAAGCTTACACAAGGAGAAGCAAATGGCAGATTATTGTCAAGATTTCGTCTTCATCAAGTTGTTGTTGTTGTTGTTGTTGTGGTCTTCAGTCCTGAGACTGGTTTGATGCAGCTCTCCATGCTACCCTATTCTGTGCAAGCTTCTTCATCTCCCAGTACATACTGCAACCTACATCCTTCTGAATCTGCTTAGTGTATTCATCTCTTGGTTTCCCTCTACGATTTTTACCCTCCACGCTGCCCTCCAATCCCAAATTTCTGATCTCTTGATGCCTCAGAACATGTCCTACCACCCGGTCCCTTCTACTTGTGAAGTTAATCACAATTAATTCAGCAACTCCTTCTTCCCTGTTTTCGTATTTAGATATTTAATGCCAGAAGACAAATTAGATTACTTTTGTCACTCCGTGGAGCGTCAGGACTGATGAAAGATGAGAGGTTAGATCCTCATGAGGTAGCCGTAACATTTCCTTTTTGGTTCGTTTCGATCCGTTAGAATCACGTGTTACTTATTCAATACCTCTCCTTTCTTTCCAGTACCACTTCATTATCTTGTTCCTCTTGGTGCTCTCTGCTTTCATGACCTTAATTATTTTTTTGATATCAATTGGTCTATGACCTTCTACCGTATTCCTATAACTGTGGCTAGCCTGTACTTCTGAGTATGTATTTTTTCCGGTAATTCCAATTGTTTTCGAAGCTCTCGTAACTTCTTTCATTTAGTTATTTCCTGTTAAGTATGTTGCGTTCCATATCATCTTGGTTAATGTGTTGTCTCCCATTCTCATGGCGTACCCATCAAATTTCAGTCTTCTCTTTCGAACCGTGCTTAAAACTGGTTCAACACTCTCGTAAAGCTAGTGCCTTAATCTATGAGTGCGTGCTGAAAAGTAATACCTCCGAATTTTTACGTGAAAACTTTTAATGCATTATAAAAAAAATCTTTTTAACATCCAACGTCTTTCTTGTTCATGTGTACCTCTACCTCTAGAGGCGTGTAAGACGGCGGTGTGTAACGTAAGTACGCCGGTGCGTGAGAAACAGCGTGCTGTAATCGAATTTCGAATCTGAAAAAGTTGGTCCACACACAGAGCACCATCTCCTTCAGAATGACAATGCTCGACCACACGCGAGTGCTGCGACATCCGCAACAATCCGTCGCCTTGGATTCACTGTCACCAATCGTCATCCATACAGTCCCAACTTGGCAACGATATTCGTCTGTTTCGAAAGCTTCAAGAATACTTTCGAGGAATGCACTTTCATAGCGATGAAGCGGTCCAAGCAGAGGTGAGCTTGTGGCTACGTCAACAAAGTCAAATACTGTACAGTGACGGTATCAAGAAATAATATCATTGAGAGAAATGTGGTCGTCGGCATGGTGCATATGTTCAGAAACAAATATGTAGACATGAAGAACAAAGCAGTTCAATGTTAACAACAATGAAGAGTTTTCATATAAAAAAAATTCAAAGACATTGGTTTTCACGCGCCCTCGTTAGTACACACATCAAAAAAAGGTTTGCATCACCTCGGTTCCGAGAGCTCCGGAACCTGTACAGAAAACTGGAATAGAGATCAACATAAACATCATTTCCGCCCTTTTTTTATTGTTTATGAAACCCACACATTGCACGTTGTACCACCATACAGCACAGACCTCCAGAGCTGGTGGTCCAGACTGCTGTACACACCGATACCTCTAACACCAAGTAACACGTCATATTGCATTGATGCATGACTGTATGCGTCATGGCATACTATCCACAACTTCATCAAGGCACTGTTGGTCCAGATTGTCCCAGTCCTTTACAGCGATCCGGCGTGGATCCCTCAGAGTTGCTGGTGGGTCATGTCATCCATAAACAGACCTTTTCAATCTATCCCAGGCATGAGATTTTCACTCTGCAGCGGAGTGTGCGCTGATATGAAACTTCCGGGCAGATTAAAACTGTGTGCCGGACCGAGACTCGAACTCGGGACCTTTGCCTTTCGCAGGCAAGTGCTCTACCAACTGAGCTACCCAAGCACGACTCACGCCCCGTCCTCACAGCTTTACTTCTGCTAGTACCTCGTCTCCTACTTTTCAAACTTCGCAGAAGCTCTCCTGCGAACCTGGAAACATCCCCCAGGCTGTGGCTAAGCCATGTCTCCGTAATATCCTTTCTTTCAGGACTGCTAGTTCTGCATGGTTCGCAGGAGAGCTTCTGTGAAGTTTGGAAGGCAGGAGACGAGGTACTGGCAGAAGTAAAGCTGTGAGGACGGGGCGTGAGTCGTGCTTGGGTAGCTCAGATGGTAGAGCACTTGCCCGCGAAATGCAAAGGTCCCGACTTCGAGTCTCGGTCCGGCACACAGTTTTAATCTGCCAGGAAGTTTTTCGTCCCAGGCGTGTTCGAAAGGGTTCATGTCTGGAGAACACGTTGGCCACTCTAGTCGAGCGATGTCGTTATCCTGAAGGAAGTCGTTCACAAGATGTTCACGATGGGGGCGCGGACTGTCGTCACGAAGACGAATGCCTCGCCAATATGTTGGCGATATCGTTGCGCTGTCGCTCGGAGGATGGAATTCACGAATCGTACAGCCGTTACGGCGCCATCCATGACCACCAGCGTCGTACGTCGGCCCCACATAATGCCACCTCAAAACAGCAGGGAACCTCCACCTTGCTGCACTCGCTGGATAGTGTTTCTAAGGCGTTCCGCCTGACCGGGTTGCCTCCAAAAACGTCTCCGATGATTGTGTGGTTGAAGGCATATGCCACACACATCTGTGAAAAGAACGTGATGCCAATCCTGAGCAGTCCATTCGGCATGTTGTTGGGCCCATCTGTACCGCGCTGCATAGTGTCGTGGTTGCAAAGATGGACCTCGCCATGGACGGCGGGGGTGAAGTTGCGCATCATGCAGCCTATTGCGCACAGTTTGAGTCGTAACACGACGTTCTGTGGCTGCACGAAAAGCATTACTCAACACGGTGGCGTTGCTGTCAGGGTTCCTCCGAGCCATAATCCGTAGGTAGCGGTCATCCCCTGAAGTAGTAGTACTTGGGCGGCCTGAGCGAGGCATGTCATCGAACCCGTCTCTCTGTATCTCCTCCATGTCCGAACAACATCGCTTTGGTTTACTCCGAGACGCCTGGACACTTCCCTTGTTCAGAGCCCTTCCTGACACAAAATAACAATACGGACGCGATCGAACTGCGTTATTGACCGTCTAGGCATGGTTGAACTACAGAAAACGCGAGCCGTGTACCTCCTTCCTGGTGGAATGACTGGAACTGATCGGCTGTCGGACCCCCTCCGTTTAATAGGCGCTGTTCATGCGTGGTTGGTTGTATCTTTGGGCGGATTTAGTGACATCTCTGAATAGTCAAAGGGATTGTGTCTGTGATACAATACCCATAGTCAACGTCTGTCTTCAGGAGTTCTGGGAACAGGGCTGATGTAAAACGTTTTTTGATGTGTGTATTAAGACTTCAAACTATTTTTTTTTTTTTGCTGATATCTCTGAAGATCTTTCGTTCTTCTTCATCCGGCCAGATAGAGACTATCTTTTCCAAAGTGATCATCTCCAGTGTGTACAGTGTGGTATTTCTGATATCTACTTCTTGTTGTGACTGTAGTAACTGAATGCTACTACTAACTGAGTTCTAACATCCACAGCAGCAGGAAAATACTATAGTTCACTAAGGTAGGCATTGAACATTTGATACTTAACTCTTGTTTACAGGTGCTCTATAACATAAATATGACTACAAATCGAGAAATAACAAACACCACTTACTATGAGCGTTTTACAAAGTGGTACTTACTTTTGGAACAGTTTACTGCATCGCACTTGTTGTCCTAACGCTAACTGTCGGACCGCTGGAACATACCTGTCTAACTGACGGAGATGAACTGTTGAATGTCCGCAGCACTTCGTGTTTTTGTGCCCGACGATTGAAGGAATTCTCTGTCCGCTAGTCGCCACTACAAGCAGTAGGGAGGTATCCGTAGTTGACAGTGTTCCCTATTGGCTGTCCACACTAGCAGCAGACCTACACGATACACTCGCAGAAGCGGTACATAGAGCAGGAAGAGGTCCGCGATTTGTGAGTGCTACCTGGACACACCTGATAGACGATAGACGAGTGGCAAATGGTTCAAATGCCTCTGAGCACTATGGGACTTAACATCTGAGGTCATCAGTCCCCTAGAACTTAGAACTACTTAAACCTAACTAACCTAAGGACAGCACACACATCCATGCCCGAGGCAGGATTCGAACCTGTGACCGTAGCGGTCGCTCGGTTCCAGACTGAAGCGCCTAGAACCGCACGGCCACACCGGCCGGCCTAGACGAGTGGTTGTGCCTGTGTGGTGCGCCTCTCACGGTATTTGTTTCCTACCGCTTGCTTAGCATACAATACATATAATGTCTTATATCCATGTTACTGAGAAGGTTTCTATTTGCACATGGTATGTTTGCGACATATCGTAGTTCCGGCCGGGTTGGGGGATTTTCTCTGCCCGGGGACTGGGACTGGGTGTTTGTGTTGTCCTCATCATTTCATCATCAGCATCATTCGTGACAGTGGCTATATTGGGCTTTAAAAAAAATTGGACGGCGTAAAAATTTGGACGCTGCTGCTGACCGCGCAGTTGATCGCCCCACAAACCAAACATCACCATATCGTAGTTTTGAAGAGTTTGGGACTTGTCTACTATACTCTTAATGCCCTATAATATGTCATCTAAGCTTTTCGCTAGGTAAGCGAAGCTGTTCACATTCTCCATCGCGTAACTTCAACCTTCTAATTAGTCTCTTCAAAAGTATGTTCAAATGTGTGTGAAATCTTATGGGACTTAACTGCTAAGGTCATCAGTCTCTAAGCTTACACACTACTTACCCTAAATTATGTTAAGGACAAACACACACACCCATGCCCGAGGGAGGACTCGAACCTCCGCCGGGGCTAGCCGCACAGTAGTCTCTTCATTCAGGACCTTGTACACCATCTTATGACCAGCTTTTTCTGCAACTATAGCGGGAATCTCCAGTGCCAATTTTTGATCGTCTTCTTTCTCATGTGGCATTGCCATATCATCGGCAAAGGCTTGGCAGTTTACTATCTTGTTATATTTCATTTCATACTCGACTTATACATCTTCTGTTGCTATGGTTTTGTTTCCGTGCCTGCACTGTTGGATCGCTTCATCTATCAACACGTTGAACAGAATCGGACATAATTAATCTCCTTAATCGGAGACAACTCTTGTCTTTATTTCAATTTTTTCAGAGACTGAATTTCGGTATCTGGCACTCGCATATGTGTTTTAATGTGTCTCTTACTAAGTGGTTAACTGGTGAAGAGACTGTCGATTAGAATGGCGACGTAAATATGCATACTGCTCATTACTGGTCAGAGTAATACCATACCTTGTTATATCAGGGAGACAACCACCAAGTCTGGAGAGTAAATACTTGTTGTGGAATCATCCATGATAAAGCTATTGGACCTTAATTGTTTGATGAATAATTAAATAGTGAGCGGTACTGTGGTTTTTGCACCATGAACGAACAGTTTCTGTAAGATGTTCCGTTGGCTATACAGTTGCTACTGCTGCGTGTCCTGCTCATTTTAATTTGGTGACAAGGCGTATCTTGAATTAGTTTGTTTCTGTCGATAGATTCGTATTGGATGGCTAGTGACTTGGACACGACGGTCACCACATTATCTCCTTGTGATTATTTCTTTTTCGGACGCATCGATGACATTGAGTATCAAAAGTTACTTACAACACGAGGTGATATTACAATCATAATACGCAAAGGATGCTGGTTGATTTCAGGTGAAGTGATACTAAAATTTATTCAAAGTTAAATGTGTAAGAAGAAGTATTTCCCAGAAAACAACTTTAAAAACCACTTCAATTATTCTAAAAACTTTGTTTTTCTTTTCTTAAGCATGGTTCAGATCATAAGCTCCAGAAAGAGTTTTATGAGGCATGACTGAAACAGCGTAAAATACAAATTTCTGAAACAAAAAGTTCTTTCTACATTACCAATTTTTCCATCTCCCCATCTGAAATTCTAAGGTTCGCTTAGTTTTCTTCACTTTCCAGTAGCTTAAAGAAAATTCATGGTTCATCATTCTAATTCCCCCTATCGGTTGCCAAATATGTATTTCGTTAGAAAAAGATCGGCCACGAAGTTTCCAAAAAATGTGCCCCGTACGGTAAGGTTGTAGTATCCTTTAGGTCGGTGAGTGAGATTATATATATATATACAGGGTGTTACAAAAAGGTACGGCCAAACACTCAGGAAACATTCCTCACACACAAAGAAAGAAAATATGTTATGTGGACATGTGTCCGGAAACGCTTACTTTCATTATCTATATATGACGGTAGTATCTGTTCCCGAAAGAACAGTTACCGTGGATGACCACGCAGCTTTGCTATAAACGAAATGATAATTAAATGGACACCCTAGCTGCAAACAGGCGATGATGTACTTCATTGGGGACATGTTGAAAATGTGTCCCCCGACCGGGACTCGAACCCGGGATCTCCTGCTTACATGGCAGACGCTCTATCCATCTGAGCCACCGCGGGCACAGAGGATAGTGCGTCTGCAGGGACTTATCCCTTGCACGCCCCCCCTGAGCGTGGTCATCCACGGTAACTGTTCTTTCGGGAACAGATACTACCGTCATATATAGTTAAAATATGGCTTCCCGGCCACTGACCTTCTTGTGCGAACGCACACGCTATGCCCGAACTCGTACGGAACTTGGTAGATTAATCTGCCACGAGTAATGAGTATGATGGGCAAACATCTATTAGGCGCACTACGAATGTAGTGGTGTGGACACGTTGGGAATGTGGATCTCACGGGGAGCGTGCAAGGGATAAGTCCCTGCAGACGCACTATCCTCTGTGCCCGCGGTGGCTCAGATGAATAGAGCGTCTGCCATGTAAGCAGGAGATCCCGGGTTCGAGTTCCGGTCGGGGCACACATTTTCAACATGTCCCCAATGAAGTACATCAACGCCTGTTTGCAGCTATGGTGTCCATTTAATTATCGCTTACTTTCGTTGTTAGAGCTCATTTTATTACTTCTCTTCAAATCACATTAATCATGGAATGGAAACACACAGCAACAGCACGTACCAGCGTGACTTCAAACACTTTGTTACAGGAAATGTTCAAAATGTCCTCCGCTAGCGAGGATACATGCATCCACCCTCCGTCGCATGGAATCCCTGATGCGCTGATGCAGTCCTGGAGAATGGCGTATTGTATCACAGCCGTCCACAATACGAGCACGAAGAGTCTCTACATTTGGTACCATGGTTGCGTAGACAAGAGCTTTCAAATGCTCCCATAAATGAAAGTCAAGAAGGTTGAGGTCAGGAGAGCGTGGAGGCCATGGAATTGGTCCGCCTCTACCAATCCATCGGTCACCGACGCTGTTGTTGAGAAGCGTACGAACACTTCGACTGAAATGTGCAGGAGCTCCATCGTGCATGAACCACATGTTGTGTCGTACTTGTAAAGGCACATGTTCTAGCAGCACAGGTAGAGTATCCCGTATGAAATCATGATAACGTGCTCCACTGAGCGTAGGTGGAAGAACATACTGACGAAACTAAAATGAGCTCTAACATGGAAATTGAGCGTTTCCGGACACATGTCCACATAACATCTTTTCTTTATTTGTGTGTGAGGAATGTTTACTAAAAGTTTGGCCGTACCTTTTTGTAACCGTGTCACACAAATGTTTTACACTGTGACACAAATGAATTTCTGTAGCGTAGCAAGGGTAAGTACTCAGTTTATTCCGTCAAAGGACATTTAACGAGGAAAACAACATCATCATACCAACGCATGTAAAGCCTCTGTTTTCCATTTAATTTTTAATACATTTCTTAGTAAACGTCCGTCATGTCTTGTTTGTCTCCTCCCCGATCAGCTAAATTTTCGTGAGTGAGTAGGTATGTACTCTAAGTACTAAAGGACTATAAGTAGTAAAATGAGTACAAAAACACGTGAATGTGTGGCTAACGTTTGGTACTTCAAAGCCTTACATGTGAATTAATACAGCCAAGATGATTCAGGGTGTCAGCTGCAAGTTGTTTGAATGTCAATTTGACGCTTAACAGGAGAAATATTTCTACTCACATGAAGCCGCATTTCAGTCTATGGGCGTAATTTGGTTAGTAATGTGATGAAATATTGACTTAATTAAGAAATGTATGAATAAAATCTGGTAATTCAATGTTTCTAGTTGTCACTCTGTTCGCCCATTTCTCAGCTTAATTTAGTATCAACATAATTCTTGACAGTGTCATTTGATAAGCAAATTAAATTAAAAAAAATAGTTTTTCATATTTTGGAAAATACTACATGAGCTCTTCGAAAACATATCTATTAGAGTCTACAATGTTTTCCAAGATTTCCCTGGTAACAAGCTGTCTGTGCCAGTCTATCACTCTGATTCCATAAAAGTCCGAAAGTAAAGCCACCCCACAGTGCAATGTGTCACACAGCTCACACGTGGTTTGAAGAGCACCGTGATGATTTATGGTACTTCCCTGGCCACCAAACTCTACTGTTTTAAAACTAGGGTGGCCGCTGTGGCAGAGCGGTTCTAGGCGCTTCAGCCCGGAGCCGCGCTGCGAATCCTGCCACGCGCATGGATGCGTGTGATGTCCTTAGGTTAGTTAGGTTTCAGTTGTTCTAAGTTCTATGGGACTGATGACCTCAGATTTTAAGTCCCATAGTGCTTAGAGCCATTTAAAACTAGTCGAGAATCTGTGGAACCACAGCTATCGGGCTATTCATGCCATGGATCCATAACTGTGAAACCCACCACAGCTGGCCACAGCAATGAAGTCAGCATTGCTCCACATCCCTGCCGATACCTTGCAGAACCTCACTGAGTCTTCCTGGAAAAGGCAGTCACATTAATCTGAGTGGACAGTTTATTCCGAGATATGTACATTTCTTGTTGTAGATATATTTAGTTAGATTGCTCATTGTTGTTTGTTAACTCTTACATCATTTGCTAGTTTTTACAGCCCATTCTGCTGTATGATTTCTTCAAGATATTTAAATTTGCTAACTCACTATTTTACGTATCCGTATTTCTATGTATTTTGGTGATTTCTTTATCCGTGTCACCAATCTTAGTTTTCCGCTGAAGTTCTGAGACCAATTCTACTGGCTATTCTTTCTAGACTATTTATGTAAGTAATTACTTCTGAATTTTAAACATAGCTGCACAACAGCAACGGTTCCACGTAATAAAATTATAAACAGCCGACCAGTTGCAATGGATAAAGAAATCTTTACCTAGGTTTCAACAAATTTAAATTTGTCTTCTTCAGAAGGTGGCAATTTTACATTAGTATGGACTGATGTATCATCGCCGTTTTTACAAATGTCTGCATAGATCCATTTGTCCAAATTAAAATATAGCCCTAAAAACAGGGTTTGTCATGTAAATACAAATTAGTACATGGATGTTGCAGAGCTCACAAACCCTATTTTTAGGGCTATATTTTAATTTGGACAAATGGATTTATGCAGACATTTGTAAAAACGGCGATAATACATCAGTCCATACTAATGTAAAATTGCCACCTTCTGAAGAAGACAAATTTAAATTTGTTGAAACCTAGGTAAAGATTTCTTTATCCATTGCAACTAGTCGGCTGTTTATAATTTTATTTAATTACTTCTGACAGATTTCTGAAAATATTGCAAAGTGGTCTGTGAGAGCCGAGTAGATCGTCTTAATTCCATCTGATTTCCTCCCCAGAATAACAGATTCACCTTCCTGAGTTTTGGCTCCAGTTTATAGATCCTAAGTATTTTCTAAAACACAGTTATATAGTAAAAGTGATAAATGTGATTTTCTTTAAATTTAGTTTTTATTTCCATGGGCTGAGATATTTCGTCCATAAATATCGTTTCAGATATTGTTTTTCTAAGAGTTCACGAATATTACTTGTTAATTTTGTTTTGACAGCGTATTCTCTAATGATTTTATGTCTTGTTTCTCTGTTAAGAATTGATGTAATGGTAGATTGCATTTTGTGATGGAGGGGAGAGGAGAGACTAACAGTGCCCCCCACCACCACCAAGAACTAAAGCTTCTATACACGTTTTACCCCCTGATTCCCTTAGGAAGTGGAATTTTCCAAAACTCGTTGTGCCACCCGTTGTGTTGCACGTTTTGCCTTACAGTGCTCTATCACACAAGGGACGGCCCGCCGGCCAGTGACTGTGTGTGTGTGTGTGTGTGTGTGTGTGTGTGTGTGTGTGTGTGTGTGGCCTGCAAGGGGTGGAGCAGAAGTCTGTATGTTTGGGGGGTGAACATGGCTGCCATGTTCAAGGTACCGTCTACACTACCAGTTTTCTAGCGCGCACAATCGATGCTCTAGCCAAAAGATCACTTTTGTAGCGCTGTCGATCTCCTAATTACGTAAGTGCTGTCCGACACCGCAGGCTGCAAGTTATGTTGGAAGCTCCCAACGGTACTGGGAAGGTAATTTTCGGTAGGCTGAAGATGAATTCTCCGGACCGAGGTTTTGGCGGGCGGACCCGAACTCAACCGACATTTCTGAATCTGTTTACGGATATTTTTGAGCATTTCAGCATGAGGGATTCATGTATTATATCTTTCACTACAGAGTAGTCGCTAGAGACCGGATTATATGGAACATAAAAAGCTCAAGAAAGCATGAAAAATTCTTAAAATACGTTCAAAATATGCATGGAAAATGCTTAAAGTACGCGTGAAAAGTGTCGAAACATGTAAGATCAAATAATAAAAACCATAGTAGTTACTGCGTGGAACATATGTCGAAATTGGACCTGTGCAAGGGCACGTTCAAGAACTCCGAAATATATTATTTCAAAAACATCATACAATCACGAATTTTCTGAACAACGTTAACGTTTAATTGATATTACCAAACGAAAGTATAGTTTAAAAATGTTCGGTAGTAATATTGCGTCTTCGATCACTCTAAACATTTTTATAAACAGAAATGAACCGTTCTACATCAACTGAGGTAGCTGTGTGCTATGTTGGCATTTACTGTTTCTGGCAAAAGTTCGCCCGTCCCATTAATAAAACTATTAATTTGGGACAAGGGTTAGAAGCCTGAGTTATGGTTCAAAACGTTTTCAAACTTTTCTTTAAGTCAGGTTACCCTCCATTCAGAGGCTGTTGCACGTAGCAACTGTTATATTGACTTGTAAATAATAGATTTCACCTATCAGTCGTCCTTTTGAAATTTTGTTGGGAGATCTAGGTTTCAGCTAGAAACTAGCCATTCTCAATGCACTATCATTTTTGATCAATGCATGTAATGCCTGTTGGTCGGGCTTCATCCACAGTTCATTAATCAAATCAATCACAGTGCACTGATCAAAGTGATAGTGCATTGAGAATGGCTAGTTTCTAGCTTAAATCTACCGGGTGACCAAAAAGTCAGTGTAAATTTGAAAACTTAATAAACCACGAAATAATGTAGATAGAGAGGTAAAAGTTGACACACATGCTTGGAATGACATGGGGTTTTATTAGAACAAAAAAAAAAAAAAACAAAGTATTCAAAAAAATGTTCAATTGTGTGTGAAATCTTATGGGACTTAACTGCTAAGGTCATTAGTCCCTAAGCTTACACACTACTTAAGCTAAATTATCCTAAGGACAATCATACGCACCCATGCCCGAGGAAGGACTCGAACCTCCGCACGGACCAGCCGCACAGTCCACGACTGCGGCGCCCCAGACCGCTCGGCTAATCCCGCGAGGCAAACAAAGTATTGCTAGACGCGTGAAAAATCTCTTGCGCGCGTCGTTTGGTGATGATCGTGTGCTCAGCTGCCATTTTCGTCATGTTTGGCCTCCCAGGTCCCCAGACCTCAGTCCGCGCGATTATTGGCTTTGGGGTTACCTGAAGTCGCAAGTGTATCGTGATCGACCAACATCTCTAGGGATGCTGAAAGACAATATCCGTCGCCAATGCCTCACCATAACTCCGGACGTGCTTTACAATGCTGTTCACATTATCCCTCGTCTACAGCTATTGTTGAGGACTGATGGTGGACATATTGAGCATTTTCTGTAAAGAACATTATCTTTGCTTTGTCTTACTTTGTTATGCTAATTATTGCTATTCTGATCAGATAAAGCGCCATCTGTCGGACATTTTTTGAACGTTGTATTTTTTTTTTTTTCTTGGTTCTAATAAGACCCCATGTCATTCCAAGCATGTGTGTCAATTTGTACCTCTCTATGTACATTATTCCGTGATTCCTTCAGTTTCCAAATTTATACTGACGTTTTGATCACCCGGTAGATCTGCCAATAAAATTTGAAAAGGGCGACTGATAGCTGATATTTATTATTTACAAGTTTTCTTTAAGTTTTCTCGGGAATGAGGAGTTCACTAGAGTAATATTATTCATTAAATGAGTAGGTTCATTAATTGGATAGATTCATTCAGCGCTAAAACTTGAGTTTCAAACTTCTTCATACTCGCAGGTATATGGGAAAAATGATTGCTAATCACAGCAATGTGTGTTTTTCAATGTGAGTTTTTTCTTTTTTCTTCTTTTTTTAAACACAGCTTCGACCCATCTAGCCCAACGAATTACCACCACTCGTTCGGGAGGTAAAGGTAGACTGGAGTGGTTTTTCTTTGTAGGTCTTGATGCGAGCAGGGGCCTAAGACACACTTTCTTTGTGGATGATACCAGTTTATTTGTATTTCCAGACGTGGATAGCACTTCTTCAGCAAGGCGATGTACTCCATGAGGAAAGCGCGTCACATAAATCAGATTGGGATAAAATACTTTCAGGGCTTTTCCTGCTTTGGTCATACAGGGAGCAGCATATGTGAGAGTTACACAAACACCCTTTCATCTGCAGAAGATTCCGAAAATATTTTTCTAAGATCCTCATTCCTAAATCTGGCGATCGTAGAATGATTTGCCTTTTCTAGTTATTTGCACGCAATTAAATAGGAAGAAGGAGGGTCTTGTTTTAATACACCAACAGTTACATTTGCAATGTAACGGCCACAAGTGTTGGTTGTTGCATCAGCTGAAATACAAATAATGTTGTCCTTGAGTTCACTGTATATTTCTTCAGGAATAGGTAGATAAATTGCCGTTATGTAATCTTTAGGCAGAGTTGATTCATCTGCTATATTCTGATTTAAGCAAAATTTGCGAAGGAAATTGGTTTTGGAAGTCTGTGAAGCAGGATATTACTTACAATGAATGCCCCATGTAGTTACATGTAAGACTTTTTTTTGTTATCTTTGGAGTTTAAACCCCTGCTACTGCTTCTTGCCGCTGTCAAAATTTGTCGTGAGCTTCTCTTTGCATTCCTGCGATATGAAGACTTCTCTTGACGTTCTGGCCCATCCGAAACAGTTTGCTGGCCGATGTGGCCGAATGGTTCTAGGCGCTTCAGTCCGGAGCCGCGCTGCTGCTACGGTCACAGGTTCGAATCCTGCCTCGGCATGGATGTGTGTGATGTCCATAGGTTAGTTAGGTTTAAGTAGTTCTACGTCTAGGGGACTGATGACCTCAGATGTTAAGTCCCATAGTGCTTAGAGCCATTTTAACCATTTTTAAACACTTTTTTTGTGCACGAAACGTGTTTCTCGCTAACTCAAAAATACAAAACGGTGGCGTCATATGTTAATGTTCCAGAATGGACAGCTGTCCACGAAACTCCATTGCTGCTTTCAGGTGGCATGGTTATCAACACCGTTAAACACTGTAAACAGGTTAAACTTTGTACAAATGATGGTTCAAATCGCTCTAAGCACTATGGGACTTAACTTCTGAGGTCATAAGTCACCTAGAACTTAGACATACTTCAACCTAACTAACCTAAGGACATCACACACATCCATGCCCGAGGCAGGATTTCGAACCTGCGACCGTAGCGGTCGCGCGGTTCCCGACTGAAGCGCCTATTACCGCTTGGCCACACCAGCCGGCCACTTACTATGAATAAGAAACTTAGCATACACAAGACAGCCTTTAATGCTCTTACAAAATAATGAAAGAAAAACAAATTTTTATGTACACTATTGCCCCATGAACCATGGAACTTGCCGTTGGTGGGGAGGCTTGCTTGCCTCAGCGATAGAGATAGCCGTACCGTAGGTGCAACCACAACGGAGGGGTATCTGTTGAGAGGCCAGACAAACGTGTGGTTCCTGAAGAGGGGCAGCAGCCTTTTCAGTAGTTGCAAGGGCAACAGTCTGGATGATTGACTGATCTGGCCTTGTAACAATAACCAAAACGGCCTTCCTGTGCTGGTACTGCGAACGGCTGAAAGCAAGGGGAAACTACGGCCGTAATTTTTCCCGAGGACATGCAGCTTTACTGTATGATTAAATGATGATGGCTTCCTCTTGGGTAAAATATTCCGGAGGTAAAACCCCATTCGGATCTCCGGGCGGGGACTACTCAAGAGGATGTCGTTATCAGGAGAATGAAAACTGGCGTTCTACGGGTCGGAGCGTGGAATGTCAGATCACTTAATCGGGCAGGTAGGTTAGAAAATTTAAAAAGGGAAATGGATACGTTAAAGTTGGATATAGTGGGAATTAGTGAAGTTCGGTGGCAGGAGGAACAAGACTTCTGGTCAGGTGACTACAGGGTTATAAATACAAATTCAATTAGGGGTAATGCAGGAGTAGGTTTAATAATGAATAGGAAAATAGGAATGCGGGTAAGCTACTACAAACAGCATAGTGAACGCATTATTGTGGCCAAGATAGATACGAAGCCCACACCTACTACAGTAGTACAAGTTTATATGCCAACTAGCTCTGCAGATGACGAAGAAATTGAAGAAATGTATGATGAAATAAAAGAAATTATTCAGATCGTGAAGGGTGATGAAAATTTCTTAGTCATGGGTGACTGGAATTCGGTAGTAGGAAAAGGGAGAGAAGGAAACGTAGTAGGTGAATATGGATTGGGGCTAAGAAATCAAAGAGGCAGCCGCCTGGTAGAATTTTGCACAAAGCACAACTTAATCATAGCTAACACTTGGTTTAAGAATCATGAAAGAAGGTTGTATACATGGAAGAACCCTGGAGATACTAAAAGGTATCAGATAGATTATATAATGGTAAGACAGAGATTTAGGAACCAGGTTTTACATTGTAAGACATTTCCAGCGGCAGATGTGGATTCTGACCACAATCTATTGGTTATGACCTGTAGATTAAAACTGAAGAAACTGCTAAAAGGTGGGAATTTAAGGAGTTGGGACCTGGATAAACTGAAAGAACCAGAGGTTGTAGAGAGTTTCAGGGAGAGCATAAGGGAACAACTGACAGGACTGGGGGAAAGAAATACAGTAGAAGAAGAATGGGTAGCTTTGAGGGATGAAATAGTGAAGGCAGCAGAGGATCAAGTAGGTAAAAAGACGAGGTCTAGTAGAAATCCTTGGGTAGCAGAAGAAATATTGAATCTAATTGATGAAAGGAGAAAATATAAAAATGCAGTAAATGAAGCAGGCAAAAAGGAATACAAACGTCTCAAAAATGAGATCGACAGGAAATGCAAAATGGCTAAGCAGGGCTGGCTAGAGGACAAATGTAAAGATGTAGAGGCTTATCTCACTAGGGGTAAGATAGATACTGCCTACAGGAAAATTAAAGAGACCTTTGGAGACAAGAGAACCACTTGTATGAATATCAAGAGCTCAGATGGCAACCCAGTTCTAAGCAAAGAAGGGAAGGCAGAAAGGTGGAAGGAGTATATAGAGGGTTTATACAAGGGTGATGTACTTCAGGACAATATTATGGAAATGGAAGAGGATGTAGATGAAGATGAAATGGGAGATACGATACTGCGTGAAGAGTTTGACAGAGCACTGAAAGACCTAATTCGAAACAAGGCCCCCGGAGTAGACAACATTCCATTGGAACTACTGACGGCCTTGGGAGAGCCAGTCCTGACAAAAATCTACCATCTGGTGAGCAAGATGTATGAAACAGGCGAAATACCCTCAGACTTCAAGAAGAATATAATAATTCCAATCCCAAAGAAAGCAGGTGTTGACAGATGTGAAAATTACCGAACAATCAGTTTAATAAGCCACAGCTGCAAAATACTAACACGAATTCTTTACAGACGAATGGAAAAACTGGTAGAAGCCGACCTCGAGGAAGATCAGTTTGGATTCCGTAGAAATACTGGAACACGTGAGGCAATACTGACCTTACGACTTATCTTAGAAGAAAGATTAAGGAAAGGCAAACCTACGTTTCTAGCATTTGTAGACTTAGAGAAAGCTTTTGACAATGTTGACTGGAAAACTCTCTTTCAAATTCTAAAGGTTGTTGTTGTTGTTGTCTTCAGTCCTGAGACTGGTTTGATGCAGCTCTCCCTGCTACTCTATCCTGTGCAAGCTTCTTCATCTCCCAGTACCTACTGCAACCTACATCCTTCTGAATCTGCTTAGTGTATTGATCTCTTGGTCTCCCTCTACGATTTTTACCCTCCACGCTGCCCTCCAATGCTAAATTTGTGATCCCTTGATGCCTCAAAACATGTCCTACCAACCGATCCCTTCTTCTAGTCAAGTTGTGCCACAAACTTCTCTTCTCCCCAATCCTATTCAATACCTCCTCATTAGTTACGTGATCTACCCACCTTATCTTCAGCATTCTTCTGTAGCACCACATTTCCAAAGCTTCTATTCTCTTCTATTCTAAAGGTGGCAGGGGTAAAATACAGGGAGCGAAAGGCTATTTACAATTTGTACAGAAACCAGATGGCAGTTATAAGAGTAGAGGGGCATGAAAGGGAAGCAGTGGTTGGGAAAGGAGTGAGACAGGGTTGTAGCCTCTCCCCGATGTTATTCAATCTGTATATTGAGCAAGCAGTAAAGGAAACAAAAGAAAAATTCGGAGGAGGTATTAAAATCCATGGAGAAGAAGTAAAAACTTTGAGGTTCGCCGATGACATTGTAATTCTGTCAGAGACAGCAAAGGACCTGGAAGAGCAGTTGAATGGAATGGATAGCGTCTTGAAAGGAGGATATAAGATGAACATCAACAAAAGCAAAGCGAGGATAATGGAATGTAGTCGAATTAAGTCGGGTGATGCTGAGGGAATTAGATTAGCAAATGAGACACTTAAAGTAGTAACGGAGTTTTGCTATTTGGGGAGCAAAATAACTGATGATGGTCGAAGTAGAGAGGATATAAAGTGTAGACTGGCAATGGCAAGGAAAGCGTTTCTGAAGAAGAGAAATTTGTTAACATCGAGTATAGATTGAAGTGTCAGGAAGTCATTTCTGAAAGTATTTGTATGGAGTGTAGCCATGTATGGAAGTGAAACATGGACGATAAATAGTTTGGACAAGAAGAGAATAGAAGCTTTCGAAATGTGGGGCTACAGAAGAATGCTGAAGATTAGATGGGTAGATCACATAACTAATGAAGAAGTATTGAATAGGATTGGGGAGAAGAGAAGTTTGTGGCACAGCTTGACCAGAAGAAGGGATCGGTTGGTAGGACATGTTCTGAGGCATCAAGGGCTCTCAAATTTAGTATTGGAGGGCAGTGTGGAGGGTAAAAATCGTAGAGGGAGACCAAGAGATGAATACACTAAGCAGATTCAGAAGGATGTAGGTTGCAATAGGTACTGGGAGATGAAGAAGCTTGCACAGGATAGAGTAGCATGGAGAGCTGCATCAAACCAGTCTCAGGACTGAAGACCACAACAACAACAACATCTGATCAAAGTACCCGGACACCCTTTGTATTGCGGAATTAGCCACCACACATCACGCCAGGTGGTATAAAAAGAGGTGGAGCGCATTGTGTTGTACGTCGAGGAGCAGTAATAACAGAATGGATCTGTCAGGAGTGCTAAGTGACTTGGAATGTGGACTAGCCATTAGATGTCACCTGAGGAACAAATCCAACAAGGACATTGGTAGCCTTCTAAAACTGCCCAGGTTGACTGTCGGTGATGTGATTTTAAACTGGAAACGCAAACAGAGTTCTTTCAGCAGTCCAGCAATCCCAATGATTGTGCGTTGGCAGTTAAAACGAACTGAGTACTGTGGTCGAGCAGCTCCTCATAAGCCACGCATTTCTGTAGTCATTACTATGCGACACTGGAGGTGACGCAAGAAGTGACGCTACTGGGCAGTGAATGACTGGGAACCAATGACTTGGAGTGACGAATCGCGTTATACCCCGCGAAAAACCGACGGAAGGGTTTGGATTTGCCAAATGCCTGGAGAATTTTACCTGCCATCATGCGTAGTGTCAAAAGTGAGGTATGGAGGAGGTGGTGTTACGGTATGGGTGTGTTTTTCATGGTTATTCTGCTTGTGAAAACGCCAAATGGAAAAGGACGCGAACACATTTTATAGCATTATGTACTGGAAACAGTGGAGGAAAAGTTCGGAGACGATGTCTGTTTTTATCAGCACGACAATGCACCCTGTCATACAGCAGCATGTGTGAGGAAAAGGTTTATGGACATTTACACACCTTAAATGGTCGTGCTAGTCCAAGAGTCTCGCCCTGAACGCTATGGAACACCTTCGGGATGAGATAGAACGTCGACTTCGCTCCAGACCTCAGCGTACAGTGTCACAAACTTCTCTGGTTTCGGTTCTTGAGGAAGAATCGGCTGTCAATCCTCTACAGACATTCAAATATCTCACTGAAAGTGCCGCAGCAGAGTTCAAGCCGTTCTAAACACAAAGACTGGTCACGTTTCACATTAATGTCTACTCTTAAGTGCCTGGAGGCTTTTTACAGGAGAGTATTCGTTTTTAAAATGTACACAGTTTTGCATGCATTCTAATCGTTTCTGGAAACTGTGTTATCACGCTGACGTCGTCAAAAACAATGTTTTAAAAGAAGTCAGCAGCCCCTTGAAATGATGGAAATGACTGTCCACGCATTTTTTAATCCGATATAAATCAGGTGAATAAGGACAGTGAGATAATTTGTTCTTTTTCTCCGTCAGATCACCAATTCTCTGACTTACAGTGTGACAGCTGGCATTGTCATGATCATAAACTATGCAAATTGTTCTGACTCCATAAACGACCTGCGGCAATCGAAACGTTCCGTACCATTCATCAATAACTATTTTTCGATGAACTTCAGCACCAATCACAACATGTCCGATATAAACCAAGAAACAAGCTATCGTTATTTTGGAAGTTCTTCACCGAACCAACCACTTTTGTTGGCTTCGGGTCATGCTCGAATACAAACAATGACAGCGGGTAAGAAAGTATCCAAGATTCGTCTCTCGTTAATAACTTTTATATGGATTTTGCATTTCGTCAGTCGAATCTTTTGAGGATTTTCTAACACCAACTGACTCGAGCCTATTTCTGAACTTGGGCCAGATTGTGAGGAATCCATGGGGAACATATCTTTTCCGTGATTAAGTGTACTGCAGTCTTCAGTATTCCTAAAACGCCTCTGTCTCGAGTCAAGTCACCTGTCGGTCCTCCTCAATTATGCTGTGGACAGTGTAAGTTCCGTCTTCTCCACTGATACGATTGGTTGGATTAAAGAGGGGGAAAGTCACCAAACTACGAGGTCATCAGTCCATTATTTCGAATAAAACAATGCCACAAGTGTGAGAATAAAACGAACGAGGCTGACAACTCGAAACGGAATGAAAAGAAAAATCACTAGAACGATGAAGGGCAACAAACATGTAAATGGACAAAAAGAGGTCAAGAAAACCACAGAAATGCAAGAAACGGGATGAAGAGATTAAAACAACAAAGCAGATTACCATGGCTGGCTGACCATGAGAATAAAAAAGGAGAAGCCAGCCACTCTGCAACTAATTAAAACCTCCACCTTAGAAGCACTAGGTTGCAGGACACAGAGGGATAAAGGACATGCGCTAAAACTTAGATCAAAAGATAAAACACACCCTCACGGATAAAACGTATAACTAAATCAGCCGATGAGGCGTTGTCAGATAAAATTAGCGGCAACGAATCCGGTAACCCAAGATTTCGTCGATGGCCAGCCATAGTGGGACAGTGCACCAGAATGTGGGCCACTGTCAACCAGGCGCAGAAGGTAACCGTGGATCGCCCAAGCGTGGCCAATGCGGAGCACGCAGGGGACAACTGATTTCCCGCGAGAGGCCCGCCTCATACATTCGTGGTCTCCTTAATGACACGCAATTTGTAGTGTGTACTGTTATGCCATTCTGTCTCCCAAAGTCGAAAAACCCTACGGTGTTAAGTCAGAACGCATGTCAGGTTAAGAGATACCCATCTCCAGAAGCGGTTTCCGCATAGTCTGTTTGGCCAGCCTGTAGCAAGTTCGTTGCCTGGGATGCCGACGTGTCGTGGGGTCCACACAAACAACACTGAACGACGGGATCGGTCCAGGGCATAGATAGACCCGTGGATGGACGCTACCAAAGGATGGCGAGGGTTGCACTGGTCGATAGCTTGTAGGCTGCTCAAGGAGACTGTACACAGAAGAAACGATTCCCCAGGGTATGAACGGATATATTGAAGTGCATGAGAGATGGCTACCAGCTCTGCAGTGAATCGGGCAAGAAATGCTGTTCAAAATGGCCTCTGTGGACCTAGGCGAAGCCAACATGACCATCAGCCGTCGGTGTAAACCACTTCAGAGCCCTAGAACACGTCAAGAATCGAGAGGAAGTGACAGCGGAGAGCGGTAGGAGTAACTGAGTCCTTAGGGTCATGCGAAATGTCCAGACGAATCTGCGGCCTAGGTGTAATCCATGGTGGTGTATGCGGACGGATCTGGATGAGAGGTGGTAAAGGGAAGGACTCCAGACAGAAGGGATCGCACGAGAACCGCATTCGTTAGCCCTGACCTGGGTCACTGATGCGGGATATGAACTGCCGCGGGTGGAAAACGGAGTCGGTAATTCGGATGCTCAGGAGAACTACGAATGTGTGCAACGTAACTGGCGAGCAGTTGTGCACGTCGGATCTGCAATGGAGGGACTCCGGCCTCCACCAGGACACTGGTCACCGGACTCGTTCTAAAAGCTCCCGTTGCTAGGCGAACGCCACAGTGGTGCACTGGATCGAGTACACGCAACGCTGAGGGCGCCGGCGAACCATAAATCAGGCTCCCATAGTCAAGGCGGGATTGAAAAAGGGCTTTGTAGAGATGCAGCAGAGAAGAGCGATCTGCACTCCACGTGGTGTTGCTCAGGCAGCGCTGGGCATCGAGGTGCTGCCGGCACTTCCGCTTAAGCTGACGAAGGTGAGGTAGCCAAGTCAATCAGGCGTCGGAAACCAGTCACAAGAATCGATATGTCTCCACTACAGAGAGTGGATCGTCATGAAGGTAAAGATCTGGTTTCGGATGAACGGTGCGGCCCCGACAGAAGTGCATGACACACGACTTAGCGGCCGAAAACTGGAAGCAGTGGGCGAGAGCCCATGACTGCGCCTTGTGGATGGCTCCCTGTAGGCGCCGCTCAGCAACACCAGTACTGGTGGAGCAGTACGAAATGCAGAAGTCGTCTGCATACAGAGAGGGTGAGACGGAGGGCCCTACAGTTGCTGCTACACCGTTAATGGCCACTAAAAATAGTGATACACTCGATACAGAGCTCTGCGGGACCCCATTCTCCTGTAAATGTGGGGAACTATGGGAGGCACCAACTTGGACACGGAAAGTACGGAGTGACAGAAAATTCTGGATAAAAATCGGGAGCTGGCCTCGGAGACCACATCCGTGTAATGTGGCAAGCTTATGATGTCGCCAGGTGGAGTCATACGCCTTGCGTAGATGAAAAAAGACGGCAACAAGCTGTTGGCGTCTGGAAAAGGCTGTTCGGATTGCAGAGTCGAGGGACACAAAATTATCAGTGGTAGAGCGACCCTGGCGGAAGCCGCCCTGACATGGAGCCAGTAGGCCACGTGACTCCAAGACCCAACCCAACCGCCGACACACTATTTCTCCACTGATAGTGGTTAATAATGATACACGTCCCACTGAATGGATAAGGTTTTAATTAGAGAGAAGGTCGTATAAAAAATAAATTGACTGTGGAATGGGGTCCGGATCGGGGAACACAGATTCATATACGTAGGTTTAGTATTTGATAGGAAAGACACTGACCAGTCCCATTAACGTGACCACCTGTTAAAATCCTGAGTAATCACCTTTTGCAGTGCAGACCGCTGCAAGACGTTCAGGAAGAGAATCGGTGAGGTTCTGAAAGATACTGACAGGGATGTCGAGCCATGCCGACTCCAGTACCGTGGGCTGTTGCCCTAGGTTTTCGATTTGTGATCCATGGCTCGAGAAGCCCGATCGAGGCGGTTCCGTAGATTTTCGATTGGCTTTGGAGTTTGGTGGCCAGGAGCGTACGGTAAACTAATCCTGGTGTTCTTCGAACCACACACGTACACTGCGAGCTGCCTGACACGTTGCACTGTCCTGCTGGTAGACTCCGCTGTGCTGAGGAAAAACAGACAGAACATAGAGGTGAACATGATCCCCAAGGATAAATGCCATTGCGCCTCCCAGAATGACTACATCACCCAGGGAATTCCCTCCGGCTTGGACCCTTCCGACGGTTACTGCAGGGTGTTTGCTTTCAGACGTTTCACGCCGCACACGCCAACGGCGATCTGTCCGTTTTTGAATTACGACAACGACTGCACAGCGTACGCTTTATATGCCATCCACTACTAGTGCTGCCACCTACCATCTTCGACTGGTCATTGCATGTTGATATTGAACACAGGTGGTGGTCACATTAACCCTTAGCTACTATGGATGTTGCCAGGAACACAATTACTATAGAGGCCTCTCAGACGGGTTTTTATTTTTTACGTATAAAAACACTGTTTTGATGAATAAATATTTTCATGACTACCTGTTGTTCGTTAAACTTCTTGGAAACGGACTTTTTAGGAATATGCATTTTTTAAACACTGCAGAATATAAAATACTTTGAAAACTAAAACATAGCGAAATTTGCAGTGTACTTTTATTTTATGTATTGCCTCTAACTGACAGATTATCATCCCGCAGATAGTATTACAGATTCGCAACGCAATTGTATGGAAAGATAAAATTCAGTTCTGACAGTCTGTATTTGGAATCAGCTTTGAGTTTACTACTCATCATTATAGCATTAGAGCAATTATTCCACTTCATAATTCTATCAACGGAAACTTTTGCCAAATTTTTATTTTAAAAATCAAGAAGGGACTGATTACCTCATGTATTCTTCTGAGACCCTAAATCAAATTCTAATTGCTTTCAGCCTGCGTGTGTTTCACGCTAACCTTCCAACAATTCGCCAACCAAAGCGGAACAAAAAATGGTTCAAATGGCTCTGAGCACTATGGGACTCAACTGCTGTGGTCATAAGTCCCCTAGAACTTAGAACTACTTAAACCTAACTAACCTAAGGACAGCACACAACACCCAGCCATCACGAGGCAGAGAAAATCCCTGACCCCGCCGGGAATCGAACCCGGGGACCCGGGCGTGGGAAGCGAGAACGCTACCGCACGACCACGAGATGCGGGCAAAGCGGAACATCACACTGTTGAAACGGGTCTCTTGTTTCCCGCTTCAAACAAGGACAACAAATGGCTGATGTTTTTCGTTTTTCAAAACATTTTTTCTGTATCTGATGCGAAGTTTTCTCCGAGACTTTTAGGACTGTGTTGCAGTCCAGGCAGCTGGGAGACAATGTTGAGTTGCTCTGTTCTTACGTTAGTTAGCGGCTTCTGTTTCCTCTCCCGAAAACATCCTTCTGTTCTTATAGAAGAAGTACGCTTCTCCAACGTCACCACCTGTCACATCTTCAGCACTTTCAATTTCCTTTTCCAAATTAATATTGTGATAACTAAATACTCAAAATCAGGGTAATTACCACTGCCATCAAAGTTTTCATCTGAGAGTTCACTGAGCATTTCTGAATACCCTTACACCGGGGAGAAACTATAGCGTTCAAGAAAAACATGACACGCAAACGTTATGGTACGTCTGTGAGACCTCCCGAGGCCCAAAAATAAGAAATCAATTGCAGCAACAATGCCAAATTTCTGGCACTAGTAGCTTGCCATTCAGTGGGGAGGTACACAGAAGAGTCTCACAGGTGTGTGTGAAATATCAGAAGATAAAAAGCTGTTGCGGTCTGAGAGGTCCATCCACAGTAGTTAGGGGTTACAGCCACTGGACCGTGTAACAACAAACTGTTACACATACCTTCAGTTCATTCTTCTCTTTTTTTGGACTCGGAGACGATATAGTAGGTGTATCAAAACTCTTTACAGCTTTGAAAATTCGTACAGGCGTATTCATTCGACTTACAGACTTAGTCTTGGTGTCATGGTGAAGCAAAGTAGATCAAGTTTTGATTGTATGGTAAGACGTTTGGGATTTCCTAAATGTCCCGTTTCCACGTAAGTGAATGGGCCGAGATGCGGAAATTGCATGGCCCCTATCTTCATTGGATCACACACCTCTTGACTTTTTCTTTTGGAGAATCATCAAGGCTACCTTGTTTCTTCCACTCTTACCGGCTTCTGTGTTAGCACTCAGAGCTAGAATTTACTCACGCCAGACATGTTGCAGCGACTTCGGTCGTGTGCCACATAACCAATAGGATTTACAAGTACTTTTAACCTGTTTAGCTATGTGGAAAAAATCATTTATTTCGATATAAAGGGACGTTAAAACCATGTCTGTAGGTTAAATAAATAAATCAGAATGAGTTTTCAAAACTTCTAAAGTAGTTTCTGATACACCCTTAAAAGCTATGCCCACGTGTTCACTAGAAGAGATGTGTTTCACAGTAGCAAAGATGGGAACGTGCTCATATCTCTTAAGGTATGCACGTAACTGGCCCTGTTTACTGGACTTTTTTTTCCCTTGGTTTGGTCATGCTACCATTTCTCAAAATATGGAAAGCAAAGAGCTTGCAGTAGAAGAGCTTTGTTTTACGGTACTGAAGAAGGAATCATAGTTCTTCGGGTATGCATTTTAGAGTCCATGATTACCAGACTTCTCTGTTTCTAATATCGTGTACTTCAAACTGCTCGCGTTTACACCACGATATACCGAACGAGGTGGCGCAGTGGTTAGCACACTGGACTCGCATTCGGGAGGACGACGGCTCGAACCCGTGTCCGGTCATCCTGATTTACGTTTCCCGTGATTTCCCTAAATCATTTCAAGCAAATGCCGGGATAGTTCCTCTGAAAGGTCACGGCCGACTTCCTTCGTTAACCCATTGGGACCGATGAGCTCACTGTTTGGTCCTCTCTCCCAAATCAACCAACCAACACCATGCATGATACACTCTGTACGTCTTCGAATATGCAGCGAGAAATACGTTCTTGTTTTAGAACAGTCATTAGAACAGCTGCTTAAATAAACTGTTACAATATCGTCCGACGTTCATTTACGTGTACTTTATTTAATGGGTGAACGTATAATTCCTTGGGCCTTGTTAGCTCTAAAACATCCACGGCTAATTCCAGTTTTTGTGCCTGTGTGCTAAGCGCCATCTCGTTAACATAGCTTCTATGGACGTAAACATTGCCCGCATCTCGTGGTCGTGCGGTAGCGTTCTCGCTTCCCACGCCCGGGTTCCCGGGTTCGATTCCCGGCGGGGTCAGGGATTTTCTCTGCCTCGTGATGGCTGGGTGTTGTGTGCTGTCCTTAGGTTAGTTAGGTTTAAGTAGTTCTAAGTTCTAGGGGACTTATGACCACAGCAGTTGAGTCCCATAGTGCTCAGAGCCATTTGAACCATTTTTGACGTAAACATTTACAACCAGCGATAGGAGCAAGACGGCACCGTAGTCGGTCGGGAAGTGTGAAGGCTGCCACGAAACTTGTCGGTCGGTCGGTCGATAAATTAGTGAGTGTGTAGGGCCACGAAATAATCTACACTCCTGGAAATTGAAATAAGAACACCGTGAATTCATTGTCCCAGGAAGGGGAAACATTATTGACACATTCCTGGGGTCAGATACATCACATGATCACACTGACAGAACCACAGGCACATAGACACAGGCAACAGAGCATGCACAATGTCGGCACTAGTACAGTGTATATCCACCTTTCGCAGCAATGCAGGCTGCTATTCTCCCATGGAGACGATCGTAGAGATGCTGGATGTAGTCCTGTGGAACGGCTTGCCATGCCATTTCCACCTGGCGCCTCAGTTGGACCAGCGTTCGTGCTGGACGTGCAGACCGCGTGAGACGACGCTTCATCCAGTCCCAAACATGCTCAATGGGGGACAGATCCGGAGATCTTGCTGGCCAGGGTAATTGACTTACACCTTCTAGAGCACGTTGGGTGGCACGGGATACATGCGGACGTGCATTGTCCTGTTGGAACAGCAAGTTCCCTTGCCGGTCTAGGAATGGTAGAACGATGGGTTCGATGACGGTTTGGATGTACCGTGCACTATTCAGTGTCCCCTCGACGATCACCAGTGGTGTACGGCCAGTGTAGGAGATCGCTCCCCACACCATGATGCCGGGTGTTGGCCCTGTGTGCCTCGGTCGTATGCAGTCCTGATTGTGGCGCTCACCTGCACGGCGCCAAACACGCATACGACCATCATTGGCACCAAGGCAGAAGCGACTCTCATCGCTGAAGACGACACGTCTCCATTCGTCCCTCCATTCACGCCTGTCGCGACACCACTGGAGGCGGGCTGCACGATGTTGGGGCGTGAGCGGAAGACGGCCTAACGGTGTGCGGGACCGTAGCCCAGCTTCATGGAGACGGTTGCGAATGGTCCTCGCCGATACCCCAGGAGCAACAGTGTCCCTAATTTGCTGGGAGGTGGCGGTGCGGCCCCCTACGGCACTGCGTAGGATCCTACGGTCTTGGCGTGCATCCGTGCGTCGCTGCGGTCCGGTCCCAGGTCGACGGCACGTGCACCTTCCGCCGACCACTGGCGACAACATCGATGTACTGTGGAGACCTCATGCCCCACGTGTTGAGCAATTCGGCGGTACGTCCACCCGGCCTCCCGCATGCCCACTATACGTCCTCGCTCAAAGTCCGTCAACTGCACATACGGTTCACGTCCACGCTGTCGCGGCATGCTACCAGTGTTAAAGACTGCGATGGAGCTCCGTATGCCACGGCAAACTGGCTGACACTGACGGCGGCGGTGCACAAATGCTGCGCAGCTAGCGCCATTCGACGGCCAACACCGCGGGTCCTGGTGTGTCCGCTGTGCCGTGCGTGTGATCATTGCTTGTACAGCCCTCTCGCAGTGTCCGGAGCAAGTATGGTGGGTCTGACACACCGGTGTCAATGTGTTCTTTTTTCCATTTCCAGGAGTGTACTTCTGTCTCTACGGAAAGGAGAACACTCAGAAAGTAGGCAGCGATGGCACTCTAACTTCTATGTTGCTGACATTCTCTCTCTCATGTTACTCGTTGAATTGACATTTTATTTAAACATTACGAAAGTAATTCTATCGACCGTGGAAGTCGGAAAGCATAGGAGATGTTACAATAGCGTTGATGTTTCTCGCAAGAGCATCTGGTTCAGGTCAGCATTCACAAAATTCGTCGTTGACAAGACTACGACTACGGTGAAATTCTGCAAACCAGTTGTGCACAACGTTTTCTGAAGTTCATTGATTACTGAAAGTTGAACGAAGCGATTCGAGGAACTGAGTTAGCAGTTAAAAAATTCGTAAAAAATCATTCGCGGTAAACCTTCACGTGGAACTTCAATTTTTTCCAACATGGTTTAATTTCAAGGCTCACAGTAAACAAACCGTGAGGCCGATTTCTGAGTGTTCATTTTTTTAACAATAGCAATAGCCATATTTCACAACAATAGTAATGCTCAAAACAAAAGGAAACGTCAGAATACAGCATTTGTGACTACGAGGTCCCCTAATAGCACGAGCGGAAAAAAACTTTCATAAACGCGAGAGAGAGAGAGAGAGAGAGAGAGAGATCAACCTGTATTCCAGTGCATCTCTTGGATACCATGTCCTCCTATACTACAAACTTGAATTATGTTGGCATACAGAATGTAAAACGGGACTCGTCATATTTCAGGTCTCCCACTATAAATAAAACGCACAGACCTTCGAAATAGTATAGACCTCAGAAACAGCAACCATGGTTTTGAAGTTTAGGAAATGTGGAGAAAGGAAGTGTCCCGCAAGTGTTTGAGAGAAACTAGTGTTAACCAGAAACCGTACGTGGTTAAAATCAAAGTAAGTTGCGTAAATACGTTTGTTGTAATCGGATAATAAGAGAATGTTATGTGCGTAACATTAATAAGTGACATGTGCAGTATCACTTTTTTTTCTATAGGCTGTTACGGAATAATGATCCAAGGTGAATGTGAGTGTAAGGCAGGTCTGTTGGGACGCTGTATACATATTGGTGCATCGTGCTGCTTCCTTAACAGTGAAAGCTCTTTTTCTAAAGCAGCCTAGGGTTGCCAGACGTCCCCATTTTCCGGGGCAGTCCCGGTTTAGGATTTAAAAAATGAGCGTCCCGAAAATTGCTTTCGGGACCCCAGTTTTGTCCCCATTTTGTGATGCCAAAGAAATACTCTCATACTGTCTATTTCTTTCCAAACGCTGGTGTGGATTTGCATTTTAACTGTCACTGTTAAGCAAAATAATGATTTTTGTTTCATTGTTGCATCTTCCAGCGCCTTCAAGGGCCTTTATTGCGCGTTAACGCTTCCTTTTATCATTAACGCTTGTCTTGGGATTCAGCTCAGTTAAGACGTAGCAGCTACGTGGTTCTCTGTCCGAGGCTTATTGCACTTAGTTCATATTTGCGTGAGTGTGTGAAGTGAGCTCCAAATACCAATCCGAAAGTGTTCCTTGCAAGACAAATACACAGAAGAATGGTCTTTCATCAAACGAAGAAGACATGACTATGAAGTGGAATGTGGAATATGTAAGTCATATTTTTCCATTTCACATGGAGGAAGGGCAGATATTACAGATCATTTAGACAGCCAAAACCATAAATCAAACATGTGTTCTGCTAGCACTTAAAAAATAGACAACTTTTTAATTTCAAAGCCATCAAAACAGAGCAAATCAGTAGCAGCAGTGGAATTAACAATGTGTTGTTATACCGTTAAACATCACATGTCTTTGAAAACTGTAGACCGAATTTCTAGGCTAAGCTCCAATCTTTTTAACGATTCTGTCAGAGCGAAGAGTGTGACTTTGGGTAGAACCAAAACAACAGCACTTTTGAATGCATTTTTGGCACCTGACACTGTCAAACAAATATTCGACGACCTTTCACTGGCCCGCTACTATTCAACAGCTACAGATAGAGAGTAATCACAAGGCTGAAAAAAAAAATATTTGCGTTAATTGTTCAATATTTTACATCTGAGAATGGCAGTCAAGTGAAATTGCTTAAATTAGTTTCGCTGCCAAATGAAACCGCCTCTACAATAAGTACGAACTGCATTATTGCATCAGAAGAAAATAAAATTGGTAAGAGTAGGAGTATTGCATTTTGCGGTGGCAATGCTAACACTTATTTTGGAGGAGTGCGATGAGCAGGTACAAACAATGTATTTGCTAAGCTAAAAAGTGAAGTAGATTAAAATATTTTAGGAGGTGGCTACCTTGGTTACTTACTACACGAAGCTGCCAAGACAGCCGCTGACGTGATGAGTGTTTTACTCCTCCGTATACACAGTACGTACGGAGCGTTTTAAAGAAATTCTGTGAGTTTGTGGACATAGTGTATCATGTATTGTTGTTATATACAAAAATAGGTAGTTATCTTTGTTCGTTGCTGCAGAGAGAAACTGAAGATGTATGACGCTCTTAAATCAATCTTCCTCTTAGAAGAAAAGGCACCTAAACTTCTGAGAACTCTCTTCCAGAATCCAATAACCAAAGTAGAGATGGGCAAACTCGTTCATCCTTGGGAACTAGTTCACAGATGATCGCTCTTTTTTGGGAACCGTTCATTTTTACTCGTTCACCGTTCATCTGTGCTTGGTTCAAGGTTCTTATGAAAAATTTAAAATTAGTAGCATAGGCGGGTGACTGAAGACTGAAGGCGCCAAGAGGGGCTCTTGCCTCCGTCCTGGAGTACAGAGTTTTTATTCATAACAGAATTATCACACACAGGTGATTTTCGTGATTCTGCAAAACCTCTCGTTTAGTCAACTATAATGTTATGTGGCTGATCGCAGTGAAATAATGTGGCGCACGAAATACCGGCCCCGCGTACAGACTGATCGTCAATTACGCAGGATTTGTTGACCGCTAAGAGCAGAGTAGATAAACATTAGGCAGTGAAGAAATAACAAATAAGCAAATGCAAACAACAACTTCGAAATAGAAGACGGTTGGAAGGTGACGATGAGCAGTCTAGTACTCGGGGATGATGTTTCGTGCGCCACCCTGTACCGCTGAAATAATATTCTCTTTACAAAATGTGACACCAGACAGTCGATAATGGAGCGCGGCCTTCATTCGGTTGTAAATCGGTCTGCCTTCCGTAACAATTAACATGCCGTCTTACCTTTGATCAAAAAAAGACGGAAAATGGCCACTAGTGACTTCCTTTGCATGTGTAATAACAAAAAAATCTTGCCTTTTTACAAGTATTTCTTCTGCTGTTTATCGAAATAGTTAAGTAAGGTGATACGCCATTTTGTTACCTGAAAAGGTGTATTACATACCAAATAATTTTATGTAATTTACGTGATTATAAAATACATTTTAAATACCTATCATGGACGCTGAATAGAATACGAAAAGAACCAGAAGTTCAGAGTCCAAAAAAGATCTGAACAGATCTGGAATGGGTGTGCGCAGCTAACGAAACATACAACTCTATACTGAACTATGAGCAGTCGGCAGTGGAACTGCGACGAATGGCCACGCGAGAAAGGACGAGTGCTGCCGAGCAAGACCGAGACAGATGTGCACGGGACCGAGGCTGGATCGAGACCGGCCGACGTGCCGTTGCGGGAACGAGACCAACCGTTTCCCGTTCCCGGGAACTACATGCAGAAAGCCGCGACCGAAGTGAACTATAAAAGACCGTTCCTTGGAATTCGTTCATCGCTCGTTCCGTTCATCTTGATGAACCATTCCTTTGGACCCGTTAGTTCGCGAACGACCCATCTCTAAACGAAATCATATCTGTGATTGCTGCATAGTTACTTGAGCGTGTTTCAGAGACAAACTTGAGAAAGCAGACACCAGTGTTATAGTAGTCTGCGGTTTTGGAAAATACTAGCAAAATCATAGAATGATGTAAAGAAGAAAGTTTTATTCCACTCAAAGTGACATCTCTTGTGCAGAACACCGAGGTTGCATTAACTAGTGAAACTGAAAAACTTCATGTTGATGTAACTTGTGCAGCTTATCTAGAAAAATGGCCAACAAATCTCAATGAGTTTTCGAATTTTAAATGGATGTTGCTAGACGCAGATCCTGAGTGGAGCAATGTGGCAAGGAAAATAACATTTGTACAAGGTAACGGATTGTCAGTGGATGATAGTTTATTGTTTGACCAGTTTTTTTTTACTCAGGCAATTCACTGAATCAGAAATCAATAAAAACAGCGATAACTGGGGTAGTAAATCATGTCAGAAGAAATGAACCTATTTCTTTCGACAGATTTGATGAGAAGAACAGTACTCTCAATTGCAGAATCTGTGTGAATTCGTCTTCACTATTCCAGGGCATAGTGCAAACGTGGAACGAGTGTTTTCTCTCATGAATGTGCAGCGCACTGAGGAACGAAACAAATTACAAGTACCAACGGTCGAAGCAATAATTAAATTTGTTTTTATCAAATGAGTTGCTCTAAATTTTATGACATCATATAGCGGAAAGATCTTCTGACCAAAGCTCAGAATTCAGAGAAGTATGAGGCGTAGGACAGCGAATTATGTGAACTTTGCACTTCAACATGCAGTGTTTCAGTAGACAATTTTATATCTCGTATTAATGTTTCAAAATAAAAAATTCTTGTGTTGCCAGTATTAACATTGTAAAATGTTAATACCATTGAATGCCCTCCCTTAGGTTTTATTAAAGTAATTACCGTATAAAGTGTTCATTTATTTATTTATAAATAAGTTACATAACACTGCAGCCAGTCACTTATTTGAATAATTATGTTTTATTCCATGAACCGGTTTTCGAACTTTTCAGGTTCATCTTCAGATTCAAAAAAGTGAATGGTTGCAGTTTTATGTTACCTATTTATATTCAGTTAACAGTCACGGAATCTAAAATATCTGTAACGGATGAGCACAATTTATTTATTTTACTAAATCAGTTGAATACAACAGCAATAATTCACAAACCTTTCATTTTTTTAACGTTAAGACAAGTGCCCCAAAATATCCCGGTTTATGATCCTCAAATTATGAGCGATTTTAATTAATTTTGGAGAAACGTCCCGTATTGCTAGCAAGAAATTCTGGCAACCCTAAAGAAACCGTTACGCAACAATGGAAAAATCAGGTCGTTCTCATTGCGCCTTGTAGTATAAAGGCGAAACTGTTGAAGAAATGGTCCCGGTAAAAAGCACTCGCAGTCTACTAAATTTGCAACAATGGATCAGAAATCTCTTAATAATTAAGATATACCTGAAAATATTACAAAGATCGAGCCAGCCGTTTTCCACATATTAGGAGAATAACGTGCAAGTGAAGTTACGGTTGTATCCAATGCATTTGTGATATATCGTCTGGGTACTTTCTTGGGATGTTTCCGATTCACAAAGTATTACATCACTGTAGTTCTCTGCAGATTCTTCTTTCCAACTATCTCCATTTTCTTCTTTTGAATCTCGCAGTCACTTTTGATTCTCGTCGTCAGTGGTTATGATGACAGGTGGCCAATGCTAAATAGAAACATATATTGCAGGTTTGTCAGTGAAGTCGGTAAGGAGCTGGCTGCATAGTCTGTGTCTGCAACGACTGAAATAATTAGTAGTCATTGGTAAAAAATAATATATATTGTACTTAACTTGTGATCCAGGTTTCTTCATATGCTGCATACATATACTGTAGGTTGATTCTTATAAAGAAGAAGACAGCAACGAGCCACTATTAATACTGCTATTTATTTAAGTAAATAGCGCCGTAACCGGTTTCGAACTGGCAAGTTCATCAACAGACGGCTGTTGACATGATTTTCAAGATACACTTTACATAACCGTGCCATATGTGGCAAATACTTTTTGGTGTGTGTGTGTGTGTGTGTGTGTGTGTGTGTGTGTGTGTGTGTGTGTGTGTGTTGCTTTGCACAATATGGTGATGTACAAATTATGTAAGTGCTGGATATATTTTGTAATATTTGAAAAATACAATCCTGCATCTTCGCAACAAAATCGAGTGGAATTTTCGGTGGCACCAACACACCAGAATATTTCGCCATAGTGGAAGAATAAAATCTAAACCGATGATTATGTAAAGTGTATCTTGCGAATCGTGTGAACAGCCGTCTGACGAGGAACTTGCCAGTTCGAAACCGGTTACGGCGCTATTTACTTAAATAAATAGCAGTATTAATAGTGGCTAGTTGCTGTCTTCTTCTTTGTAAGAATCAACCTATATTAATTGTACACAGCCACGGTCTCACTATGTCAGTTTTAGACGAAATAGCCTTCTGCATACATTTAATTACAAACAGATATCTAGAGAGGCATTAATTATGCCATACTTGACTAAGCAACTTGTTAGAGGTAGCTTCCTATCAGTTGAACGCTATGCTACATTCCCAGTTGACGTCCCGAGCAAGAGTGCACGAGAGCTCGCTAGATACTTGGCAGAAGCCGTGGAGCGGCGCTAGCGGTGCCAGTCGCTACTCGCGGGTCCAGCGATATCTATTACGGACCGCGGTCCATATCTGCAACCCCTAACAAGTGTAGTATCGATCGTTGATACCGCAGTAATATCATCTGATGCAACCGTCAGCCAAGACGATTTTGGTGCCATGTGCAGTTCCTGTACACATCCTGGCTAGTCAGGTTCTCTTGTGGGCATACCACTGGTGAAATGACGACTACAAACGTGAGAATGTATTGCAGGAGTCCACTAATTACCATTAGCTGTATTCCTTCTCAATGCCGCGATCCACGCTTTCCGTCTAGTTTCGTGCCGATTTTCGCTTCAAAAGATAAAGAACTTCGTATCAGGAAGTGTGCTACAATATGTGAAATTGCAACCAAACTACAAAACAATTACAGTTACCCCTATTAGAACATGAAGCCGTAAATTTATTCACCTTTCCACTAGCAAACTTCCCTATGTGTAACCCCTTACTCCTTCACGACGGTTGCAAGGCTATCCCCTATAGTCTAGCCGGCATTAGTTGATCCGTTACAGTTGAATGCACCCATGTCAACCAGTCAAAGCACGTAGCGCGATTTTGTAAACGTATCTGTGGCAACGTCTCAGTGTTGTCAAAGCTCTATTGACAGCTACAGCTTTCGCCTGCAGCCGTTGTGCTACGCAGTTGGAAGCTGGGAACAGCGTTGTTAGCTGTCACCAGAGGCGGCTCGTGGGTTTACATTTTGGATGTACACAAACTTCTTAATTAAAATAAAATGCTTCTGCGTCTGAAAAAGCATCTGCTGTATACAAATTATGATTATGAACAAATTGATACAACTGCTGCCACCGCCAGTAATAATAATAATAATAATAGTAATAATAGTAATAATAATAATAATAATGACGTCCAATCTAAATATATAATAATTGAACTGGTGTATCTGAAGAGTGTGCTACCTTCTGACGGGATTCATGCCAACTGTCAAGTGAACGGATATAACTGCTGCAGTGATTTGGTGGCATTGATGTTAATTTGTAGTTCAGTGATAGGAGCTAGCAGTTCACGTCACGAACTGTGGACGTTGTTTATCAGGCCGGCCGCTGTGGCCTAGCGGTTCTAGGCGCTTCAGTCTGGAACGGTTCGACCGATTCGGTCGCAGGTTCGAATCCTGCCTTCTACATGGATGTGTGTGATGTCCTTAGGTTAGTTAGGTTTAAGTAGTTCTAAATTCTAGGCGACTGATCACCTCAGATGTTAAGTCCCATAGGGCTCAGAGCCATTTGGAGCATTTGTTTATCAAATCCTTGTGTACTGAACCTATTAGGCAATTACATCATGCCAGCTGCACATGCGCAGAAGCTCCATGGAACGTGTACAACTGAAGATGTGCTCGCGACTCTGACCAAGTTTCACAGAGGCTAGAGGAGCCCCAACGTAGCATAGCTTGGTAGATTTAAGTTCCGTGTATTTCAGATTATCGCATCAATGTTAACAGCATGCAATCAATAAACCCGTAAAGCGTCAAAATTTAGAGTGTTCACGTGTTATTGTGCTCTTACACAGCAGCCGCCACCGGTAATGGTATTCAAATACAGTTTGAAAGTACTTGGAAACGATTAATAAATGTTTTCTAAAATTAGCGCTTAGTTGCTCTCTTGAGGTAGCTGGGCGCTTTATATTTTGCGTAATAAAAGCAACTGTTTCGTGTGGAATTACCTGACAGTTTCACTATCACTGTCTACAACAGGGTCCCATGAGAGTAGGGTTGCCAGATCTAGATGGGACTTCGTCAGAAACACTTTGAGATGGGGGTGTAGAAATGAAGTAAAAAATGTATTTCATATAATTCCTTTTTATTTAGAACACAATTACACTGAAATTTTTGCGGCAGAAGTAGTTTGTGCACCATATTTCTCGGAAGATTTTACCTTTTCCAGCAAGTTTCTTCCCCTTTTACATATTTGTAAACCTCCACGCAAGTCAACTTGTAGTTAAACTGGCACAGTAACGTTGATTCCATAGTCCCTGGCAGTAGTCGATTTGTTTCGTCAATCCACTGGGCCGACATCAGCGATAATACCTTCTCAATAGTGGCGTTGTGAGCGGGAATAGAAAATGAACACTCGCATAATTTAAGCAGTTAGCATTTGCTTTCAGGATTTTCGGTTTTCTTCTCCCACGGAGTGTTTAGACTTCCAGTCTTGCGAGTCACGCTTAGTTTCTAAAAAGGTGAAAACAACTATCGCCTAAAATCTTCACACTGGTTTCAGTCAGGTATATAACAATGTTTTCAATCATCACCTAATCTGGGGTATCTGATAGCGTCATCCAATCGAATATTTGATATTTATTAAAAGAAATGGCCCATTTCTCTAAGTAATCAAATGCTGTGGAATAGAAAACCATTGTCTCTTCCTCAAATTTCGAAATCAAATTAATTATTTCTTAGTTGGGGTTATCGTCCTTTAATTTTTTCAAATTCATCTTGGTTCGCATGCCAATAAAACCGGCAGTTTTTCTTGAATTCAGGTGTCTGAGGGTCGATTAATGTATTTCTTATTTTAATTGTAGAGACTTTATTCTTCTCTTCTCTCTCTATTCTTCTCTTCTCTTTTTATACTTTTTACAAAGAGAGCCAAGGTTGACTGCAGAAGTATGAAGTAAATTTCATTGATCTGACCACTGAAAAAATCTGAAATTGTTTTACGTGGCCTGTCTTTGGCGCCAAAAATTGTTTTAATGGAATCCAAAGCTTGAGAATTCCCTCAGCAGCGGGCATTAACGACAATCATCTTGTTTCTGAGTGAAATGGAGGGGATGATGACTGACATCAATATATAGGTAGAACTCTTTCAGCTTCACTGTTCTTTCAGTGTATGTTGAAATATAATTAAATATTTTCATGACGATTATTTCAACATTGACAGCTAAGACTCCATCAGTATCTGATATAGTGTTGTGGAGGATATGGGCAAGGTATCCAATTCCTTCTGAATTTTTTCCTAATCTTCTTTAATTTGGTGAAACACGTTGTACAAGCAGCATCGATGAAGCCCTCCGAAGTTGGTAATATCTCCTCAAAAAGCGATTAATTTATCTAATGTAATGGGCAGTTGTCTTAAAGTGTCTAGACAAAACTTTGCAGTTGTCTCCGATGTTTCGTTATTCAGCGAATCAAACTTCAGCAGCTTCTGTTGGATTCCGTCAGTTTCAGCGAAGTACTGCACAACTAAAGGAAACTTTTCGTCCTCGTGGTTCGTAGGTGCCTATTCCGTGAAATGAAACTTCCTGCTATTGTATTACGCATTCGGTCACGTAGTGTGGTACGAGAATATTTTTAACATTCTGTTTAGCTTTGGTCCTGGCTATGGACTGATTTGCGGCATTCAGTTTTACGGTACAGTCAAATGAACTGAAGGATTGACGCTGCTTGACAACTTTATAACCTAGTGTTAGTTCTGTAGCAGCAATGAGGAACTCTTAATGAGTGTCTTCTTTAATCACGGATGTAGAAATGGGCTTTGATGTCGATGACACCACGAACCTATTTGTATGCTTCTTCGTAGAAATGTCGATACGGGATACGCAGCATGTAACGCCATCTGTGAGACGACCTTGTCATCATAAAAATGGTTCAAATGGCTCTGAACACTATGGGACTTAACATCTGTGGTCATCAGTCCCCTAGAACTTAGAACTACTTAAACCTAACTATCCTAAGGACATCACACACATCCATGCCCGAGGCAGGATTCGAACCTGCGACCGTAGCAGTCGCGCGGTTCCGGACTGAACGCCTAGTGTCATCATAAACTTGTTGATATAAATACAACTAACTGAGGCTGCATTTACATGCTGCGCTAATAGATAGAGTTAATTCAGTACCAAGCTCTTAACAGTATTTTGCAAAATCGGGACAAAATTGGATCTTTTTGGAATGTCGTGACACGAAGGCCCATAACGGTGATGGTCCTTATACATCAGGACGGATGGCAACCCTATATGAGAGGCTAGTAATAATTGGTATCAACCTGAAAAATAAAAATAGTAGTTTAAGTGGAATACGCTGTTTAATAAACCAGGAGAATTCTATAAAATGAAATATTGAAAACATCTGTAACAACAGTCTCCCACCGAATAATGGGATAAATCTTTTACAAACTCCGTATTAGAAGCAGGAGCACTTACAAAATGACGAGAATAATGCAGGCGGAGATTTAGCATACAGAAGTTCGCGGTATATGAACGTTCAGAGGCGAAAATATTGATAAATGAACGAGTCAGCGAGGGTAACAAACCGTGACGAAAAGTAATTAGCTTTTGCTTTCTATAGCTTCACAAGATGATTAATGGAGCGTTATGCTGCTGGGAAACTGCAAAGCGTGAGATGAATAATGAAGGAGGGATACAAAATCAGATATCTGTATTTTAAATTTTCGAGAAATAACTTGCTTTTTTGCTTCTTCTTGAGATCAGAAGAAACCGGTCGATGTTTCCGCAGCAAACGTCGCGGCAGATGAAAGACAGTGAACTGCTTTCCATAACTGGAAATCATGACATAGAAGCAACTCAATAAAGCAAAGGAATTTTCATATTGTTACGCCAAAGAGCAGAAAATGGGAGGGAAGCTCTTTACATTCACGCTAACAAAATAACAGTCGATACCCGGCAGAGCTGGTGACTTAGCTATGCAGCGGAAGGGCAGGGCATTGGTAGAGTTGTCATTTGTACTCAAATGATTCATGTGAAAAGGTTATCCATGTTATTATGACCGAAAGATGGGAATTAACAGACTTTGAAAGCAGAATGTTGACTAGAGCTAGACGCATAGAACATTACACTTCGGAAATCGCTAGGGAAATCAACATTCCGAGATCCACGGTGTCAAGGGTGGGCCAAAATACCAAATTTCAGGCATCACCTCTCACCATCGCCAATGCAGTGTTTGCTTGGTCTTCACTTAACGACCGAGAGCAGCGATGTTTGCGTAGAGTTGCTAACAGATAAACAACGCTGCTTGAAATAATCACAGAAATCAATGTCGAACTTTTGACGAATGTATTCATTAGTAAAATGTGGCAAAATTTGGCGTTAATGGGCTCTCGAAACACATGATCGACGCGAGTGCCTTTGTTGACAGCACAACATCGCTTGCAGCGCCTCTCTTGTGAACATATCGCTTGGACCATAGACAATTGGAAAACCCTGGGCTGGTCAGATGAGTCCCGATTTTAGTTGGTAAGACATGATGATAGGGTTCCAGTGTGACCCAGACGTCACGAAGCCATGGACCCAAGTTGTCAACAACGCACTGTGCAAGTTGGTGGAGGCTTCATAATGGTATGGGCTGTGTTTACATGGAATGGCCTGCGTCGTCTGGTCCATCTGTGCAGATCATCGACCGGAGTGGTTATATTCGGCTACTGGAGACCATTTACAGCCATTCATGGACATCATGTTCCCATGACAATACGGCATGTTACTGGGCCACAACGGTTCCCAATTGGTTTGATAACATCCTGGACAGTTCGAGCAAATGATTTGGTGATCTAGATCGCGCGACATGAATCGCATCGAACATATATGGGCCACATCTGGAGGTCACTTCTTGCACAAATTCCTTCACTGGCAACACTTTCGCAATTGTAAATGGCTATAGAGCAATTATGGATGGTTATAGAGGCAGTATAGCTCAATATTTCTGCAGGGGACTTTCAACGAGTTGTTTAGTTCAGGCCACGTCGAGTAGTACACTAAACCGGCCGGAAGGAGGTATCACTTGACAATTGTCACTTCAGTGTAACCGTACATGAGCGAAGGTTGCTACATCGGCGCCAGTCGCAATTTACACATTCAGCAAAACGTTCACTAAGAGAGACAGACAGAGATACATTCGTTAACTCTTGTTACGTGGAGTAATAAGCTGTAACTTTGACGCAATAACACCTATCAGGGACTTAACAGTGCAGCTGATAGCCTCTTACAAATTGTCAAATAAACACAGCTGAACGAGAACCATACTAAACAAGCAGGCCACATTCGGCCATAATGAACAGAGCCTCATGTCAGTGCCTCACGCCTGTCTGCATAAACACAGTTCTCCAGCTCTGAATTCAGTTAGTCGTTATCGATGGCATTACGCACCGATAGCACTCGATCCAGTGATTACTACTTTGTAGTGTAATCCAGGTATTAGTGTTCCAGCAGTTCTCGAGAACAAGCTGCTTGCCCTTCCTAAGACGACAACATCCACGACCTACCACTCGTGGGACTTCGTATTGGCCGCCTACCATGTCACTGATTGGGAGTCTGAAGGTCTTCTAACACATCTGGCGGTGCTTATCGCACTATGATCATCTTCAGTAGTGGGAGGGAGTGCTATCTGATGCCTCCGTTCCTGATCACTGTTGGCGGTATTCCTGTGTGGCAGGGTCTACCAGTCCCGGTGGTGGGTGGATCGGTCGATTACACGACTTCCGAAATTATTGTACATCGTAGTGGGTCACCGCATGTCATCGTCATCTTCCGCAGTGGGTTCAAGAACGCTATAACACAGTGTGGGGACAAAATCTCACGCTATGGCTCTGGCTGCCAGACGGCATATTACAGGACTGGCCGAAATACTGATGTAGCAACCTTGGCTACCATCACAGCCGAGCCGATCACAGCAATTCCTCTGTTCACTGGCACGAGTCGTCAGTGGCGGACGACGACACAAACTGCAAATCTGAATGGACAACTATTAATTTGCTAATAATGTTTTAGTAGCGCAGAAGGACACTATACAGCTTCAAAAACGCCGTCCTGACAAAGTAGAGATGTCTCGACTCGCCCCCCCCCCCCCCCCCTACAGTATGAATTAACAAGGGAAACTCCCATCGCACTACCCTCATATAGGGTGGTAAGAGGCCCCACTGAACAGCCCGTCAAAAACTAACACAGATGAAGCATGAAAACAGGAAGGCGGATTACTGGCCTAAAAAAATCAAAATAGAAACAGTGAACAGTCCAATGAAAAGAAGTGGAATATAGAGTAGCCTCGAAGAGCTACGACGTCTTGAAGTGTTCACGGTATGGGACTGCCATTCGGACTACCCGTGCCCAAACCTCCCTCGAGCCGACTTTTTTTTCACTGTATTCAAATTTGTGTCTGTGACGTGGTGTAACGTCCGTTTGCGACAGAGGGATATAAGGAAGGGACCCATAATAACAGTTGATTCTGCACAACTTCTCTATTAGCAGCCGAAAGGAAGTGACCTTCGAACTGGAACCGCAGAAGTTTTATGACAAGGCAAGTCAACCAATTCTTCCACCGGAAAACACGTCTGACGTGTCGTGCACAGCATTAGTAACAGTACGTGTGTCAGATTTAGGTGTTCGTGTGACTGTGAACTCGATCACTCCCAAGAAAGTCACATAAGTTGCAGCAAATGAACGCAACAGTCCCACAATGACATATTTTGAATGTCCTCTGTCACAACATATGTTTTTAACATTTTTGAAATTGCGTTTCGGTTTGGAAGTTTTGGCTCTTGAATTCCTTTGTTGTAACACAGTTCACACACGTTTATTTGTTGTTTTCATTTCTGTGAGACGTCTATGTGGTATCTCACCTGGTCTTACGTTTACTTGTGACGGTAACGTGTTCTTACCACGTGACTCATATTCTGTAACCAATATATAGTAAGACAGCTGACAAGACTACAGAAATAGAACAAACGTTTCAGTGACCTGATCGACAATTCGTAAGTTGTGGAAAACAGTAAACAAATAAATTGCACGAGGGAGGTTTTGAACATGGATCTTCCGTTTTACAGTCCATGGCCGTGACCACTTAACCACGACGCCACGGCTTTTCATCTTCCCACAATATTGCACTTATTAAGCTTGGAGCGTTCACTGTTTCTCTTCCTGTTTTCATGCTTGATCTATGTTCAGTTTTCGACGGGCTATCCTTTGGGCCGCCTTACCACTGAACCTGTGGGGCTTGCGATGGGGAACTGCTCTTGTAAGAGAGAGCGGTATGTATTTCAAGGGGATCTGAAATCGTTGGAAATGTCAACTTAAAAGGTGATACTCGTACGACTGGCAGACTTTCACCATTCGAACAGAGCGACATGATGCGGTGTTTAAGAGGGTATACCTCCTCAACCCCCTCCCCCACCCACCCGCCCTTGGGTCCTGAAAGAGTTGAAGTTTCACGTATAAAGCAGCTTCAAACGTGTCATTACTTTTCAAATGAGTTTGTGTGTGAAATAACCGACGTTAAGGATGTCAAACCTACGCTACATTATTCGGAAATATTAACAACCATTCTGTTACAAACGATAAGTTATGTAAACTATTTGTTAAATTCATCAGTAATAGCTTATACTACAGCACGAAGTACAATGTCAATTGAAACTTCCTGGCAGGTTAAAACTGTGTGCCGGAGTACTTGCACGCGAAAAACAAAGGTCCCGAGTTCGAGTCTCGGTCCGGCACACAGTTTTAACCTACCAGGAAGTTTCATATCAGCGTACGCTCCGCTGCAGGGAGAAAATTTCATTCTACAATGTCAATTATAATGACAATCGTGTTTATTTTTTTAATTCAGTAACCGTAGGCCATGTATGGTAGAGATATATGAGAACTACATTTCGGTTCTGTAAAAATTAGTGCTACACGTATTGTGAAGCGTTTACATTTCTCTGAAAAGTTAGTTTTCCTCCTAATCTATATGAAAAACAATGATGTAATTTTGTAAGTACTTTCAGTGGTATATGTAGATACCGTCTGCAAAGTTGGGTAGCGAATAGAGTTAGTAGCAAAGAAAAAATAAGCTAAAACTTCACGCTTGGAGCGAAAGTTTTACAACATTAACAATGAACATTTTCTTAGTGATAAACTGTTTTCATTTCATTGTTTTCTTGGGGATGTGTATCAGAAAAAAATTCGAAAATGCTTGAAATTATGTGTGAAGTTTGGTGGAAGTCGCCAAGTGTTCTCAATCTTAAATACTGGATTAGTTAGTTTCATGTCCCGTAGATCATATACAGACGCCTGCAAAATATACTTGTGTGAACTCTTCACGTAATGGTAATTACTACCTTTGTGCAATTAACACTTTTTGTGCAAGGGAGGAGTTTCCTACTTAGTATTACCACTTGCGTCATTATTAAAACATGAAAAATACGCACTCTTAATAATTTCCGTGTCTCAACAGTTGCCAATTATTCTTATAAGCAGCTCACTCTAACGACTTTAAGAACTCAATAGTTAACACACCCAAGAACTTTGTACATTCTACTCTGTTCATTAATTTTTAGTGGTAATCAATTCTTAGTAAGTGGAATATTTTTGACGGTCTAAAACTGGATGAACCGTATTTTTGCAGCTTTATATGCTGCTCCATTTGTGCGAAATTGTTAATAACTTTAACAAAAACACCGTTGACTATTTTCCTGCTGATGTTTCTTTGATTGTTCTGACAATACTGCTTGGTCTCACGAGCACAAGGTTCCTGTTTTGCCTCCTCGTTCATTAACATAGAGTAAGACGTGTGACGGGTACATAATCGAACCCTCCGGAAGGCCCACTGTAATTTCTTCCTATGAAGATGACAGATCGTACCAGTTGGTACTGTATTACACCAACAAAATCTAGAACATTGTCTCCAGGAGCTAGGAACTGCTTACACCCTACTCGTAACATTGTGAGAACTGAGGCTAGCGATATCCGACACGTGAGACAGCTTGTCCCGGTGTCCACTACTCACAGACCAATATCTCCCAAAACAAAAGTAGTTGTGTTGTCGTACGTTCTTCCCTTAATTCATCATCAAATGGCAAACGTGGAACGTCAATGAAATGATTAAAAGCCAACGGAATGGAACAGTACGCACGCCCCTAGATCATTTCGTATGTGTTTGGACTGCAGTAACCCAATATGAAAAGCCGTGGCGACCACATTATCTAGATATTTGCCACCAGCTGTTGCAGTCCGCTTCAGCGAACTGCCCTGTGTACTTAACCTTCCAACATCAGCTCCTCGTCTGTTGCGCTGGCGCCACAGCTCTATTGATGGTGCTCTCGTACGGTATTCAACAGACTCGTAAAGGTTTGAATCTCAATTTTTCGAAAACTACAAGAACAAGTAACTTAGAAGTAGATATCTTCGGTGTCGTGAAGCAGCTTATATGACTTAATAAAGGCAAGGTGTCTGGTCCAGATTGTATACCAGTCGTGTTCCTTTCACAGTATGCTGATACAATAGCTCCATAATTAAAAAACATATACAACTGCTCGCTCGTCGAAAGACCCATTGTAAAAACTGGATAGTTGCCCAGTACCCAAAATAGAAGATATGAGTAATCCGGCAATATCACTAACGTCGATCTGCTGTAAGATTTTCGAACATACGAGCATACTGAGTTCGAACATTATGAATTATCTCGAAGAAAACGATTTTCTGTCAAACAGTCGGCATCGATTCAGAAAATATCGTTCTTATGTAACACAATTAGCTCTTTATTGACACGAAGTAATGAGTGCTGCCGACAGAGGATGGCAAATTGGTTCCATATTTTTAGGTTTCCAGAGTGCCTCTGATACTGTTCCTCGCAAGAGACTTCTAACCAAATTGCCTGCCTATGGAGTATCGCCTCAGTTGTGCGACTGGATTCGTGATTTCCTGTGAGAATATACGAACGATGAGTTATCCTTTGGGAATACGAGTATGCTTCCCTTTTCAGTTTAAATGTAAACACAAATCTCGACAGCGTACAAAGACGCTACATCAAAGTGTAACACACCAAGGGCGTCATCTGCGAATGAAAAATGTAGCCTTTTCAGATTTCTTTCTACAAACTTAGTTTATTAGTTTTGCGGCTCTCGGTCACTATTATGCGAGTTTTAAAAAGAGAAAACGTTTCGTTAATGAATAAACCTGAACATGTAGCCTAATACGAACACATGTCTCTTATAAATTCAGCTATTAAAGTCTCTCAATTAAAAATGGAAAATGTGTCACTTTAAATAATAACATTATAATCCATATTATCTCGTTTTACTATCCTTGGGCTCATAACACACCCCTTAACAGTGCCTAAAAACAATAGCATAACTAATATTTTGGGGTCCCCATGCAGCTAAATTTTGGGGACCCTGTATATCAATTAACCTTCAAATAACAAATATGAAAACAATAGACATTAACATACTATAATTCACGTTAAAAGTGAAATAAACTCGTATACTGATGTAGTCACTAATTCTTCCATCACGCCATGCATTTTCTCTTGACTCCAAAGAACCAGAACGCTACACAACACACTTCGTTTACAGTAGAGCAGTATCACTTCCAAAATATTTCGATTTTCTGACCTATATAGTTGCAATAATATCAGCAGCTAAACGATATCTTGGTCTTAGTGCCTCTAGGGAAAGGACCCTGAGGCTTGCATCACCTGCTACTTATAACTTTTAATTTAGTATTTTCAATCAGTTTACCTTTGAATAATCCTCTGTTAATGCTAAAAGGTACATTTTCCTGATTGTCTTGAAGTTGAGAACAAAATGTTGTTGGTAAACCGGCGACTATTGCATACGGTCCGTTTTCAAATTGTACAGAACAGAAATTTACACCCGATTCATTTTCACAGATTGTATCGCGTCTTTTATGAACTTGTAAACCACAAGAAAGTTCCCCCGTTTCATTTTTGCATCTGTACTGACTTCCAGATTTAACTTTTAAATCATGAGACGTTTCTCCAATGTTACTTTCATTACTAATTTTTAGTACATGTCTGTTATGGGACTATAAATGGTCTTTATATTATTGCACCTGTTTTATTGTCTTTTCAACATTTTCTTCTTGGCTGGCTTTTAACTTTCTGTTTTGAGCACCGCTTAAAACAAGACCTATTTTTAGACATTGTGGTTCTAGCTTATTGCATACGTTAAGAGAAGCCTATATAAGAAAAACCAGCGGATACATTTTACATTAATGCGAACCCAGCTTGGATGAGGAGGAAGTGTAATGCATTACACAGACAATTGATGTACACAATTGTAATGCCCAAGTCTCTCTCTATATTAGCAGTTTACTTATACTGTAACATTGTTTCCTCGAAAAAAAAATCTTGACAAACTGTTAACAGTAGAGTCTGTTGTTGTCAACGCCTATTGAAGGAAATAGCCTCTGAAGAAGGTAATGCATTCGAAAGCGGTGGATGGCGTACCGGCCACTACTTGTGTAGGAAAACAGCGCTAGTGGAATCTGTGCGTAGTGTTGGTCGTCACACACTGTAGCATTCTATTTAACGTTAAACAAGAAACGGTACATGTTTGTTGGCACACGTGTGTTCACCTTTTTTCACGGCTACTTTGAATGTAACAAAACTTATCATTAAAATCAGTTTGCCCCCCCCCCCCCCCCCAAAAAAAAAGAAAAGAAATACGGGCCCCCATTGTTCGGCGTACCCCCCACTCCCCACCCCTCCACCCTGCGGCACTCAATGATCTGCAAGGACGTAAATGACGCCACTGCAAAAATACACCAATTCTTTGATTAACAGTTAACGCCATATTTATACTGATTTGCTGCCTTGCATTTCCTGAATAATTTAATATGTTATCGCTGTTCACGGAAGCAGTTCTGTTTATGTTTCAGTGGCTTAAGTTACTGATAAACGAACACGATGCTGTTTCGACCACAAATATCATAAATAACTCAGTTTGCTTTTTCACGAATAAACAGATTCACTAATCACTTTACCCTACGGACCGACGTAATACTTTCGAACTCATAATCAACACTTAGGCAAATTCTTCAAGTTACTCATGCGCGAAGCGGGTGCACGCGATCCGTTCTGAAGGAACCCAAACAACGACTGCGCTCACGCACATGCGCGTGATCAGCAGCGCTTGAGTATTGTTGACGCTAATAGCAATAAAATGCCCCCGGCAGAAAAAAGGCGTGTTCATTTTTTAAAAGTTCAGAAAGCAGCAGTGAGTAAGGGGTATACGTCATAACATCAAACCTACCAGTACTCCTTACGCCTTGCAGGTAATGAATTCTTCGTTACTGGAAAATATCCTAAGTCTTTGCATGTCTTTGTGGATGTCTCGCCCTATGTAGCAACATTTCTGGAAATTTCCATTTTTCTGTGACTTTTGGGTCACCTCATACGTTTCACACAATTAACAATTTCTGATCGATTAATCTGTAATTGGTTGTGTGGAGTATTTTATTTTGAATAAATGATCTGTGTTTGGGGGCTACACTTTCGGCTTAACCATCTAGTGTTGCATCACACTTGGATAATTTTATTATTATACTTCAGATTTGTGCGGACGTTTATTGCCAAACAGACGTAGACTGTCTCAGACAGGAGCAGCTCGCTTGTGGAATTCCACGGACCATCCTCTGCAGAGCCCGCTTATGAATAGCCATGTCACTGTCATTGCACTCTTCTCCTCTTTCATTATCCCCTCCCGCTTTGATGATACTAAACACGGCTTCAAATGTGCTGAACTACTCAAAATTATTTTTTTCTTAATGACCTTTATAATTATTATGCCCGAGTACAAATTTATTCCAGCCTTCTCTTAGCTCATCTCCTACATCCCCTCCCTCTGTCCATCTCCTCCACTCTCTCTTTGTACCCTTCCTCCACCCCCCCCCCTCCATCTATCAATCTCCCTCCTCCTTACCCTGTTCATCTCCTCCACTTTCACTTACCTGTCCATCTACTCCACTTCTCTCTCCCTGTCTGTCTCCTCATCTTCCCTTTTGCTGTCGATTTCCTTCTCTCCCTCCGTTGGTTCATCTCTTCCTCTCGCTCTCTCTGCCTACAACTTCATCCTCGCTGTCTCTGCCCATCTCCTCCTCTTTCGTTTTTTTGTCCATCTCCTCATCTCTCCACTCTCTGACCATGTCTCCCTCCCTCTTTCCTGGTCGGACTGCTCCTTCCCCCTACCTGTCTATCCATCTCCTCCTGCCCCCTTCTCTCTCCACTTTATGACGCTCAGCCGAATAGGAGGCTGGTAGTTCTTATCCTCACAATATTTGTTTCCATACTGTAAATAATAAGTGTACCAAATTTAACTGAAGTAGTTCCAGGGATTTACGATGTTCACCCATTGCTTTGTCTGCACATGCACATTTCTAATATATTTCACATATATTTAACAAATTTCAGACATATTTGTAGATATATTTCACATGTACCTCCAGCAGATTTCCGTCTGCACTTCTATTGTCACACAGTTAATTGTATTTTTATAGGTATATTCAGCGGCTTATGTGGAAACGATTTGCAAAATGTATTGCAAAGAGATTTAGTAGTAAAGAAGTAATAAATTAAATCGTCACAGATGATGTCGCGGGTTTTACCAGTACCTCAGTATTTGGCGTCGTATCTCCTAAACTATTTTTCGCACAATGATACATTTTTGTAGGTACATTCAGCGACATATGTAGATACTGCCTGCAAAGTGTGTTGCAAATTGAGTTAGAAGTCACCCCATTGATAGATAGAGGCTTCTTACCCTCCCTCCTCCTCCCTCCCCGCCCGCCCCTCCTTGTGATGATACCCAAACACTAAGTGATATGTGTACTGAGTCTGGTTGAAATCGCTCCAGTGGTTTATGACGAGATGTGGAACATAAATACAAATATACATTTTTATGATATGTATGGATTATTATTATTATTATTATTTATTTACTTTCTCAGACGTTAAGTCTGGTTGAGAATGGAAAGTGACGCGGACCTTGATCAAGCGTCACTTCCTATTAACTGTACGGTATGTGTTATATTGCATTTATGAACTTTCGGGTAATTGAACATGTATCAATAATTATGGATTTCTGTAGTTGTATATATGTGTTTGGATGTAGCTGTATTGCATTGATGTACTGGTGGATATTGTGTGGTATGACTCCTGTAGTTGATACTATAATTGGTATGATGTCAACTTTATCCTGATGCCACATGTCTTTGACTTCCTCAGCCAGTTGGATGTATTTTTCAATTTTTTCTCCTGTTTTCTTTTGTATATTTGTTGTATTGGGTATGGATATTTCGATTAGTTGTGTTAATTTCTTCTTTTTATTGGTGAGTATGATGTCAGGTTTGTTATGTGGTGTTGTTTTATCTGTTATAATGGTTCTGTTCCAGTATAATTTGTATTCATCATTCTCCAGTACATTTTGTGGTGCATACTTGTATGTAGGAACTTGTTGTTTTAAAAGTTTATGTTGTAAGGCAAGCTGTTGATGTATTATTTTTGCGACATTGTCATGTCTTCTGGGGTATTCTGTATTTGCTAGTATTGTACATCCGCTTGTGATGTGATCTACTGTTTCTATTTGTTGTTTACAAAGTCTGCATTTATCTGTTGTGGTATTGGGATCTTTAATAATATGCTTGCTGTAATACCTGGTGTTTATTGTTTGATCCCGTATTGCAATCATGAATCCTTCTGTCTCACTGTATATATTGCCTTTTCTTAGCCATGTGTTGGATGCGTCTTGATCGATGTGTGGCTGTGTTAGATGATACGGGTGCTTGCCATGAAGTGTTTTCTTTTTCCAATTTACTTTCTTCGTATCTGTTGATGTTATGTGGTCTAAAGGGTTGTAGAGGTGGTTATGAAATTGTAGTGGTGTAGCCGATGTATTTATATGAGTGATTGCTTTGTGTATTTTGCTAGTTTCTGCTCGTTCTATAAAGAATTTTCTTAAATTGTCTACCTGTCCATAATGTAGGTTTTTTATATCGATAAATCCCCTTCCTCCTTCCTTTCTGCTTAATGTGAATCTTTCTGTTGCTGAATGTATGTGATGTATTCTATATTTATGGCATTGTGATCGTGTAAGTGTATTGAGTGCTTCTAGGTCTGTGTTACTCCATTTCACTACTCCAAATGAGTAGGTCAATATTGGTATGGCATAAGTATTTATAGCTTTGGTCTTGTTTCTTGCTGTCAATTCTGTTTTCTGTATTTTTGTTAGTCTTTGTCTATATTTTTCTTTTAGTTCTTCTTTAATATTTGTATTATCTATTCCTATTTTTTGTCTGTATCCTAGATATTTATAGGCATCCGTTTTTTCCATCGCTTCTATGCAGTCGCTGTGGTTATCCAATATGTAATCTTCTTGTTTAGTGTGTTTTCCCTTGACTATGCTATTTTTCTTACATTTGTCTGTTCCAAAAGCCATACTTATATCATTGCTGAATACTTCTGTTATCATTAGTAATTGGTTGAGTTGTTGATTTGTTGCTGCCAGTAGTTTTAGATCATCCATGTATAGCAAATGTGTGATTTTGTGTGGGTATGTTCCAGTAATATTGTATCCATAATTTGTATTATTTAGCATGTTGGATAGTGGGTTCAGAGCAAGGCAGAACCAGAAAGGACTTAATGAGTCTCCTTGGTATATTCCACGCTTAATCTGTATTGGCTGTGATGTGATATTATTTGAATTTGTTTGGATATTAAGTGTGGTTTTCCAATTTTTCATTACTATGTTTAAGAACTGTATCAATTTAGGATCTACTTTGTATATTTCCAATATTTGTAGTAACCATGAGTGGGGTACACTATCAAAAGCTTTTTGGTAATCAATGTATGCGTAGTGTAGCGACCTTTGTTTAGTTTTAGCTTGATATGTCACCTCTGCATCTATTATCAGTTGCTCTTTACATCCTCGTGCTCCTTTGCAACAGCCTCTTTGTTCTTCATTTATAATTTTGTTCTGTGTTGTATGTGTCATTAATTTCTGTTTAATGATTGAAGTTAATATTTTGTATATTGTTGGTAGGCATGTTATGGGGCGATATTTAGCTGGGTTCGCTGTGTCTGCTTGATCTTTAGGTTTCAGATAAGTTATTCCATGTATAAGTGTATCAGGGAATGTGTATGGGTCTGCAATGTAACTGTTAAATAATTTAGTTGGATGTGAATGTGTTGAGGTGAACTTCTTTAACCAGAAATTTGGTATTTTATCATTTCCAGCGGCTTTCCAATTGTGAGTAGAATTAATTGCTTGGGTGACTTCATGTTGCAAAATTATCACTTCAGGCATTTGTGGTATCATCTTGTATGTGTCTGTTTCCGCTTGTATCCACCGTGCATGCCTGTTATGTTGTACCGGGTTAGACCATATGTTGCTCCAGAAGTGTTCCATGTCTGTTATGTTTGGTGGATTGTTTATTTTAATGTGTGTGTTATCTATTGTCTGGTAAAATTTCTTTTGGTTTGTGTTGAATGTTTGGTTTTGTTTCCTTCTATTTTCACTTTTTTTGTATCTTCTGAGTCGTTTGGCTAATGCTTGTAATTTCTGCTTCTTTTCGTCTAATTGCTCTGTCGCTTCTTTTTTTCCGAGATTTCATTTCTTATAAATTGTGTTAGCTGTCCGATGCCTTTTCTCAGTTTTTCTATTCTGATCTGTAGCCTGTGTTGCCATGCTGGTTTTGTGGGTTTCTTCTGTGTGTTGGTTGGTTCTGATCTCTGTCTAGTGTGTATATTTAGTGTAGTGAGTGCTCCTATATAAACCAGTAGTTTTAACTCTTCCATAGTTGTGTTTTCATTTATTTTATTGTGTATGATTGTGTTGATAGTTTTTATTGTTGTTTCGACTTCTGGGTTATTTGGTGGTCTATGCAAGAATGGTCTTATGTCTGTATTTGTGTCTTTGTATTCTATAAATGTCAGCTGCAATTTTTCTTCTATATCTAACATGTGTGTCACTTCGTGTTCTATTTGTGCTTGTTCTGGTGGCTGTCTTAAGATTTCGTTTTCCTCTGATTGTTTAATTGGTGCGTGTTGTTCTTTGTTTGTTTGCTCTGGGATGTTTGAGTCCATTACTGTATTTTCTTCTTCTTCTGATTGCACATTATTTTGTTCCAGTATTTGTTGTACTTGTTGTTTGATGTTTTCTAATTCTGACTGGGGTATCCTGTTATTTTTGATTATTACACGGATCTGATCAGCTAGTCGTTGTTCTGTTAAAAATTTTAATTCTGGGTATCTGGTAATAAATGTTGTGTATACTTGTGATCTGTATCCAGTTGTGTTGGTTCCTAGGTTTGTTGCTTGGTAATAACAGAACATGAGGTGTCGATTAACTTCATCTGACCATCTCATCCTCTTTGTTTTCCTTCTAGGGTGGTTGCAGGAAGTATATCCTGCAAAACACCTCTATTTGGATTTAAATCATTTTCCAGTTGGCTAGCAGTGTCGTTACCATTGTGGGCGGGCATAGGGTTCAAGCGTCGTCCCCGACCATGACGGCGCTTGTCCGAGGCTTCTTTAGTTCTGTCCTGAACCAACTAATCACACTAAAGGGGGGTTAGCCCTAATAGTGGTTTGTTCTTTTCGTCGCCTTTTACGACTGGCAGAACATACCGGAGGCCTATTCTTTTCCCGGGCCTCCACGGGTATTATTATTATTATTATTATTACAAATGTGAATTATTGTTATTCGCGGCTATTAGTTTTGTTGGTAATTGTGACTGTTCCCATAATAATTTCTGAGATGTCCACGATTGGACGAGAAGGACTCCTAGAAACAGAATATTTTGTAATATTTTTTGATATGTGCTGTTCCTTCTGTAATGTAATAGGGGGCCATAAGGCTCTAAACTGATCAGGCTGAAGAAACAATAGATGAATAAATTAATGAAATATATGAAACCATTAGTGGCTGGTTCTCAGTATATGGACTATCAGTTAACTTGGAAGAAAAACACAATTCATTCAATTCTGTAAAAGTGAAGATAAAATCATCGATGACAATACAGCATGGGGCAAAGGAATTACATAAAATTCATAACTGAAAACTTCTGGGTGTCCATTTTGTTCAGAACAAGAACTGCAAATAATATATTACACATCTCCTCAAATGCTTGCACTGAGCAACTTCCGTTTTATGTGTAACTACTGATTTTGGTGATGAAGGCTTACTTTGAATACTTTCGTTCAGTGACGTCATATAGAATGTTTTTTCTGGGTCAAATCGAGATACAGAGTATTCACTGTGCAAAAACATTCTGAATAAGGATATCTGGTGTCCATCCTCGTAACTACATAAGGGCAAACGTTTAACCAGTTAGGCATATCAACAACAGCCTCACAATGTATTTACTCTCTTATTAGATTTCTTATGGAGAATCAGATACTAACTGGAAATAATAGTAGCATTCATAAAGATAACGCATAGGACAAGAGTAGCCTCCACTGTCCGCAACCTAACGTTACTGTTGCACAGAACGAAGAAAAATGTGCACTCATAAAAATGTTCACTTGTCAATTACAGGTCGTGGCAACAGTGAAAGTTGTAAACGCAAACTGACATCACTTCTACATGAAAACTGCTGTTCCACAAATGCTATTTGAACGTGTATTTACATGGTTGGGTTACTATTATCAAATTTTGCTGTAAATCACAAATAAATAAAACTGTGAGACCAAGATAGAAGAGCTCGGATTAAAACGTGTGTAGCACAGTCATGAGGTGTTTCTTCTGTACTGTTCAATTTGAACATCGAAGAAGCACTGAATGACTTGAAGGAAAGTTTTACGAGTGGGATTAAATCACGGAGTAAAATATATTAGTAAAAAGGATTCTATAAGGACTTTGCTATCCATTTTGAAAGTGAAGAAGAATTACAAGACCCGTTCAGTCGAATAAACAAGTCTAATGTAGATACCGGTACTTTATGACTGAGGGTGAATCGAAGAAACATAACAGAAATGAGCAGTAACAATACTGAGATTTGCAATAACCTTACCATCAAAACGGGCGAAGGCGAAGCAGCCGAAGTGGAGGAATTTTGCTAGATCGAAAACAAAATATCGCAAGACGGACGAAGCACGGAGAACATAATAACAGGACTAAAACAAGCAAAAGATGACAACGAATATCGAAGGAGGCCTCAATTTGAGGAAGAAAAAGTACGGTTTGAGTCCAGCATTGCATAAAATTAATCAAGAATTGTGGAGAAACCGGGAAAGAAAATAATCGAAGCGTTTGGGATGAGGTGCTTTAGAAATCCGTTGGAAATTTGATGGACTGATAAGGTAAGATGTGAGGAGATCCTTCGCAGAATCGACGAGGAAGTTTTATTTGGTTTCTCAGTTCCTAAGGAAAGGGTAAGCAATATAGGACGTGTTAACATATCAGAAAATAACTTCCATGGGACTGAAGGGAATAGCAGAGGATAAAAACTGCAGTAGATGACAGAGATTGGAAAACAACCAAAACCTAATTCAGGACACCTAGTGTAAGTGTTCCTGTGACCAACCACTCAGAACAGTAATGGGGAAAAAATACAGAACCTGAATGTTTAAATGGACAGCAAGTAGTCACGTTCTCACTGAAAATATTGTATCTTCTTCATAAATCTGCTGACATGTTCTACATCGTAGTGAGTTTTTGCGGACAAAATAAGAAAGAAGAATCTGTTATCCAGCCAATTCTAAGCACTTTTTTTAATTTTATTTATTTTAAATTGTATTTTTTTTATACAAGACTACGATGTGTATGTTATTAGAAGGCCTTGTGTGAAGGCTGGTTGCTAATCATCCATCATCTTTTGGCGAAATTACTCATTTCCGATCCTGCTGCTACACAGTAAAAACATTTGTATGTGCGTATTCTGTCACCTTGTAGAAATTAAGCATTTAATTCTTGGGAAGCCTATTCAATTAATAACGACAGATAACAACGGCCAGCTTGGGGCTGTTTTTGTGTGCTGGAATTGAATGACTGTCTTCAGCAGAGCCCCAGCTTTGCTGTGAGACCAGCGGAGGAACGTAAAAATGTCAGCAGATTCCAGGAATTCCAGCCACGCTACCTCATCCGCCGCCAATAAAGAAAAGGATTAGAGAGGATCCCTGAAAGAAATTGGGGCTCCATGGTACGGCTCCAGGCTTCCAGAAGCGCCTCTGTGAGAGGAGGGTACCGCCTCCACCTGGAGGTTTACAGACCGTGCTAACGCCTTCACATCACACAGCCTACGCCTTTCCTCATATCTACATCTTTCTAATTGTCGTATCTAAACAAAAGAAAGCAGAAAGTTGAACTTAATAATTCAACCAATGTAAGCAGAGGGGATTCTTTTAACAGAGAAGAAATCACTTCCGTGGTTCCACAAGGCTCACTGTTAGGTCCCCACCTGCCATCATACACAAGGCGTCGCAGGAGGAATGGCCAATATTTGGGGATATGCCAGGAACGATCATTTGAAGCAAAAAAATTCTTGTGTGTGTATATGCCCTATTTCGAATGGTTTCCGAGACAGAAGACATTTAATGCACAATGTTACTTATTTTCTGTATTATTCAGTACGTAATCAGGTTTACACATGTGCAAAACTTGAGTTTTACAAAGCTTTAATTGAAAAATATGTATTTTTAATGCTTTCACCTCTAAGCCTTGTGGCACATGTCATGTTACAACTGTTCTAGGGTTCACAATAGATGTTCGATTATCCCACCGTCAGCTTCATTGCATATTTTCACATTGGGAGAACATGATGTGTTCCTTGTCTGAGCGCAACTATACTTCCCCTAATGAGGACAGAAGCATCCATGGTGCTGCATTTCATCTCCTGTATTCCTCTTTCGTTTGTACATCAAAGATTTCATCCAACCCAGAAACAAAAATCCAATGGCTTAAGGTCTGCCGATTTTGGTGGCCAATTACTTGCTCTGGGGAGAAACAACAGAGGGAGTCCCACAGGGTTCAATTCTGGGTCCACTCCTATTACTAATAAATGTTTCTATCTCAGAACCCATTAGGAATAGGGCATTGAAGCTTTATGCATCAAGTAAGTGTTCCTGTAATGTCTCTGAATATTTACCATTCCTTCTACAACACCGTCTGTCTAATACACACACATGACAGTACTATTATAATCAATACAAACATACATACAACAAAAGAAATAATGTAAGTAATTTGAAATAAACTAATGAAGTTTCTCCTCGATAACACCTTCTATTCTGTATAAGATTTTCTTTGTAATGTGTAAAAGGTTTTGCTAGGAATTACTGACTTACATTAGTATTAAAAAAAATTCTAAATGGCTAGCACATAGCCACATTTACATGTGAATGTGTAATGCGAATGTAAAACGAGTCGTACCAAAAGCATTGCGGTTAATAGTACAAGTGATCCATCGAAAATGAAACTAACTAAAAAGCTACATAAATACTCCACAACACGCTGCAGTGCCCGTGGCAGACGGTATTTCACATAAATATTACTAGTTTCCATTCTTACTCCAATCACGCACTGAGCGAGCAAAAAATTACTGTCTTAATACATTTGTATGCACCATAATTTCTCTTACCGTTTTGTCATGATGGTGCAAGACATACGGTAAGGGCAACCTAAGAGTCGCAGGGATTCTCGAATACGTATTCCCTAAATTTTCTGAGTCTTTCCTCCACGTACTCCCACTTACGTTCTAGGGAACATTTCTGTTTCATTTTCGTATGTTCTACCGACCTTTTAAAATCCTAGCACCACGCCTCTTAATTCGTTCGACGCCTTTAATAACTCGAAACATCGGAACAATATTGTACAACTGGTCGCAAAAGGGCCTTTTGTACGAATACCTACATAGTCGAGTCATAATGGTTCAAATGGCTCTGAGCACTATGGGACTCAACTGCTGAGGTCATAAGTCCCCTAGAACTTACAACTACTTAAACCTAACTAACCTAAGGACAACACACACATCCATGCTCGAGGCAGGATTCGAACCTGCGACCGTAGCGGTCGCGCGGTTCCAGACTGTAGCGCCAGAACCGCTCGGCCACCAGCGGCCGGCTGTCGAGTCATATTAATATTCAACATGAAATCATGTGTCTGGCTGCTAGTGCGTAACAGAGTGTCCACTCCACATCGTGTTTCGATGCCTGTCGGTGGAAGCACGTCGAGGTGCACCAGTACAAGGTGGCAGCAGTGTAGTCTGCAGTTGTCAGGGTAGCCCGTTGGCCGTCCACACTGTGCTGAAGGGAGCGGCGCGCAAACAGGAAGATGTCTGCGATTTGCGAGCGCTACTTGGAGGCTGCTGCCTGAGAGACGCCAGGGCAGTGGCTCTGCGTGGTAACAACCGCTAATCTTAGAATCAGGTACTGTACAGTTCTTTCACTTTTTTACAGGCAATAGCTTACATTTATCCACATATATTAACGAGAGATGTCGAAGTTTTTCTGCAATTCCTTACGTACGCCTAACGGTACTTTCCTGAACGCAACTCCTCCGTCAGTGAATGAATTTATGGTTCTACTCATCATATCTGCTGAATAATTTGCGTATATTGAAAACATTAAGGATCCTATTACGCTTCCGTGGGAGACACACGATGATGCTTTGGTTTGTGTGGAACATTCAGCATCTAGTTACTGAGTTGTATTAGTCAAATATTCTTTGAGTCAATCATATCATATTTGTGAAGGTACTCTGTATAGCCTAGTTTACACTGGCAAGAACATGCGAACGAGAATCCTGTCTGGTGTAAACACTAACGAGCGCTAGTGAACTACTTTCAGTTGTTTTCGGTTCGTATTTCCTAGTGTTCGTTGATGTTGCGCTGTTTTTCAGTCTTTTAGTGAACCATCAAAGCAGGTTCGTGCCCCCTCCCCCTCCCTCCCCCCTCACTTCGGCACTAGCAGTATAGCGGTATTGAAATCTTTTGTCTGCTGTCTTCGTTGTTACCGTCAGTGGCTTGAGCGATGGAGTGTCTGACGCGGATGTAATGTTGCTGATAGACGATTGTGGGGGTGTTCATGTCATCCTAGAGATCCACAGCATAAATACCGAAGAAAGATAAATGTGATTGGTACAAATTTGCCGAAGCACTCAAAGGTCCTACTGGGGACGTGAGAGACGCAATAAGTTCATTACATGCTGTGTCAGGCGGAAACACAGCGAAAAAGCACAAGCTTTGCATTTCTCTTTGTTATACAGGGAAAGCACAATAAATTTCGTGGAAATAAACAAACTCTGGTACAGGGTGACAATTAGTGAATTATATGAAATAAAATCTTCATAACTCCTGAACTGTCTGCGTTAGGACGTTCAAACTGCACGGTTGGCCCTGGGACATGATGGGAATTAGTATGGGTTGGTTTAGTGACGAAGCCCACTTTCGTTTCGATGGGTTCGCCAATAAGCAGAATTAGCGCATTTGGGGGACTGAGAATCCCCATTTCGCGATCGAGAAGTCTCTTCATCCTCAAAAGGTGACTGTGTGATGTGCAACGTCTAGTCACAGTATAATCGGTGCGATATTCCTTGATGGCACGATCACTACCGAACAATACGTAAGTGACCCCGATTTTGACGAGATGTGATTCACGCACGACGTAGTTCGACCCCATCGAAGCAAGAGAGTGCTTGATGTCCTAGAGAAGTACTTTGTGGACCGCATTCGGGCTCTGGGGTACTGAGAGGTAACTGGCATGGGCCTCGATTGGCCGTCATAGTCGCCGGATCGGGACACATGCGACTCCTTTTTGTGGGATTATATCAGGACACGGTGTACAGCAATAACCCGAAAGCCACTGCTGAGCTGAAAACAGCCTTTCAGAAGGTCATCGACAGCATCGATGATCCAACACTTCAGTGGGTCATGGACAATTTCGCTATTCGTCTGCGCCGCATCATCGCCGATCATGGCAGGCTTATCGGACATCTCGTAAACTAAATCAGAATATCTGTAGTGACGTTTATATGTTGAATATTGTGTACACGCCGTAGTTTGTAACTAATTTATGTCTTCTTTCATATAGTTCTATAGTTCAATAATTGTCGCCCGAAAGAATCTTTTATAGTGATGAAAAGTATACCAAATACCTTATCATTCTTGTTGCTTACGTTCATGGCTGCTTTAATTATATGGCTGATGTATCACTGTTTTGTCAGGTATTTCTGAGGATAAGTAAAAACTTTTCAACCCATATCTATCTGAATTCCAACAAACTATATAACAGATTTTGTCAAGCAGCCTATCTTGTGAGTCGTATATGTATTTCTAATTTCATTTATCATATTTTATTGCTTTTATCTATCTTTTATATACCGTACCTTAATAAAATCCTTCAACTGCTTCGCATTTGTCGCCGCAGACGTCATAAATCATCTGAGATACAACAGTTAACGTAAACGATATCTTTTCTTCAGGTTATGTTGGTCGTCAGTAATTAGCGTCCAGCTTTAAAATTTACTATTCAATTAACGAGATACCGTCGAAAAGCGTCAACCGACGTATACGCGAAGTTTTGTAATAATGCTTACCGAAGCTGGAGCTGCAATTCTGCGTTAAGCTCATTATTTCCGCTCTTACATGCCAATTCAGACAGCATAAATTTTCTTTCCCTACGCCATTTTACTTAATTCATCAAAAACTATGGAGGGATATAATAAGGAAGACCGCGCTAAGGAAGACGGCGCCGCCATGTCAGATGTCCCAAAAACTTAGAAGACTACTGTTTACGATTGCTTCTTGTCCATTATTCATGTCATGTGCACCCAACAGTTGTTGTAACTAGTAAATGTTAAAATAATTTCGTGAAAACACAGCATCATGAAGGCATCTGGATTGAAGTCCCTAATGGCAATACTCTTGTTACACTCCTGGAAATGGAAAAAAGAACACATTGACACCGGTGTGTCAGACCCACCATACTTGCTCCGGACACTGCGAGAGGGCTGTACAAGCAATGATCACACGCACGGCACAGCGGACACACCAGGAACCGCGGTGTTGGCCGTCGAATGGCGCTAGCTGCGCAGCATTTGTCCACCGCCGCCGTCAGTGTCAGCCAGTTTGCCGTGGCATACGGAGCTCCATCGCAGCCTTTAACACTGGTAGCATGCCGCGACAGCGTGGACGTGAACCGTATGTGCAGTTGACGGACTTTGAGCGAGGGCGTATAGTGGGCATGCGGGAGGCCGGGTGGACGTACCGCCGAATTGCTCAACACGTGGGGCGTGAGGTCTCCACAGTACATCGATGTTGTCGCCAGTGGTCGGCGGAAGGTGCACGTGCCCGTCGACCTGGGACCGGACCGCAGCGACGCACGGATGCACGCCAAGACCGTAGGATCCTACGCAGTGCCGTAGGGGACCACACCGCCACTTCCCAGCAAATTAGGGACACTGTTGCTCCTGGGGTATCGGCGAGGACCATTCGCAACCGTCTCCATGAAGCTGGGCTACGGTCCCGCACACCGTTAGGCCGTCTTCCGCTCACGCCCCAACATCGTGCAGCCCGCCTCCAGTGGTGTCGCGACAGGCGTGAATGGAGGGACGAATGGAGACGTGTCGTCTTCAGCGATGAGAGTCGCTTCTGCCTTGGTGCCAATGATGGTCGTATGCGTGTTTGGCGCCGTGCAGGTGAGCGCCACAATCAGGACTGCATACGACCGAGGCACACAGGGCCAACACCCGGCATCATGGTGTGGGGAGCGATCTCCTACACTGGCCGTACACCACTGGTGATCGTCGAGGGGACACTGAATAGTGCACGGTACATCCAAACCGTCATCGAACCCATCGTTCTACCATTCCTAGACCGGCAAGGGAACTTGCTGTTCCAACAGGACAATGCACGTCCGCATGTATCCCGTGCCACCCAACGTGCTCTACAAGGTGTAAGTCAACTACCCTGGCCAGCAAGATCTCCGGATCTGTCCCCCATTGAGCATGTTTGGGACTGGATGAAGCGTCGTCTCACGCGGTCTGCACGTCCAGCACGAACGCTGGTCCAACTGAGGCGCCAGGTGGAAATGGCGTGGCAAGCCGTTCCACAGGACTACATCCAGCATCTCTACGATCGTCTCCATCGGAGAATAGCAGCCTGCATTGCTGCGAAAGGTGGATATACACTGTACTAGTGCCGACATTGTGCATGCTCTGTTGCCTGTGTCTATGTGCCTGTGGTTCTGTCAGTGTGATCATGTGATGTATCTGACCCCAGGAATGTGTCAATAAAGTTTCCCCTTCCTGGGACAATGAATTCACGGTGTTCTTATTTCAATTTCCAGGAGTGTATATACTGAAGCGCCAAAGAAACTGGTATAGGCATGCGTATTCCGATTCAGAGATATGGCAACGAATAATATAAGACAAGTGTCTGTCGCAGTTGTTAGATCTGTTACTGCTGCTGCAACGGAAAGTTATCAAGATTTAAGCCAGTTTCAACGTGATGCTACAGTCGGCGCACGAGCGATGGCACACAGCATCTCCGATGTAGCGATGAAGTGGGGTTTTTCCCGTACGATCACTTCACGAGTGTACCGTAAATATCAAGAATCCGGCAAAACATCAGACATCACCCTTCCGCAAATTGCTGCAGATTTCAATGCTGGGCCATCAACAAGTGTCAGCGTGCGAACCATTCAACGAAACATCATCGATATGAGCCTTAGGAGCCGAAGGCCCACCGTGTACCCTTGATGACTGCACGACACAGAGCTTCACGCCTCGCCTGGGCCCGTCAACACCGACATTGGACTGCTGAAGACTGGAAACCTGTTACTGGTCGGACGAGTGTCGTTTCAAGTTGTATCGAGCAGTGTACGGGTATGGAGACAACATCACGAGTTCATTGACCCTGTATGTCAGCAGGGGATTGTTGCAGCTGGTGGAGGCTCTGTAATGGTGTGGGATGTATCAGTAGGACTGGTATAGGATCTCTGATACGTCTAGATACGACGCTGACAGGTGACTCGTACTCTTACGGATTTATGAACAGCCCTCCAGGATTCATGATGTCAGTTCCCTCCAGCGCTGCTTCAGAGATTAGTCGAGTCCGTGGCACGTCTTGTTGCGGCACTCATGCGTGCTTGCGCGGGTCCTACTCGATAATAGGCAGGTGTACCAGTTTTTTTGGCTCTTCAGTGTACCGTTGGAAGTGGCTGATTTCGTAATCGAGCATTTTCCTTCAGTAGAACAAACGAATCTGATGTTTGGTCTTTGTCCCACAACCGAAAATTCCGAGAACAAATTTTGCTACGTTTGTCCAGTTTCCAAGCTTCACTTCTAAAGAGCTTTTCCAGTTGGACTGTTAGGAAGTCAAAGCGAAAACAAAACCACTACAATAAAAGTAAACGGAGGAACCGAAATTCGTGTATATAAAAGAAAATGGGGCTGGAACGAGTCCACTTACGAATGAAATGTGTCTTTCACTCTTTAGACTAAAATCGACTGACTAGTACACCAGTAAATGAAGCAGTTTGGTAATTTTGATAAAAATGCTAATTTTCGTATCAGCTAACATGTCGGATGTCGGCTTCAATTTCATGATGTCAAGACAGCTACCCGTATTATACCTCCAGCGGTTTTGCCATGCAAAATAGTCCTCTCTGAATATCAAAGATGTATACCGTGACTCTAATTCAGTGATCTCTATACTAACTGGATGCAGATCACTGATGTCACAGCATGGACCCACGACGTGCCTGCAGATTCTTGTCATCTGTATAGTCCACCAAGTTGTAATTAGGCAAAAAAAGTCCACTGATCTGGACGTGGTAAAGACTTCCTCACTTATTCCTTTCTCTGAACTTTATATGAGACGAATAAACTGATATGGGAGCAGAAACTAAAATAATTTTGACTTCGCGTTGTCGTGACGTATCGTAGCAGCCCTGTTGTAATTAAGCATCAAGAAACGAAATAAGAGCATATTTAGCCTGCTCGTTCAGACAGCTGGAGTTCGACGTGATTCGACATCCACTGAGACCATTGCTCCGATGTATCTTGTGTGCCCATTATTAGCGCCAAAAAATATTAACGCAACAATTTAGGCTATGCTCATTATCTTGTGTTCTCTTCCATGCTCTATAGTGTAAATGCTTGTTCACTGGTGCGAATAGTAGGAAACTGGCTGCTGTTCCTTGTTCGCTTGCGTTTGATTTCATTCATTCTCGTATAAAGGAGGCACCAGGTCGGATGTTGCTTACAAGGGAAACGCCCCATCGCAGCCTCTTCAAATTTAGTGGTAAGAAGGACCAGTTGACAGCCCGTCAAAAACTGAACACAGAAGCAGCACGAAAACAGGCAAAAGGTGTGAAAAGAAAAGCAAAATAGAAACAGTGAACAGTCCAACCACAGGAAGTGCAACGTAGAGCAGTGTGTAACAGCCAAGGCGTCATTGTTTCGTGGTCACGGTATTGGACTGCTAAGTGGGCAAACCGCGTTCAAAGCTCCCTCATTACAAATTTGTTTTCTTTCGCTGTTCGCTGTATTCAAATTTATGTATGTGACGTAGTGTAACTTGATGTATAAGGAAGGGACCTATAATGAAAGTTGATTCTACGCAACTACTCTACTAGCAGTGGAAAGGAAGTGGTTTTGAATGGGAACCGCCAAAGTTTGATGTCAAGAAGACAAGTCAACCGAATCCTCAACTGGTGTGTCATAAACGGCATTAGTGACACTATGTGTGCCATGTAACAGGAATCTCTTACGGACGCACCTGACGTGTAGGCCTGGTGAGTGAGTGAGTGAGTGAGTGAGTGAGATATGTCAAGGGGGGGGGGGGGGGGGAGGAGGAGAGGGGTGGAGGGGGGGGGTACGTGCCCTTAGCTCCAGACACCACCTGTCTGAGTGGAGGACGAACAAAGACCCCTCGAAGATAGTTGGCAAATAATATTCGGTAACGTAGCGTGTGTTCGAGCGCTGCATGAGCTGTTTGTAAACAGGTCCAGAAGTTGAAGTGGGATTTAGGTCCCTCAACGAATAGGTAACCGACCTCGCACTCCTTGAACCACGTAATGGCATGATATTTGGCGGTGAGAAAATGTTTGTTCACTGGGTATCCAAACATTCGTGGTTCGATCGTGCCTGGTGGCACTCGGAGGTAACAGGCAAAGATTTACTGCAAGAATCGGCCAGGCGCAGGTCAGACGGTGATCATCATTGTCGAGTTGCTGGCAAAAGAGACAAAGAAGGGAATCCGACAAATCAATGTTGTACAGTCGCTGTTTTGTGGCAAATTTCATGTTGACTATGTGGCACCACATTGCCTGGCCACACTATGTGCCACTAGAGGAGGGATATGTGGTCTCCATCACATTTCGGGGTACACGACGCAATAGTAGGCTGTAAAAATCCTTTGTTCTTAACGGATACGTATCTGGGAGACTGGTACGTTTCCAACTGTAGTCGACTGAAAAGACCGAAATGTGAGACAAATGAGGAACGATGTGGCAAGATAGACACCGGCGGTAAGGCAACGCAGGCAGGAGGACCTCAAGCAAGCTGCATGTTAATAATGAGCTCTGTCCCGTCTACTGTCTTCTGATGGTATTCATATACCAGGCCGCAGCTCGCACACGGACACTGACGAGCCTGAGGCCACCATACTGTGGGGGTAGGGTAAGTGTCTCATAATGGACTTTAAACATGGAACCATTCGTAAGATAATAACTGAGAACCGCCTGGAGGTTGCGCCCAGTTATTGGCGGCGGTGGGAGAGACTGGTGGAAAAACTATGATGCCACATAACGATTAAGAAACTCAACACGTTGAAGTATGTCCTGGTGGTGCAGGAATTTCTGGCGGGCGTCTTTACGGATGACGTGTAACAGGAAACGGAAAGTCGTTGCCACTGTGCGTGTGACGATGGGGGCAAAGGTAATACCCAGATACCAGAAAGCCTGCATGAGTGGCAGGGGTGCCACTTCACCTTCCTGGAGGTCTCGTACAATGTACATCGCAGAAGATTTGAGGACATTCATGGCACGTCCAGCTCCATAACTTGTAATCAATTGGCGGACTGGTCGAATCTCAGAGCCAGAGCTGATGAGGAGGTGGAGATCCTCAGCGGAAAGTGTGGTGGCGAAGGGTGACGCCGGAGAGCGTCAGGCCCGCAATGAGGGGCCCTAGGGCAACAGCATACAGGAGGGTAGAGAGGGAGCACCATTTCCGAACTGAACGGCGGATGGGTACCGGCCCTGCTAAACGACCACTGACTTGGTTCATATGGTTCAAATGGCTCTGAGCACTATGGGACTTAACATCTATGGCCATCAGTCCGCTAGAACTTAGAACTACTTAAACCTAACTAACCTAGGGACATCACACAACATCCAGCCATCACGAGGCAGAGAAAATCCCTGACCCCGCCGGGAATCGAACCCGGGAACCCGGGCGCGGGAAGCGAGAACGCTACCGCACGACCACGAGCTGCGGACCTATCACTGACTTGGACCCGTGAACTGGCACTGCTTAAAGCCTCCGGAGGACGTCGATGAAGGGAGTGGAGATGCCCATAGGGCTGCCACCGAAAACAGGAAAAGGTGGCGCACTTTATCGAACGCGCTATCGAAATCTATAGTGATGACCTCTGCACGGAGTCTGCAGGCTGCCGCCATCGAAATTAAGTCACGGCGTTCCGCTGTCGTAGTCTGTATGTTAACCTGTCCCAATGCTAGGTGGTCTGTTGACCGCATCCTTATCGATTGCGTTGTCGACTTCTGATGTGACGGCCACTTCAGAGTATCCGCCTCTGCATGTGACGTGATGCAAAATCGAGTCGTCTGTTTCAGTATCGGCGTCTTCTTCCCTGCGTGCACGATTCAGCCTGATTGGTCACCTGCGGGCCATCAGGCGTGACGAGACGTCGATGAGCTGCCGATGACGCCGTCGTTCGTTAGACACTATATGGTGCATGGACGGAATTTCCAAAACCGCATGATCGCTGCGCCGCGTTTGTATCATCACGCCCTGCAATTCGCGGCAGGTCAGAGCAATTAATCTCGCCTTAGTTCTTTGCCGTCCCAACTGGTTGTCGGAGGTTGGCGCTGAGCATTCAAATCTAGGAGAGTCATAGCAGAAGTCGACAGTGTTGCGATGCCAATCGGCCAAGTTCTTCCCGTATCTCATCAGCATCCTCCGGATCGCTGGTTTGGTGCAGTCCATCCGCCACGTCACTGTCTAGTGGTAACTGGTAAGGCGTCGTCTTTCGCAGGCTGTCCTTGTCTCAGTGACTTGTTGGCGACAAGTCAGGCCATTCAGATGAGGTGTTTCCATGGAGCACAGTAGCGCCATACACGGTGTGGCCGAGCGGTTCTAGGCGCTTCAGTCTGCACCCGCGCGACCGCTACGGTCGCAGGTTCGAATCCTGCCTCGGGCATGGATGTGTGTGATATCCTTAGGTTAGTTAGGTTTAAGTAGTTCTAAGTTCTAGGGCACTGATGACCTCAGATGTTAAGTCCCATAATGCTCAGAGCCATTTGAACCATTTTTTTGCGCCATACAGATTGGGGTGGAAGGAGGACTGTGCAGATGTAAGCGCAATGGTCGAAAATGGCCAGTGGCCAGCATTTAGCGTCCCGCATCACAGATCTATGATTCTGTGAGACATTTATCCTGTCGAGATGGCTTGAGGAACGACTGGTAAGAAAGGTACGGCCAGAATCATCGCCATGTTGGACTTCCCAGGTATCATGGTGCAAGAGGTCCCACACCGCTATACGTAGTTCCTGGCATGTGGTATAGTGTAGAACCTGATCGTTTGGGTGTAGAACCCAGTTAAAACGGCCTCCTAGTAGGCAGTGTTCGTATCTTCCTAACAACATTGGGGGGTGGGGGCAACAATGTCCTCAGAATAAAACTGGGCCTGTTCATGTCGTTGGTTAGTGCCTGAATGGGCGTAGACGTTAACGGAGCTTGTCCCATGGCAGTGAGTGCCATGCCCAGAGCTGATGGAATGAAGATGACATTGGTGACTGGAATCCTGTCGTGGTCGTAGATGGCCACTCCAGGGCCCATGGGATCACTCGTGGAGATGTGGGCAGTGTAGCAGTTGATATCAGGTAGACTTGTCAAGTGGACTTCTTGCTGCAGGACGAAATCAAAACCCCCGAACATCTGCATAAGGCGGATTTTCACCCTGGAACGGATGTTTTTGTGTTGACGGTTGCTATCCAATAGGCCTGGTGGCGGACCGCTGCAGGTCGGTCCACTCTGGCGTCAGCAGAAGGACGTTTGTGCCGCAGTGGAAACTCATTCCGCTCGCTCCCAGGGAGTTCTGGGGAGAGTATGATTAGTGGACCGCCGCCGACGACGCAGGATCCCGTAATGGTTCCTGCTCCTCGACCACCTCATCGTGCCATGTCGTGGAAGTGGGCACCGGTGTATCGTTCATTTTGTCTTCAGAAGATGGAGTAGTGGTTCGTGGTGTAGTTTTGGCTGTGCTATGTGCATTTTTTAGTTGAGCGTCCTCATGGTGCTTTGGGGTGCCGGGCGCAGGCGCACTGATGGATGTCGCCGCGCTCACAGCGTCTCCTTTCAGTAGTGGCGGATTTCAGGGCGTCGTTCGGGTCGACGGCGGCCTCGTCCTCGGGCTGCAACGTCTTGTCTTGGCCGGAAACGGTGCGGTGCCTTCTCTTGCGACGTTTCGGAAAACTTTGTTTCCTTACGAGAACTACCGTGTGTGACGAAGGAATGGGGTCGCGTCACTCTGGCAAGAAGGTAGCCGCAGGGACGATGAGCGAGTCGATGTCCATCTTCTTGCTGAGGGTTGGATCAGCGGCCGGCAGCGTCGGAGCGGATCGTCCGAGGCGCTGTCCGTCGGGGTATGGTCGGGTCCATTTGTGATGCCCTGGTGGCGTTGCGAGTCTGTAGAAGACACAAGAGCAGCAGCGTAGGTCATCGGTAGCACCGTAGATTGCGACACAGGTGGTCCGTCGGCTGCTGGAAGTTGCGTAAAACACCGTTTAGGCATTTGCATCTAATGTGGCCTTCTTTGCCGCACCCGGAGCAAGTCTGAGGCTGACCGTCATACATAATTATGTCACAGCAGCCGCCGATCTGTAAGTAGGACGGGACGTGGCTTCGGGGGTCAATGTTGACCTACTGGACGCCGTTTAGAGCTGGATATGTCCGAAACTGCGTCCACTTCTCTGCAGTATGGCCGTGTACTGTGCCGTATGGTCGGAGTGCCGCGACGTTTTGCTCTGAAGGAAGTTCGAATGGCAGTTCGAAAATGCGTATCTTACATGTACCTAAACCCGCATGGTCGACGATTCCCACCCTGACATTGCCGTCAGTATGGCAAAAGCGGAACCCATGTTTGGTCTCGCTTAGGATGCGTTCGCACGTCATGTCGTTAATGATTTTAATATAGACCGACCTGCTCACGATCGATAAATGTATTCCGATAACATCAGTCGCCGAGATCTTCACTTCCTCTCGCAGAGAACGTTCCACCTCGAGTGCTTTGGGTCGGGCATAATCGTTGCAGAAAGTAAATCGGAGTGTAGATTTATGGAAACGGTTCGCCCTGTATCGTATACGGTAAGCCGGCACGTCAGCAACGGCCGTCAGAATGTAAACAAGGCGAGCTCACGCTCCAAACACGGAAACACTGGCGCGTCCGCTCTGTTGCCCTCCCAAAGGCAGACTGACGATGCCGCCGCTCTCCTGCTGCGTTCAATGTTGCACTTGTTATCCTCGAACCGTTCACTGTTTCTATTTTGCTTTTTCTCACACTTCAGTACACGTTCTACCTGTTTTCATGCTTGATCTGTGTTCAGTTTCTTACGGGTTATCTACTAGGCCATCTTACCACTAAATCTAAGGAGGGGGTGGGGAGGGGGGGTGCGACGAGGAGCTTCCCTTGTTAGCACGCATCGTTGTGGTACAGTATCGAATGCTTCACAGATATCTAGGAAGGCTTTGACTACCTTCATAGACGCCTAAGGTTTAGTTTTCTAGATGTGCATAGAGGAGTTCATGGCGAATTAAAAAAAAAATACATACGAATCAAATTGCGTTGTCCATGTTCTTTTAAAACATTTTGATGTTCTGACTCTCCTTGTCCATACAAGGCTCACTAATTTTTCTTTAACTGCGTTCTTTAATTATTACTAAATCTCTTACGTCACGGAAATGTCTCGAGTAGTAGTTAATAGAGCTCGAAAGACATACATGGAGGTAGTTTGAGCAGCACAAAAACCACGACATACGAGTAGGTGTGCTTTGCAGGTGAGCCGTGTGAGGTGGGACAGTGACATTCTACGTCGTAAGGTGCAGTATACTGCAAGCTGAGTAACAGGCGGGGCTGATCCGTGAGAATGTGTGCGAGACAATAGTAACTTTAAACACAAGTGTTAATAACAATAATTCTTGTTTTGTAGTAGAGAAAATATCAGAAAGAGTCCATCCGTCACTTGTTGTTCTAGAGACTTTATTCCTGTGCAGTCAGCTTCTATTATGGATAATGAAATGACGAGGACAATCACCGAGAGTATATGAGGAAGTGAGAAACAGTGCAATGATGTATAGAAAATTCTTTATGGCGTCAACTTAGTCAGTCACCGCTTAGACACGATCCAGCCGAGATCTCCGCGTAGCCCAGTACCTTAACAGTTTTCGTTATCGAGTTAATTACGTTCATCATTACCAGAATTGTATTTCTGTAGCGCTCACAGAAATTATAATCGGTAAGCTCACAGTGATACCATCCCTATTTTTGGTCAAATGTTTGAGCCGACTGAAGACAAGGCCGCCTAGAAATTACACAATGGATTTTTGTCGCAATTTGCACAGCGAAACGGAGACAAGGAAATTGCCAAAACGGTATCAACTTTCCCAGTACAGAGTCTAGTTTTGAAAAGACGAATTTAATTGCTTGAAAATAATCGGTGTAATTAAGAAAAACTCAAATAGTGACATGAGGGGAAACTGAAACATTTCATGACCAGCTGCTGCTAGATATGTACTTAAGGACTCTAACATATTAAATCACAGCATAAATGGAGTCTTCGCTGGTCCCTACTGATTTACAGTTTTCTTAGTAATAATCCACACGTATAGTATAAAAATGTTGATGTATATTCCACATCTCCCAAACCGCTTACCCAATTTTAATCAAACTTGGTACAAGTGTCGCTTACTGTCTGGAAAGAATCGCTGTATGGGTAAGGACCACTTGCAGTGGGAGGAGAAAAGGAAGTATAGCCCACAACGTACTTATTCCTAGATTATGTTCATCCCACATTTGACACTGAGACCACTTAGTGACTTGCTATAACCTTTGCACATGATTTCAAACCTATACGCAACTTTGTCTCTTGACAACCCCACAAAATGACGACATTTTCGCTCTTATTGCCGTAAAGCTACCGCATCAGACCTGACGTTTCACTTTATTACTTTTTTTATTATTTCTACTCACATTTCATTTCACAAACAGCATCCGTATATACCAAAGAACGTACATGCAAAATTATAACATTGTACCTAACATTGTTCAAGAGATAGACCTCTTGAAGTTTGTGTTGCGTGAAAACGAAACTGTACGGTGAAATTCGCCTCAAACATAAGTGAAATATGTCATGTATGATGAAATATGTCTGACATATGCCTACTCCACCGACGTCACGGGTAAAATGCTCCTCCTAAACTTATGGACTGATTTCAACTAAACTTGGTACACTTGTTACTTACTACCTGGAAAAAAATACTGCGGGTGTAAGAGTCACAAGCCTGCTATTGGGATGTGGCTGACAACTTCGAAAGAGAAGGCGCTGAGGAGGAAATGGACAGAAAGGGGGAACGAGCATATGGATAAGAGGGAGGACGAAGTGGATAGAGGAAGGGGGAGGACATGGCAGAGAAAGGGTAGGTGACGAAATGGACGGAGGAGGGGGGGGGGGAAGTTGGAGATGGACAGAGAGAGTGGGGAGGAGGAGATTGATAAAGAGAGGGAGAGGACACACACACACGCACACACATACACGCATACACACACACACACACACACACACACACACACACAGAGAGAGAGAGAGAGAGAGAGAGAGAGAGAGAGAGAGAGAGAGAAGATTGACTTACTGAGGGTGAGAAGATAGGGCGAGGAAGAGGAGATGGATGAGGGAAGGAGGTGATAGAGAGGGGGGGGAGGAGCAGATGATAAGGGAGAGGAGATGGAAAAAGAGTAGTGGGGAGGAGGAGATGGAAAAAGAGTAGTGGGGAGGAGGAGATGGGCAGAGGGTGAAGGAGGGGATGGGCTAACAGAATACTCGAATAAATACATACCCCGGCAACCCCAGGTACTCACCTAGTGTAATATATTACACTGAATAGCCAAAGAAACTGGTACACTTGCCTAATATCGTGTAGGCCCCCCGCAAGCAAGCAGAAGCGTCCCAACACTACGTGACATGGACTCGACTGATGTCTGAAGTAGTGCTGGAAGGAACTGACACTATGAATCCTACAGGACTTTCCATAAATCCGTAAGATTACGAGGGGGTGGAGATCTCTTCTGAACAACACGTTGCAAGGCTTCCCAGATATGCTCGTCAGTGTTCATGTCTGGGCAGTTTGGTGGCCAGCGGGTGTTTAAACACAGAAGAGTGTTCCTGAAGCCACTCTGTAGCAATTCTGCAGTTGTGGGATGTAGCATTATCCTGCTGCAATTAGCCAAGTCCGTCGGAATGCACAATGGACTTGAATGGACGCAGGTGATCAGACAGATGCTTACGTACGTGTCACCTGCCACAGTCGTATCTAGACGTATCTGGGATCCCTGCACACGCCCCACACCATTATAGAGCCTCCACCAGCTTGAACAGCCCCCTGCTGACACGCAGGGACCATGGATTTAAGAGGTTGTCTACATACCCGTACACGTCCATCCGCCTCGATACAATTTGAAACGAGAATCATCCGACCAGGCAGCATGCTTCCAGTCATCACCAGTCCAATGTCGGTGTTGACGAGCCCAGGCGAGGCGTGAAGCTTTGTGACGTGCAGTCATCGAAGGTACACGAATAAGCCTTCGACCCCGAAAGCTCATATCGATGACGTTTCCTTGAATGGTTCACACGCTGACAATTGTTGATGGCCCAGCATTGAAATCTGCAGCAATTTGCGAAAAGGTTGCACTTCTGTCACGCTGAACGATTCTCTTCAGTCGTCGTCGTTCCCGTTCTTGCAGGATCTTTCTCCTACCGCAGCGATGTCGGAGATTCGATGTTTTACCGGATTCCTGATATTCACGGTACACTCGTGAAATGGTCTTACGGGAAAATCCCCACTTCATCGCTACATCGGAGATGCTGCGACTCATCGCTCGTTCGCCAGCATACCACCATGTTCGAACTCACTTAAATCTTGATAACTGCCACTGTAGCAGCAGTGACCGATCTAACAACTGCGCCAGACACTTGTTGTATTACATAGGCGTTGACGACGGCAGCACCGTGTTCTGCCTGTTTACATATCTCTGTATTTCAATATGCATGCCTCTACCAGTTTCTTTGGCGCTCCAGTGTAGATTTCATAAATCCTGAACAAAACAGGAAAACAAAACAAAAAAGCTCTTAGAAAACTCCGGTCGAAAGTTTTGGAGGCTGATTTCTCTACAAGTAAGAAATAAAATGGGGTAGTGAAAAAACTGGTGCGCCTTTCAAAATCAAATGTTCAAATGTGTGTGAAATCTTATGCGACTTAACTGCTAAGGTCATCAGTCCCTAAGCTTACACACTACTTAACCTAAATTATCCTAAGGACAAACACACACAACCATGCCCGAGGGAGGACTCGAACCTCCGCCGGGACCACCCACACAGTCCATGACTGGAGCGCCTTAGACCGCTCGACTAATCCCACGCGGCAGGTGCGCCTTTCAATGAACTCAAAATCACGTACGACTAATTAGATGCCGACTGAGAATCTATAGTTCACTCATTAACTTAGACAATCAAAATTTTAGAGAGCACTAGAGCGAATTTGTCTGGCGGAATTTCATTCGGTGATCGATAACGTATGATCATTTCGGCTGCTGAAAGTGTTTAATACTGCCAGTCTTAGGTAAAAATACCTCTGCTTTATCTCGTAAAATGCCCTCTAATTCTGTTTTACTGTGTTCCGAAATACCTTGAACTTCTTGGAATTTTTCGTCGATTTCTTTATGGACTTCTGAGTTGAGGCGATTCCCCCTTTTGTGCATACCATTCTAATTCTTCATCCTCTTTATCTCGCATCATTCTTAATTGTTTGTTTATGACTGGAATTTCTTCTAATTTTAGCTTTTGCTCAAAGAGAAGTGTGACATTCCCGAATGTTACGCTACCTTTCCCCATATCTATTATCGCTCCTTTCTCATTTAAAAAATCTGCACCTATAATCAAATCTACAGTTAGGTATAATCACGAAGTTGGTTTCGATCTTTCGACCTTGGCACGAAAGAGTTGACCTTGTTTGTCTCGTAACTTCCGCAGCATTGTTTCTAATAGGACCTCTTACTTTAATCTTACGCGTTTTCAGAACTTGTAATTCCTCATTGTCATTACACTGTATGAATAAATTTTCTGAGATCGCAGTCAGTTCACTTCCGCTATCAATTACAATATTGACTGGGATATGGCCTTCACAATTGGTTGAATTTGAAAGGGTTGGTTCTGTTCTTCTTCTTCTTCTTCTTGCATCAACGAATCCTCCACTGAATCATACATGAGTCTTTTTAGAAATTTCCCTTGTGAATTCGAACTTTCTGTAGGATAAGCTTCGACTGCTACTTCTCTCTCTTTTATTTCCTCTTCTCTATTTCTTCCTTCATTTACACTTTCTTCAACATCCTTTACTTTTTCCTCATCCTCGTCTATCTTCTCCTTCTTCGTCGCTACTTCCACATAATCGCATCTAAATGCTCTAATTATCGCTTCATAACTTCCTTCATTATATACGTTGGGTTGTGTGCCCACTCGTAACTTATTTTCAACTTCTGTCGACTGCGCATTATCCTCATTGAATTGCTTTCCCTGGTTTCCATCTCAAATAGCTCTGCAATACTCTTTACTTCGTCCTTTCCTCCTACATTCGTTGTGCATGCCTCTGGTAATTCATCTTCCTCGTCAGTATTCTCCCAATTAATTGCGTCCCAATACGATATTGTTATTGTCTTGTCTTCGTTTTCATCTGGTCCCTGCGGATTTGTTTCTTCCTTCTTCTCTTCTCGTGATAAGATTTTTACTTCTCTGTTCAAGGTGCTGCAATTGTCCTGGGTCGGTGCGTCATTCTCTTTGGCATAGGCGCTTAGCTGTCAATTCGAACGTTTATCGGGATTTGGTGGTCTTACCTCCACCTCTTCTATGTGTATTCTCTTTTCTTGTTCAGCTTGTTGATAGTGGTTTCTTTGTTGATAATTTGTCGGTCTATTGGTTCTCCAGTACCCGTTCCGGTTGTCGTTATTCCCTCTGTAATAGTTGTTGCCGTTCCTGGGTGAATTATAGTTATTGCCATATTCTCTTCTAAATCCATAACCGGTTCTTTGTTGAAATCTATTGTCGTTTCTTGGCGCGCAGTTATCACATGGTTCGTAATTATTGTTTCTTCGTACTCCGTCTTGTGGATTCCACTGCTTTTTGCTTTCGTTTTCACGCGCGCTTCGTCTTTTTCTTGCGTCATCTTTCGAAAATATGAACTCTAGTTCCCTTAGAATACCTTCAAATGCTTCGACGTCATTGCCTCCGCGACCTACTAATGATAGCTGGTATTTCAATGGTAACTTCATAGTGCATAATTTAATCAACTCTACGTCACTGTATGGTACATCTAAGCATTCATTTTTCTTTGCCATTAATTCGAAAAATTTCACAGGACTCTTCTCTCCTGAATTTTCAAAATATGGGTTCTGTAATAATTCGTACTTCACTCTGTTCTGTGCTTCGCTGGACCAATATTGTGAGAGAAACTTCTCTCTGAAATCTTCGTACGATTGGCATGTCGCTGCAACATTCTGCATGGTTTCTGCGACTGTTCCTGACATGTGTGCACATATAAAGTCTAATTTGTGTGCTAGCGTCCAGTGTTCTGGTAATCCTGCTCGGAATTGATCAATAAAAGTTCGTGGATGTAATGAGTTTCCTTCTCGAAAGTGTTGAAATTTTCTGACTGTGAGGAAATGATCGTTGTCGTACTTCGTCATAGTTCCATATGAAATTCGCGATTCTTCGCCACTTTTGTTTCTGATAATTTCTCCCGCCGTTCTTTCCGGTTGTGGTAGATCCATTGGATATTGTCCACTGTAACTTTCGCCTACCCTTGCGTAGTATCGTTGGAGTGGTACGCAATAATTTTCTTGCATCAGTTGTGAACGTGTAGCTGAATGCATTGCACTGTACTCTTCGCGACCTGGCTTTTCATTGTCAGGTATTGGTTCGGTATCTTGTCTGGCTAACCTTGCTGCGTCATTGCACGATCCAAACTGTCTTGAAACATACATTTGTGGTTCCGCATGTGTTTGTGATGACGTTTGTTCATCAAGAATTTCGAAACGTGTTTGTTGCTGTGCAGGCTGTCTGATTTCACGTATGTCACTTTCCGCCTGTGATTGGAATCGCAAATGCGTAATATCTTCGTTAATTGCTTGTTTTTCCGGGGCTGTTACAGATACGGATGTGGTTGCAGACTCTGTGCTTGTTCGATCCTGTTCACTACGCTCTTCAATGGTTTGCAACAACTCTGTTCGCAATTTCTGAAACTGTCGCTTCGTTTGCGCTTCTATTTTGACTATGCGGTTATCATATCTTTTCAGCGCTGCTTTTGTGATACGTTTGTGTAACACACTGTTTTCAACAATTTCACGCGCTGTACCTGCTGCTTGTCTAGTAATTACGTTTATCTGTTTCTCTAGTTTCTTGACTTCTCCCTGGGTGTTGTTACGTAATGTTTTGATCTCGTCCTGAATGTCATTACGCAATGTTTGTACGTCCGCTTGTACCTTGTCAATGTCTGTTCTAAATTGATTGTAACCTGTTATTAAGTTTCCTATCACTTCTCGAGATTCTTTTGCCTCGTCTTGAATATGACTTAGGTGTAACAGAATTGTTTTGTTTTGTTCTTTAATCTCACGAATTTGTCTCGTGATTTCTGCATTTTGGTTCGTCGTTTCTTCATTCTGAATTTTAATTTGGTTCGCAATTTCTTTATATTGTCTTGTCATGGTTTCCGTTATTAATTGTAATAATTCTGCCAGATTGGTGGGTCCTATTGCGTTTTCTTCCGACGTCCTACGCTCTGTGTTTTTGCCCAAGTGCTGGTTTGCAACCGATTGCATTGAACTGTGCGGTGACACGTTTCTGCCCGCATTCCTTGGACTCTGTGGTGAGGGAGCTCTGATTACTTGTACTATGGGTTCTACGTATTCAAGACGCAAGTTAGAATCATCATCGACTGTCTCTCTACTTTCCTGCTCCTCTGTCGTATGCTGACCTAGGTTTTCAGTGCCTTGGCGTACATTATCCCCGTTATGGTGCGTTATCTGTCCTATTTCTCGCGATACTGCATCGTCTGTCGTACTGTCCTCTATTCTCTGTCCATTTTCATTTTCATGCTGGGTCTCTACCTCAATTCGGTCAAGGTCTCGAACTGCCATTGCTAATCTTTCCGAATCCCTCATTTTCTGTTTTAAAAGCAATTCACGCGCCCTACTTCGCGTCAACATGCGCTCATACGATCTCACGCGTTTCATAAACTTTTTGTTCACACGACTTGACACTACCAAGACTGACAACCATTCACTTACTTGTTGTGTCAGAACCAACTTGTCAACGATGTATCCGCCACCTATGCGCTTGCATTGGAGAGAAAACTTAATTCTAACAATATTAAAATTCATAACTTAATTATGCTATTGTCTCTGCCAGAATGTCTCTGTTCTATTGAATACTTTCTTACTATCTATCGCTACAGCTTCTGTTTTCGACTATTTATAACTTAAAAAAAATTTTTTTTATTACGAAAATTTTTCAACAGAATATTTTTCTGACCTAGTTAGGCATGTGTTCGACCTTCAATCATTGTATTTTACCATCCTGGCAGGGTCGCCATTTTCTAAACATTCTGTGTGGTGTCTGTCTGTTCTATATCGTGTCTCCCTACCACTTTTGTGCAACGATGCTGTGAGCGTGTTTTTTAGGGAATTGACTAGTTCGAACCTGAGACCTGTTGCTGGTAAGGAGACGCCAGACCACACATGACATGTAGAATTCAGAAGAGTTCAGTGAGACTAGCGATGATATAACCAAATACTTAATGATTTCAGCGTCAGCTCCACTGCACTCCCTGTAAAAGAATCTTAATACTAACTAAATTTAGTGGAAGGGGTTCAAGGCTTTCCTATTTTTAGTTAGCTGGTAAAATAACGTCGAAAAAGCAGTTAAGTTTACCATTGGAAATTTTATTCTACTCACAAAACATCGTTTATAAATTGCACTATTGATAAAAGGAAATGTTTTAATACAGGCTGGTAAAAACCAACTGCGTTCAACAAAAATGTGAACGAATATTCCCTGAGTGGGTTTCCAAGTTCTACAATGGATCGAAGGATGACATATGCCATATCACATCTATAATCTAGCTTTAAATTAAGTTTCACAAAAGAGAAAACTATCAAAATGGTCTACAGTGACCCTCAATTATCTTTAATTACTTATCTAACTTGTCGTAAATTACAGTGGCTGATGTGGCTTCTCAATAACTATATAACAGAAAAATCATCGCGTTTCAGATTTTTACTTCCAGTGGCAAATGTGAACACCATGAGCTTTAATTGACGATCGACACTAGTATGACGCAAAAAGGGGATGTAACAGATGAGACTTCTGCAGTTCTGAGTGAAGCCTTATGCGCTCAAAAATGCAGCATCGCGTGCGTTCATTACCTTGTCGGTGTTCGTCAGGGGGCGGCGGACAGCACAGCTCCGCTCACCTCGCCGTCTCGGAAGCAACTCTCTCGTAACTTCTCCTTACTACAATTTACCGAAGTTGGTTTTAAAAAAAACTATCTGGCTGTGTTTTCATTTGACCAATCAGGGTCTCAATGTTAACCTTAAGCTCCGCCTGCAAAAATTCTGTCTATCCAATGAGAAACGTTATACTTTTCGCGGTGGGGCAATGTTTTTAAAGTTTGCAACGTAACAGGGACGCGAAAAAGTCTCACGCTAAAACTTGCGGGTGGTGTGGTCCTACGGTTAGCTGGCCACGTGGGTGTCCATCCGTCCCTTATCGTAGGGCCTTCCAGCTTGACACGGTTCTGCTCTCGGCTTCTGTTCTCGTTTCTCCCCTCGGAACTGCGTCTGTCCCACGGTGGGAAGGTATGACATGCATTTAGGCATTCTTGTGTTAGTCTGTGGTATTCCATTTGCTCACTCGTTACTCGTATTACTTTGGTTAATTTAATGTCACAATTTATTCGGAGTTATGTGACATGCTACTGGATTTGCTTATCATGTCAGGGTTTTCATGGAAGGTGTTGGATTTGCCTGACACCTTACACCGTGACATGGATGTTGCAAAGTGAAAGACTAAATCTCCACTCCTTTGTCATAATTTTATTCAGTAATAAGGTGTTAGGCCACCATTTTTACCCTTCGCAACAATTCGAATTAAATTGCTTAGAAGAAGCTGCTTTCTTACGCTAGACTGTTTCTGTGTCCAAACACTTTATTTCGTTTCATTTGAGTTAAATGATTTCGCCACGTTCATTCAAAATCACGCCAAATCATGCTTCCAACATGTAACGATTCGCACATCGTTGCAGGAAGAACAATATGTAATGGTGCCCAATCACGGGTGTGAAATTTTATTTCTACAACAAAAGCAGCTTGCAAGCCGTTTGATGACCTATTTTAATATGCTGTGTGTGCTGTTACGGTGACTAAACCCGTATAAGGCTTGCCATAATGCCAAAGTATATTATTGATAATATGGATTTACAGGTCTGAACATGAATGAAAAAGAGGATGTGAGCGACATGAAACCCCGTGGTTTCCATAAGGCTTCTAAAATATTTCATGTTAAAGGTTGGAGTAAATTTTAACAGCTTCGAGGCAGATTTTTTAACCGGATCGGCGGAGAACTACTTTTGTCCTTTATAGCTGTTCGAATCAAACTTTTTGAACACAACATTTTCCTGCGTAAGGCCGTTGTTTTGTTTCAGATGAAGACTTTACTTCATTTACGGCTAGCAAATTTCGTGACATTCGGTATTATCAAGTGACAATGCAACGGAATTACATTATACGCTTCCAGCATGTTGTGATTCATACGACAATGCGGTTAAACCAATGTGTGACGATACAGGAAGAAAACAAACCGAATATTACATTTTTCAACAGGGCGGAACACCATACCACTGACACCTGCATTAGGAGCATTTATGGACACTGAACTTCCTCAACAATGGATCGAGCGTAAGGCCAGTTCAGATTTCGCATAGTGCCATCGAGTTAGGATTTCACATTGTACCATTGTCTTGGTGTCACAGCATGTACTTTAGTCAATTTTTAATTTTAATTAATATATTTATTTTCTTTTTTATTAGTTTGTAAAACACTAATCCTACGTGCCTTTCTTTCAAAGACTTTGGGACCGAACGAGATGGCGCAGTGGCTAACACAATGGACCCGCACTCGGGATGACGACGGTTCAAACCCGGTCCGGCCATCCTGATTTAGGTATTCCGTGATTTCCCTAAATCGCTTCAGGTAAATGCCCGGATGGTTCCTATGAAAGGACATGGCCGACTTCCTACCCCATTATTCCCTATTCCGATGGAACCGACGACTTCGCTGTTTGGTCACCTCCCCCGAATCAACAAACCAACAAGTTTGGGTGAATTGCGCTGCTAGGTAGCAACTAGGGTTTCCAACTTTTTACAGAGAAAATAAGGGATCTCGTAGGAAGCGTACAAAATAAACAATTCAAATAGTGTTTTCTACAAAGAATGTATTTAAAATGAACATACATGTTTCATTTTACATTATTGCTTGTATTTATTTACAGACTTTGCTTCTTTTTGCAAAGATTCATTCGATTTTACACATGTACAGAATTCTCTGCAATTAAAATTAAATCACTGCTACATGAAATTCTGCTTTTATAAGCTCGGTGGTACATTTGTTGCGCACCTCTGCCCATTTATGGTTCATAAGGGAACCATGTCTCATCATTTGAACCAGGAATGCTTAATACAAACCCAGCTACTTTCAGCAAATTGGTAACCTGAACATTTTTGGCTCTCAAGGTACAGAAAACATTAACCCACCTTCTGTTTGCATTGCCTTCCATGGACATGCTTTGCTTCAAAATATTCTTTACATTACAAAATTTCTCATGCAAGGAATCTCCATCTAAATCATCTGTCTGCATTGACTCCATTGTTCCTTGAAGATGCTTTATCTTAGCTCAGAACGTAGACAAAAAAGAGATACCCAAGACCGAATTGACATTGGCAATTGACCTTCAAATTTGAAGTTCTTGACCAAATATGTTTTCAATGAGACATAAAATTCATAAGGTAATTTTCAATGCGTTTTCTGGTTATGGAACATGTTAACCTATTTAAAACTGAATACGTGCCACTACCATAATATCTGTCACTCATTCTTTCCTCAATTTTACTGATCAAAGTCTTGAATGCCTCAAAAGTTTCCATTATAGACACATCAAAAAAAGTTTTGCATCACCCCGGTTCCCAGAGCTCCTGAAGATAGACGTTGACTGTGGATATTTTATCACAGACACAGTCACTTTGACCGTTCAGAGATGTCACTAAACCCGCCCAAAGATGTAAAGAACCATGCATGAGCAGCGCCTACTGGACGGAGAGGGCTCGACAGCCGATCAATTCCAGTCATTCCACCTGGAAGAAGGTACATGGCTCGTCTTATCTGTATTTCAACCATGCCTAGACTGTCAATACCGCAGTTCTATCGCGCCCGCATTGATACTTTGTGCCAGGAAGGGCTCTCAACAAGGGAAGTGTCCAGGCGTCTCAGAGTGAACCAAAACGATGTTGTTCAGACATGGAGGACATACAAAGAGACAGAAACTGTCGATGACATACCTCTCTCAGGCCTTCCAAGGGCTACTACTGCAGTGTGCAACCGACACCTACGGATTATGGCTCGGAGGAACCCTGACAGCAACACCACCACGTTGAATAATGCTTTTCGTGCAGCCACAGGACGCCGTGTTTCGTCTCAAACTGTGAGCATTAGGCTGCATGATGCGCAGCTTCACTCCCAACGTCCATGGCGAGGTCCATCTTTGCAACCACGACACCTTGTAGCTAGGTACAGATGGGCCCAACAACATGCCGAATGAACCGCTCAGGAATGGCATCACGTTCTCTTCACCGATGAGCGTCGCATATGCCTTTAACTAGACATTCGTCGCAGAAGTGTTAGCAGGCAACACCTTAGGCACACTGTCCAGCGAGTGCAGCAACGTGGAGGTTCCCTGCTGTTTTGGAGTGGCATGATGTGGGGCCGTCGTACGTCGCTGGTGGTCATGGAAGGAGTACGATACGTGAATGCCATCCTCCTATCGATAGTGCAACCATATCGGCAGCATAAAGGCGAGGTATTCGTCTTCGTGGACGACAATTCGAGTCCCCATCGTGCACGTCTTGTGAATGACTTCCTTCAGGATAACGACATCGCTCGACTTGAGTGGCCAGCATGTTCTCCAAACATGAAACTACGCCCGTCTGAATGTTTATTAAAAGTAGAAGATCTGGACATTTAGCCACTTTGTGAAAATATTGTCAGTAAATCTGCAAAGAACTTATCAATATTTTAGCTAACGACATGTCCCCTAGACGTAGAATACAAATATTTAATACCTCATGTATTAAGAAAATATGTAGCCTACGTCCACCTGAGCATTTATTAGCAGATCATGTAAAAATTCCAAGTAAATCGGTCAAGAACGTTTCGAGATTTTGGGCAACCATATTAAATAACGGATTTGTCTATATACATGGTGTTTTAGAAGTGATGGTCGATACTCAGGATAGGACAGAAATGATCATTCGGAACAATAAGGTCAAGTAAACGTGGGCTCTAAAAAGCATATCTTAAGAGCTATGAGGACTTATTTATCTTCGCTACTTCGAAACAGAACTCTTCTAATGGACAGGTGCTCATAACCTTTAATGTATGCAATTTGGAGCACATGCTTACTGCACATTTTTTCTTGTTTTGGTCCATACTAGCACGCCCAAAACATGGAAAGCAAAGAGCCTGCAGTAGAAGAGATTTGTTTTACAGTAACAAAGTTCAAGAATTGCTCATACCGCTTAAGGTATGCGTTTTAGAGCCAATGTTTACTTCACTTTTTGTTTCGAATGATCATTCCTGTCATATCCCTGAATATTGACACCTTCTGAAACACCCTATATATATAAAGTTCTTGACCGATTGCTATGAAATTTTGACCCAGCACTGCATATTAATACAGGCGATAATATTTATTAAAAACGGATCTTTAGAAACACACTTGTATCTAATGTAACGGTGTATCAAAATTTTAAAGCAATAGGTCAAAAACCTTCGGAGGTTTGTGGTTAGGAACATGTATAGTTTATATTTAAGTAAAAACGTAGATGTCCATTTCTTCAAAATCTCACGTCTCCGAAACTTTATCATGGATTGCATTCAAAAATTTTGACACAACGTTACAGTCGAATACTCCAGAGTTTTTATACAGGATGCTCAAAATACGTATCGAATACTTCGAGAAGTGGTAGTACTCATCGAAACAAGAAAAGTACGCCCAGTAAACATGATACTTTTCGAGATAAACAGGTGTTTATAGAAAGGGCTGTGCGACGCTTGATTGCGTGTATTGGCACTGTCGTTGCATTGGCGCTCCGTCATATGTGTCGGCGAGTATTATGATGTCTTACTCACAGTACTCTACCTACCATTAGGTGGTGTGCAGTCGGTTGTGTGGTTCGAATCGTGTTGTAGCCTACGTTACTTTTCTTCGTGTCTGTGATTTTCTCTCTTCCACCACTTGTTAGGAATGGAAGCCTACCACTCGACAAGTGAAATGGCGGATATGACAATCTGCTATGGCTGAGCAAATGAACGTATCCTGCGAGCCCGTGCCCTCTACGCTGAAAAATATTTGCTGCGCAGAGTGCCCTCTGATAAGCGGTTGGGCAGACTTTTCCAGCGTCCGAGGGACACAGGAACCCTTGCACCTCGGAAAATTGACAGTGGAATGCTCGGCACAGTCCTCACGCCTGACATCGATGAGCGAGTGTCACGTTCGGTGGGAGAAACTCCTGGGACCAGTGTGCGACGATTAGCACCAGCAGAAGGCGTGTCTCACTCTCTTATCTTGGGGGTAATTTATGAGCAATTTGTGTACCCAAATCAGCTATAGCGCTTTGAGGCCTTAAGACCACAGGATCATCGTGGCAGACGGCGGATCTGTCAATGGCTGTTGCAGAAGTGTGCCGCAGATCCACTGTTCACATCTAAGGTTTTATTTACCGATTGGGCAGGGTTCACAAGAGATGTGAATTTCCATAAACATGTAGAGGAAGATGTAAATCCCCAGACAATTCAGGAAAAAGTGCATCGATTCTCAATCAACGTATGGGCAGACGTCCTTGGCGATAGATTAATAGAGCCATTGGTGCTAACACTAAGATTAACTGCGGCACATTATCTGGACTTTCTCATTAATGTATTGGTTACCTTGCCGGAGACTGTGTCATTACAGCAGCGAATAAAATGTGGTTCATACATGATGGCGTACCAGCTCACTTTCGTCACAATGTGCGCGAACATCTGACGCAGACATTTTAGGACTGCTGGATTGGTCGTGGAGGCTCCACGCCTGGGCCTGCACCTTCCGTAGACCTCAATCCCCTAGACCTTTCGTTATGGGGACACTTAAAGGAATTGGTCAGTGCCACGCTAATCAAAAATGGTTCAAATGGCTCTGAGCACTATGGGACTTAACATCTATGATCATCAGTCCCCTAGAACTTAGAACTACTTAAACCTAACTAACCTAAGGACATCACACAACACCCAGCCATCACGAGGCAGAGAAAATCCCTGACCCCGCCGGGAATCGAACCCGGGAACCCGGGCGTGGGAAGCGAGAACGCTACCGCACGACCACGAGATGCGGGCACGCTAATCAACGACACCTGCTGGAACGCCATATGGTGTAAATAGGGTGCTCATTTTAACTGAAGACATTCAATTGTCTCGAAAAACACATATCGGTTCAAAAAATGTGGCTCGAGGCGAACGCTGCTTTACTTCTCCAAGTACAGTAATTTTTCAGTCGTAGTACCTCAAAATTCAGTACGCTTGGAATGTCAGCACAGGCTTTTCTGATGCGGTTGGCCATGTCTTCACGGCCTATTGGCATTTGCTGGTACACCTTACCTTTGAAATACCACTAACTAACTAACTAACTCCGTCTACAGGCCGCAAGCGACCCATCGGGACCATCCGACCGCCGTATCATCCTCAGGTGAGGATGCGGATAGGAGGGGCATGGGGTCAGCACACCGCTCTCCCGGTCGTTATGACGGTTTTCTTTGACCGGAGCCGCTACTATTCGGTCGAGTAGCTCCTCAATTGGCATCACGAGGCTGAGTGCACCCCGAAAAATGGCAACAGCACGTGGCGGCGGGATGGTGACCCATCCAAGCGCCGGCCACGCCCGACAGCGCTTAACTTCGGTGATCTCACGGGAACCGGTGTATCCACTGTGGCAAGGCCGTTGCCTTTTGAAATACCACTACGGAAAGAAATCGGCGACCTAGCGGACCAGTTAATAGGGACCCCTCTGCCGATCCACCGACCTGTCTAAACACTGTCTAATACCTCCCATGCTTCAATTGCGTAATGCTCTTGGCAACCGTCATGCTGAAACCACATACGTTGTCGAACGCCCCGTGCGACATCCTGCTGAAGTACTGGTAGTTCCTGTTCCAAAAACCTTCGGTATTTTGGTCCAATGTGCCGTCGATAAAATACGGACCAATGAGTTTGGGAAACATCTCGGCAAAGAACGTGGGGTCGTTTGCATTTATTGACGTGTCCATTCACAAAACGCTACCCGATTATGGAAATCGTCGCCATGAAGTTCTTGATGCAGTGACACGTGGTATGGATGATACTTATGACGATGCACTATTGTGACAGTCCTACCAACGGACATACCGGGATCGCGGTGTAATTTTCAGGCGCTTGTCTGTGGGTTGTGCTGCAAAGTCACCAGTACAGCTGTCTCATTAGCTTTTTGCTTAACACGTTTGCTTCGTTTCCTTTTGCTGGTCTGTACGCTGCCATCAGACGTAAAGGCATTCACAACCTTGTAAAAGAACGAATGAGAGCGAGTTTCCTTTGGAAAACGCTCGGTATACAAGGCAACAGCAGCCTCAACGTTGTTCCTACATTCTCCGTAAATCAGGATCATTTCAGTGTTTTCTTCGGTGTCCACTTTGTACGTCTGTTCTCCAGATGACAGGTAGGTGTGCAAGCAACAAACAGTGCCCAAGTATTGTAAAGTTTAGAGCCGCTGTCTGTTCTACGTCTGCGCGATACGCGAGTTCCTGTCGCAGTGTTCTGTCTGTTATTATACGTCGTAGTTCGCTACACGGGCACAGTGGCGCGTCGAGTGGTCTCCTCTTCGATATGTCGGAGGAATAAAAAGTTGAGAATGAGGATTCCCATTGGAAGTTATGAAATGCTAGCCTGTTCTATCCTCGCTACATGGGAGTGGGGTCACACGTGCCATTGGATATTCAAGGGCCATTGAGTAGCATGTGGTAAATTACTATTGTGTACTCGCTTTATATTCATCCAATTACAGCGCCATCTTGACGAAACGGAGAACATGCTTCACACAAAAAGTATGTAGATTTTGCGGTAGAATCGCAATCTGCAATAAAAAAACTGGGTTTCCCATTGAAGATTTCAAAGTTGCCCCCCGCCACCCACGCATAGGTCGAGTGTATTATTATTGGATGACCCACTTAAAATAAATAAATAAACTGAAATTATAACTTGTTTGATCAGATATCTAGTTTTCGATATATTTCTATGTCTTCAGTTGAAATGCACATCCTGTATATAAAATATACGTGAAAAAATGGGAAACTTTAGAAAAATGTGAATGTTGTTTTGTGCAAAATCAATGATTTCCGCAAATTCTTCATTGACTGTTTTTAAATTCTGACAAAAGCTTGCATTCTAATATGGGCGTGTTTTTAAGTACCTAATTCCTTAATCTATGTATATTTTTACTACATGTAATATATAAAGGTAAGTATGTAATTTATAAAGGGAAAACATTGTTACCGAAAATCTCAAAATGTACCATTCTGATTCAATGTTCTTAACAGATAGAGAAGTTTTATTTATTGTTTATTGGTTTATGATTAGAATACTGCTACAGAATCTGAATTTACAGAACCAGAGTTTTATTGAAATGTTGTTAATAAACCGGAAAGTGGTATTTATGGCTTAATGGCGTATGATTAGAAAACTGCTATAATATCTGAATTTGCAATAACAGTAAATATGACTCAAGGTCAGAGAGAGGAGGAAAGAGGAGACGGCCAGAGGGATGAGAAAAAATGGGCACAGGAAACGGAAAACAGGAGTCGGACAAAGAAAGGGGGCAGGAAGAGATAGATGGATGGAGAGAGAGAGAGAGAGAGAGAGAGAGAGAGAGAGAGAGAGGGGGGGGGGATGGAGAACATGTAAGAGAAGGGGGGAGGTGGTGATGGTTTGAGAGGGAGGGAGAGGGGCAGGAGGAGAGGGAGAGAGAGGAGTGGAGGAGAAGATGAACAGAGAAGGGGGAGGAGGTGATGGCCAGAGATAGGGGAGAGGGAGAGGTTAGGACGTGTATCTAATTCCCATATATATACATTCATTCTTTTTCGACTGAGCCACAGCAAAGCGTGCCCGGCTATCCCACCTAGGTTGAATAACGTCTTTTCTAAGGCAATACAGTCGATATTCAGCTCCCTATTCAATTCCTTGGTCGTTCACCACGAATTAGTTGATGAAGACGGTGTTTCTTATAAGGGGTGGGAGCTAAGCAGGCTTGTCTGCACATCTCTTTTCCACCAGTGGAACGCAGTGCCCACCGCCTCACGGTACTCTCGTGTAGTGTATCGTGTCATTACACATTTAGCCATTTTTCCAGCAGTAACAGGCATTCGATGACTCATCCATGTTTTATACGTACCTCGATATCAACGCCATTTTGTAACGCTCCCATATTATCTGCTGGTGCTCTGTGCCGCAGCACAACGAAACTTACATTATCGGGAAGAATCAAAAACTAATACTACACCAACATAATGTGGCTTAGACACTAAAAGAAAAGTTATAGGAATGACAGTCACTTACCAGGATGATCGTACGGGCATTTGAAAACGCTACTCCCAAATGAGATTCTAGTGCTTCGCCATTGCGCTACCTGGTTCGAATGTTGGACGCACGATTAAGCCAAGATTGGTCATTATGCTCTATGCACGACAGTGCTTATGGAATTTATAGTCCGAGTGTGATTACTGAATGACAGATTGTGAGTGCGTAAATGACGGCATTTAACGAGGCATTATCGTTGTGCCAGAACACAATGTCTTACTAGTTATCTGGAAAACCAATGTTGCGAAGATCACTTTTAGCACTTTCCGCATATTCTTGACTTCATTCCCGTTTGTCGTGCCATAATTATGGAATAGGTCTTTCCTTTGGACAGTTTAGACCGTTTTGAAAATTTTATTTAATTTTTTTCATGTTTCTGAAATAAACTTTTACAGGAACACAACCGATTTCGTGATTTCAAATCACATCTTCCTGTGTACATCTACAATATAGGAAGCGTACAATCGTTACTGTGATAAAAAACTGATAGCTACCCTAATAATCTACACTAGTGAGCCAATTTACTATGACCACTTCCCATCGCGACAATGGATGCCACGTAGTAGAAGAATCGGTTATGTATTTCGTTCCAACGACGGGCAAACTAGCTACTAAGCAGGTGGTCATTATGTTTTGGCTCATCAGTGTTTGCTCATGAGAACCAACATAAATACTGACACATCAGTAAAGTATTTAATCCCTCATGAGAGAAACAGGGGAACTGAACCTTCTCAAAATAATATACTGTTCCCATATCAAGACTTATAGATTTTACTGACATGTGAGTATTTCATATCGGTTGTCATGAACACATATTATTAGGATACGTATCAGTTTTTTATGATATTTTTCCTGTGATATTTTTCTATCTTGTAGATGTAGACTTGAAGATTTGAAATTACAAAACCGACTGTGTTCCTGCAAAAGTTTATATACAGCTGAAAGCAGTTTATCTTAGGAACACAGATTACTTCAGCTGCGGTTGTCCATAACAGAAAACCATTTAATTTTGGTATTCGAACTGTGATCTCATTTCAACACCATTAATATATTTAAATTTACTACTTTTGTAATTCACGAACGGAAGGTGGTCTTCAAAAATCTTGCACGCTCTGTTATCGATATCCCACTTTCCTTCACTCCTCCTACTTTACGATGACATCTGCCTGCACCTAATCACTTGACAATTCATTCATAATTTTTCATAGAACTCTGTCTCCGTTATCATTACTATCACCAATGTCAAGCGACTGCTTTCCTTGAAGAAGTGACAGCGACTCGTTACACACGTACTTCCATGTTTCAGTTCATAATCAGTCGCTATTTGTAATTATTAGCTTCGTTCTGCGCCGCGAACATTTTCAATATCTGAACTTTTTCGCCACTTACGATGCATTCGTTTTCTTATTGGCAGGTCTTTGCAATAATCATTGGTTTAATGGAGAGAATTGTCGCTATTATGTTTAAAGCATTTTGCAAGTTAGTCGCTTTTGAAATTTCTGATACCATAGTATTTGATTACGCTGATTTTCACGAACTTTTATCAAGCTCATAACTGAATACAGAAGTTCTCAGTGAAATCAGAGTCCATATGGACCGCAGTTTCCCTACGATTCGTCGTTTATTACTGCTTTTCTCTTTCATGATTTTTGTCGCATTAGCACAGTACTCATATCTCTGCATACAGTTTTATATATTGTTCTTTTTGCGTATCTTCACTATGGCTTTTCTCTACCTCTTTGACAAAAGCGTATTTATTCAACATTATTTATTAAAATTTGTATGCAAAAAAGGCTGCGATATTAGCAATTTATTGTTTCCATAAAAGGTCGATGTAATATCGCTGCATAGAAACAGCATATCGAAGCAATAACTTTCTGCTCTTGTGATCTCGATATTAAAGGGCAATATAGCGCAGAGAGTATCTGCGATCGTATACACTGATTATTTACAGACTCATCGGCATTCCTTTGTTTCCGCTGTTGGAATCGAGTAGTTATGCATTCTCTCCGAACGTCGTATTGTGGAATACAGCAGGGAAAATAGTTAAATTCTTGTAACACAGGTAAACAATCACTATCTAATAGTATTTATTATTTCTCTTCATTCACCATATTCATACCGATCTTTACAAAGCCTACTTTAGTCATATATGCTGTCTGTAAAATAATTCCGATGATCCGAAAATCTCTAAGTACGTCAATTAATCTACATTTTCATTGATTTCTATCCACTGAGCATCACATTAAACTACCTGCTTATAGCAGGAAAGTCATGAAGCATTTCTAATCGATACGAGAACTCGTATGCTCCTGGAAGCAATGATATAGGAAAATTGTTACCGTGAACGTCGCTTTTGGTATTCTAAACTAACATTTGGAAAATTGCCTGGTCTTACATCAAAATCGACATTATTTTCCTTCTTTGAAGTTTATAGGAGAATACATTTAAAGTGAGTTAGTCAACTGTTAGCAATATAGGGCCTACTTTCAAATTTCTGTTGTTCCAGCGAAGAAGCATTACGAATTTGTTTCTAGTTCATACGAAAAAGCATTAATGATTTGTTTGTACTTTGAAAAGATATTCTCAGACATATTTCAGAAAAAAACTTTTGGTAACAGACCTATCTTATAAAAAATGGATCAAATGGCACTGAGCACTATGCGACTTAACATCTGAGGTCATCAGTCCCCTAGAACTTAGAACTACTTAAACATAAATAACCTAAGGACAACACACACACCCATGCCCGAGGCAGGATTCGAACCTGCGACCGTAGCGGTCGCGCGGTTACAGACTGAAGCGCCTAGAACCGCTCGGCCACTCCGGCCGGCAGACCTATCTTATATTTATGGGCCCCCGAAATCTTATGACACTCTAAATTGTAGCATACAAATCAGCTGAACTGTCGTTCATGATAAGTTGTATTGAATGCCAAAATCTACCATTATGATTTCTGGGTGTGTTCTTGTGTTTGTTTTATAGCACTGGAATGGTGTGAGATATGCCGCCTTTGCAATGTCGTGCACGATTTCTTATTATATGGTTCTCAAAACTTATTTATTTGCTCTGTGGGTACAGTCGTTCTTCCACGTTGTGCCACTATCGGCTTGAAATAGCGTTGTTTCACCACTACAGGCAGGGCACGTGCTGTGTGAAACTATTACAGAGTTTAAATTATAGCATGGAAAAACATTTTTGTCGCAGAATTTTAAGTGTCTATATGCCTGATTGATCCTGATGAACACATTACCGTATTTCTTAAAATCGTAATTAAAGGCCTAAACGAAACACTTCCTTCCCTTGTTTCACAAAACCTTATTTTCCGACGACTTAGATCGGGTGTGGATTGGAAAAGGGCTTACAGCCCTAAACCTATGTCGTAAGTTGTGTGAAATAAGGCAAAACAGTGTTTCGTTGAGGTTATATAATATGCAGTGTTTCACAAAGGACCGAAATTTAAATCAGTTAAAACAGTTTTCTTTCTGTTTAAAAATACGTAGTTACAAGTGACTCTAATGTCAGCTGGACATTAAATACTAAGTAACTTAACAGTATTTTCTATAGTACAAGAATCTGTCCCCACCCAAAATACTGACACAAGTGAAACCGCGTCTTCAGTATAAACAAACTGGATGTTTGAGTATCTTTTTGTGGCTTTTACCTTAATCAAAATAAAAATAGTTTTTTTATTTCTTTTTTAGGACACTCTTGTTAACAGGCGACTGAATTTTGAATTCAAGTCATATCGAATGTCTTACACTTTTATATACATGGTATGTCTCTTGGCATCTTTCCAGAAGTCTGATTTCTGGATTCAAAGTATATCTAATACTTTACACTTTCCTCGATATGAGATAGTATCTTTTGGTTTCTTCCAGAACTAGTAACCTCACTTCTCGCCCCACATGTAAGGAAGCATTTACGTTGCTCGCTTAAGCATAGGATAAATTTAATAAACTGCCCTACAAATGTAAGATTATATAATAAATTTGATGTAAGAGAGGGCACATTATGTTAAAAATTAATTTAAATATGTATTATGATATGTCTCGAATGATCCCTTCAGTTAACCAGACGAACGACTATGTAGTATCATCCTTGTGAAAAAGTGTGGTTGGAATTTACAATACCAAGTCTTCGTAACTTTTACGCTCCGTATTCTCTAGGACTGAAAATATATGCGTTCCTCGCCAACAAGGCTGCCACTATATTCCTCGTCATTTGCAAAGGTGTCTGACTTGACACTTTCAGTCATTTTCATCATATATATGTTCTCCATTCCTCCACTTCCATCACCTCAACCTCAAACTCAACCTCCTCTTCCTCCCTCATCTCATTGCTCAACTTTTCTCCCCAGTTTTTAGAATCTGGACTGCTACGTATATTGTTGTTATATCGTTCTATTACTTCCCTCGTGTGTCTACCTCTTTAGCACCCTAGTGATCACTTACCTGTTTGCCTGTAGATTATTATAATTTTTTATATTTGCTTTATTGTAAAGACATGGACTGTATTTATTGCTATGCTCTTTAACCTGTTCACTGATACTTCGAATTCGCAATTCGTGTCTGACTACTGTTCTCTTATACCTGTCTGACAGTCTGTTCAGATTGAGATTTTCACTCTGTAGTGGAGTGTGCGTTGATATGTAACTTCCTGGCAGATTAAAACTGTGAAGTTTGGGAGATAGGAGACGAGGAATTGGCAGAATCGAAACTGTGAGGACGGGTCGTGAGTCGTGCTTGTGTAGCTCATTTGTTAGAGCACTTGCCCGCGAAAGGCAAAGGTCCCGACTTCGAGTCTCGGTCCGGCACACACTTTCAATCTGCCAGGTAGTTTCAGCCTGTTCAGATGTTTAAATCAGTACGTCGCACCCATCACATAGGATCAGATCTGGTAGCTATTCTGGTTTTACGGTATACGTGGGACGAAGAAGGCTGGATGACACTGTTCTCTTCGATTATGTAAGATTTAAAGATAAAAACTGGCCAGCTGTGAGAAGGTCTCGTGCTCTGAGGGCTCCGTACAAACTTAAATATATTCATATATAGTTTATCCATCCAGAGAATCTCCACGACTTTTGACAGTTATCGACACTCATACTGACGAGATATCGGTCCTGATAAATTCCAAGGGATTCGAGAATGTTTTAAGTTTGAATTCGGATAACAAACAACAAAAGACATGTTTCTTCGTGTGATTTAATTATAAATGAACGATTTTCTGGTCTTTTCCCTTACTTGTACCATGAATCCTTCCTTCTTTTCAAATTTAGTGCTTCCAAGACAAAGGGAAGTGCCCTACAGCTTTTTTGAAGTGAGTTTACGAGTATCAAATTATGCAACATAAATGTCATTCTTTGTAGTGCATTCGTTTGGAAGCTGACATTTATTACACTGCCAACGTACTACAGGCCTCAGTATGCGGCATTTACTTCAACTTCATACGTCAACCCGTTCCCGAGAAGAAAGGTGTCTTAACAAACGGACGGACAGACAACCGGATAACAATTTTAATTGTTTTTGCGTGTGACATAATTACAGATTACCACTTTTCGGATTTTTTTCCTTTACTTTCTGCCTTATACCTTGCTTCTTACCACGTTTCATGATTCTAGGTCTACAGGATGTACCCTATAGCTTTCGGTGACTGAGTGTGCGAGTATCGAAATACAAGGGTTGGAACTTTAATAGTGGCAACTATTTACTTACAGTTCGTACAAAACAGATACGTGTATCTGCATTGTGTATAACCCGTTGTCAGCGATGTATAAGCCATAGGATACTCTTAGCAGGGACAGTTGTGTTGACAGCTGGAGCGGCGCGGTCTATTGCCCGACGAATTTCTAGCAGTTCTGAAGCGAATGCCGTGAAGTGTTTCCTTCAATTTAGAAATCGAGTTGAACTCACGAGGGCGTAAGTCAGGTGAGTGCAGTAGGTGGTATAGCACTTAGCACCCCCAAACAAATCCAAACAAATCACTAACAGCTTGCACTGTACGTGCTTGAGCATTGTCCTGCAAAATGATGGTCAGGTACGGCAGCAAGTGTCATCACTTCTGTCTGTAAGCTAGTCGTAGGTTGTGTTCCAAAAATGAACAGAACCTGACTATCATTTTGCAGGACAATGCACAAGCACGTACAGTGCAAGCTGTTACTAATTTGTTTGGGGGTACTAAGTGCCATACCACTTACTGCACTCCTCTGACTTAAGCCCTCGTGAGTTCAACTCGATTTCTAAACTGAAGGAAACACTTCACTTCACGGCATTCGCTTCAGAGCTGCTACAATTTCGTCGGGCAATAGACCGCGCCGCGCCAACTGTCAACACAACTAGCCCTTCTGAGAATATCCTATGGCTTATACATCGCTGGCAACGGGTTATACACAATGCTGGTGACTACTTTGAAGGTCAGTGAAACTTTGAAACACGTATCGCCGGACGGTGTGACCGAGCGGTTCTAGGCGCTTCAGTTTGGAAGCGCGCGACCGCTACGGTCGCAGGTTCTAATCCTGCCTCAGGCATGGGTGTGTGTGATGTCCTTAGGTTAGTTAGGTTTAAGTAGTTCTAAGTTCTAGGGGACTGATGACCTCAGATGTTAAGTCGCATAGTGCTCAGAGCGATTTTTTTAAATCACGTATCTATTTTGTACGACACGCAAATAAATAGTTGCCACTATTAAAGTTCCAACCCCTGTATGTCACATAAATAGCCGTACCTTTTTGTTGCACTGACTTTCAAGCTTCACTTTCTACACCGCCAAGGTGTCGTAGGCCTTGATATGTGACATAAATTTCAACTTGATACGAGCACCCGTTCCTCATAAAAAAGATTTTTAACAGTCGGACGGACAGACAGTAAGACGGACAAAAAGCTGATGCTATAACAGTTTCATTTTTACCGATTTAAGTACGGAACCCTAAAAAATGAACTTAAGAACAGACTACAAATATACAGAATACATTAAACTTAAATGTTTCCAGAAACACTACATATTTTGCACGAAGTTTCCACACATGATATCCATGTTGTCAGCGATCGCTAAATCTTCAGTTGCCGAAATAGTGCTGAAACCTTTGCTTTCCTTCAATGAATTAGCACTGACGGAAACGAAAATCGTTGCAACGTGAAACAGCAGTCCAATATTTATCAAACTTTTGGGAACTGCTCTTTATGTGACAGGTACTGAACGACTAAATATTTATTCTCTTAGAAGCTTCCGTCTGCGATCAACGACAGTATGAGGTGTGACTGCCAAGAACACAATTACACTTCTGTGTCATTGTGGCATGGAAGCAGAGAGCTTGAGAATGTGATACTAAGAAATTTCTTGGCATGACTTACACTCATTCTGTGTCAATGGCTGAAGATTGTTCACTGGAAGTCGCTATGAAAGTAGCCCATGTGTCCTCTCATCGTATGCCAGAGATGATCTGACAAACCTTGGGATCAGGTAGGCCAGTCTAGCGTTCGTATATTTCTCATCGCATTTGTTGTGTTAACCGGGGACGGAGGGGAGCATTCCAGCAAAAACGCTTGCTATGGGCTGGAAGCCACCGACGTCACAAGGAATGCGTAGCGTAGCGCAACATTGTGGTTGTGCGGCAGATGCGTCGCATCTCAGCCGTTGTGGTGTATAGCTCACGGATTTTACTTTCGGTTAGATTTATAGCAAAACTGGACAAATAAGACCAAGGGACTTTTACGACTTTTTTTGTTGACACAATCTGCTTCCACGAAAAGCAGTAAATTCTGCTTCTAAGTACAAAACGTTGTTATTCCATGCTGGCGTTGGAAAGTAGAGACCCTCACGATATACAGTCAATTTCTTGTCTGTACCGGCTCTCTCACTTCACTTTCTGCTACTGGAAAGCCCATTGATTTTTCAATATTTTGGCATTTAAATGCAATGTAGCCTGCAATCTATTTCGCCGCATCTAGAAGAACATTCGTTATATTTGTAATTTCAAAAAGAATTGCGCCGAAAGTGATGGCGTAACGCAGTGGCTATAATGTCTGAAAAAAGTATGAATGGCTTTGCGTCAAAACTTTCTCAGATGAAGTATATTTTTATTTTTAAATCTTTGTCGAAATAACTATTATCATTATTTTCATTATTTTTATTAATTTAATTATTTTAAATGTAATTTTCTTATTTCAAATTCTCTGCAGTGTCACTTTAATCGTTTTATGTCTTTGCTAGACTTTTATTTGGAAACTTTGTTCACGTGGTTTTAATCATTCTTATGTCTTTAGGCTTATTCAGTTTTTTTACGTTTTATAGTTTCATATTTTTGTTCATGTTACAGTATTCGTTAATTTTATTCCTCATGCTGCTTGAATTTCGTTTTATTTATAACCTCTTCTTTCGTTTAAATCTTCATCTGTGTTATTTTGTCCACAGTGCAAACAGAATTTATGTTTTAAATGCTATGTGATTATTACCATTAAAAAAAGTACACTTTACAAGAAAAAATACATTTTCGGTAAAATTCCACAGCAATTATAAATAGATTAAAATCAAATGGCTCTGAGCACTATGGGACTCAACTGCTGTGGTCATAAGTCCCCTAGAACTTAGAACTACTTAAACCTAACTAACCTAAGGACATCACACACATCCATGCCCGAGGCAGGATTCGAACCTGCGACTGTAGCGGTCGTGCGGTTCCAGACTGTAGCGCCTTTAACCGCTCGGCCACTTCGGCCGGTATAAATAGATTATTTTGTCTTTTGTTTTGCAACCTATGGTACAACATTTTTAAATAATTAAATATTATGATAGATAAATAAATATAATGGTGTTCACTTGCACGAGGATTCTAAATGAAAACGAATGATAGCAAGAAAAATGGGCGCAAATAAAAAAGTTAATTTGATGCTCAAAATGAAGCAACAAAAGATTAGAAATAAAAAATTACATTTAAACCAATTAACTGAATTATAATAGTGATCAGAGTTATTTCGATAATTATTTTAAAATAAAAAATGAATAAATATGAAATTATCTGAATTCAGAAACTTCACCATATCAAGAATACGCTTCATTCATTGCGCTACAAAAATAAATAAATAAATAAATAAATAACAATGGCTCTGACCACTATGGGACTTAACTTCTGAGGTCATCAGTCCCCTAGAACTTAGAACTACTTAAATCTAACTAACCTAAGGACATTACACACACCCATGCCCGAGGCAGGATTCGAACCTGCGACCGTAGCGGTCGCGCGGTTCCTGACTGTAGATTGCGCTACACCACTGCTTTGGATGATGTAGGTATTTTTGGGTCTCTAGCTCATCACAAGAAACTGTCCGCATGTTTGTATTGAATTATTAGTTCACAATGTGAGAGCTCATCTTTGGGAGTATTATGGTAAATAATGTTTGTCATCTTTTGAGCAATATTGATGCATTTTACCATGGTGCAGCTACACTGACCCTTGCGCATATTTACACGAAACGAGTTATTTTTCTTAGCAGCACACAGCGACTTCTGTGTTCCACTGAATGCATAGTCACCACTGTTATCTGTGTGATGTCATGGAGCGCTGGCGTGTCTGGGAAGTTTTTGCTCGCCAGGGGCCGGAATTGCCTATCTCCTTTTTTATATACCTTGATGTAAGCTGCAATGTGCGATATTTCGTTGTCCCGCCGAACTATGCCATTTGGTGCTCTGGTCACGCAGGCTTTTCACTGCCAGCGCTCGGCCTCCAATCAACAATTACCAAATCAGTCATTTAGTCACAGTTTCCCATCAGGAGGAGGAGGAGGAGATTAGTGTTTAACGTCCCGTCGACAACGAGGTCATTAGAGACGGAGCGCAAGCTCGGGTGAGGGAAGGATGGGGAAGGAAATCGGCCGTGCCCTTTCAAAGGAACCATCCCGGCATTTGCCTGAAGCGATTTAGGGAAATCACGGAAAACCTAAATCAGGATGGCCGGAGACGGGATTGAACCGTCGTCCTCCCGAATGCGAGTCCAGTGTGCTAACCACTGCGCCACCTCGCTCGGTTTTCCCATCAGGAGTTGAAGAGTTGTGTGTCTGGAGATTCGTTGCTTCCTGTGACCTTATATGGGTCATCTGAGGACACATAAGCGTCGGTCTGTCCACCATAAGCAAACGCGTGACTCGTCGCTGAAAGCAGCAAACGCGTGACTCGTCGCTGAAAGCAGCAAAATGTCACCGAATGATCCAAATGACTCTATATGACTCTAGATCTACACCATTCAAGTATGTTGTTTGTGGTATAGTGTCAGCGGGAAACGACGCTTGATAACTCGACATCTTAACCTCCATCGTTTCCAGTTATCTTGCTCAACGGTTCGTGGTGGCAGTCCGCTTGTAACTTCTTCCGCATTTGAGCTGCTATCTTCTGTCTATTCGTCAGAGCCAGTCACACAATCCTACGATATTCTCGTAATTATAATAACTGATAAAACCGTGACTAATATTTTTGGATGTTTTTGTCCTGAGGCCATATCGTCACCACTCGTTCTGCAGTCATTGCACTACAGCCAACTATCAATGTGACTTGTACGTATGATCCTTCAAATCCCTCATGTGATTGAGTCCATCTTTCTCTAATTCGAAAAAAACAGTGGTAAGGTAGACGAGCATATTCTGATAAGGTGAACGAGCGTATTCTCTGGGCAGGCTTTGTAGGGATCTCAACCTGAAAATTTAGAACAACATTTGACACACCCGAAAGCCAACATGTTGGCACACTGTTCATCAACTGCATTGTCCAGTTACAGTAAGATGAGGTGACCATCTGGCAAGAGCCTGGAAAACCACCTTCTGAAGGGCAGACGTGCAGAAAGAGTCAGTGAGGTCCTGGAATGTACCAATAGGCAAGTGAAGCCACACCAACTTCAGTGCCATAGCCAGCGGCTCTAGGTTTCTTGGTTGAGGATCCATGACGCGAACAGACAGGCAGAGGTGGCCGCACAGATTCTAAATTGGGGTTAAAATTGGGGAGTTTGGTGGCCAGGGGAAGAACGGTAAATTCATCCTGGTGCTCTCCAAACCACGCACGTGCACTGCAAGCAATGTGACACGTTGCACTGTCGCACTGGTAGATGCCATCGTGCCGACGAAAAACAAACTGCATGTAGGAAAGGACGTGGTCTACAAGGATAGAGGTATACTTGCGTTGGTCCACTGTGCCTTCCAGAATGACGAGATCACCCAGGGAATGCCACAGAGGCCCATACGCAGCAACGTTCTCTGAACGGTCGTTAAGGAGGCAGTGTTGATAGCCCCTAGGCACATCTGGGTGGCCAATTACTCAACAGTGACCCGCAGACATTTACGCAGTCATCGTTCACCCCTGTAATCTATGGCTCGTGATGCACCACAGTTTGCTCAGCGTCGGTTCTGGATGCGCCATTTTGCCATGCATGTTATACTTTAATCACGGTGGCACGGAAACAGTTTAAGAACTTGGCTGTTTCGGAAATGCTTCCACTCTTGGCCCCAAAGCCAATCATCATGACCCTGTGGACGTCACATAAATTGCTTCTTTTCCGCATTATGACAACGACTGCAGTGTTTTTCCGCGTCCCCCCCCCCCCCCCCCCATGCCCCTCTGACACGCTTTCTTTAACATCCAAAGCCAGTGGTGGTGCCTGCTGTCTTTGGGTTATTACTGCAGGTTGACGTCGAATATAGGCGGTGGGCGCATTAATGTGACTGGACTGTGTGTAAGGAATGTCATTTCACTGTACTGAAAATCAGCTCGCTTGATGATGGAAAGTTAATGAACATGTTCCATATCCACGGAAATACTGGAGTTTCAGTCTGGTAGCGTTAGTCAAGGTGTAATAATTTGTATATCTGGCCTCGCTTATACTTTTCACTTGCATTCGAAAGCCTTCACGGTAAGAGTAAAGCAATATCACACTTTTCGCGTTTGTAATGAATATTTGCACAAAAAGATGAAGAAAATACAGAGCCTCACGAAAAGGAAAGCACCCAGAAGGCATGGTCGGATGTTAATGTAACTCTGTGCACATATACATCATAGAGGGATATGTATATAATTACAGTTGTAATTTTTGTGTGGTGTGTGGAACGGCCGCCAGAGTGCATTAGTGTTGCTGGTGTTTAATGGTGTTGCCAGACCTGGTAAGGTACGTAGAACAGCGTCCGGTGTTGAGTGACCATTGTGAATGACCCCCTACAGGACAGAATTATCAGCATCTGACAAGTTCGTAAAGAACACGGAGAGATCGTGTACCCCTATGGGACAGCATTATCAACATCTGACAAGTCTGTAAAGGACCTCCTTCTGTCAACAGGTCGAACAGTGCGGTATCCAGATTTGTCGGGCATTCGGAGGTGACTGCGGCCCGAAGTTGGGCTGGAACGTGAAGGCAGGCATACTAATCATCAAGGTTACGGTCAACCACGTCTGACCATCACAAGATGAGATTTACGTACTTCGAACGATGCAAATTGTTACCCCTTCACATCTGCGCGTGCCGTTCTAGAACAGGTAACTTACTTCCTGCGACACTGTGTATCATTCCACATAATCAGTAGGAGACTAGCAGCTGCCGGACAACGGAATTACTATCCCATGCAAGGGCTCTCGTTAACATCACAACTCAAACTGGAAAGGTGCCGTGAACGGGAAGCATGGACTGCTGATGAATGGCGTTGCACTGTGTTCAGTGAGGAATCGCACGTTATGCACTGCCACGGATGATCGTTATGGTGAGTATGTGGTTACAGGTCCCATACATCCAACGTTTTGGAGACACACGACAGTGTTACTCCTGGCGTGATGGTGTGGGGAGTCAATGGGTACGACTTCCGGTCGCGGCTTGTAGTATCTGACGGAGCTCTGACGCCACAACGATGCGTCACGAATATCCTGAGTTCTCAAGCGTTACCTCTTACGCGACAGTATCGTGATGCCATTTTTGTATAGGACTATACTCCTGGCACGTGACTATGAACTGACTGTCTCGTGTTGATGTATTCCCATAGCCAGCAAAACCCTACAGAACTTGTGTGGGACCAGCTCGGTCGTCAGCTCTATCCCACTGCAGTACACAGTACATCGAAGAGCAGTTACAACAGTTGTAAGGCATTTACTTCATTTGAGGATACAACAGCTTCGTAACCGAATCAGTGGGTGCATCCAAGTCAGAGGGAGTGCAAGTCATAGTGTGTAAAATGGTTCAAATAGCTCTGAGCACTATGGGACTTAACATCTGAGGTCATCAGTTCCCTAGAACATAGAACTACTTAAACCTAACTAACCTAAGGACATCACACATTCATGCCCGAGGCAGGATTCGAACCTGCGACCGTAGCAGTCGCACGGTTCCGGACTAAAGCGCCTAGAACCGCTCGGCCCGTCATAGCGTCAGTCTGAATTGATTTTGTAAACACTGAAATATCACTACAAACTCTGTCAACGTGTTAAGTCTCATTCCGTTTCAGTCGGCCGTTGTGGCTGAGCGGTTCTAGGCGCTTCAGTCTGGAACCGCGCTGCTGCTACGGTCGCAGGTTCGAATACTGCCTCGGGCATGGATGTGTGTGATGTCCTTAGGTTGGAGAGGTTTAATTAGTTCTAAGTTCTAGGGGAGTGATGATCTCAGATGTTAAGTCCCATGGTGCTCAGAGCCATTTGAATCATTTCATTCCGTTTCCTCCTTTCCTTCTTGGTGCTTCATCTTTCTTGTCAGGCAGTGTACGTTTCGTAGGAGAACAAAGACTACCGATAAATCCTAGTTTCATCTCTTTTCTAAAACAGATATCGGGTAACAGGATGAGATCAGCGATGTTCTGGTATTTTCTGAGCTCATAATTAGTATCGTCTCTAATCTTCTTTCATATATCATTTTACTAAAAACAGTGTAACAAGCAATATCTCACTAAACTCACAGGAACCTCCTGAAGATGGCAGCGTGTACATCTGCCGAAATATTGCGGAGAAATTACGACGCTACCCGGTCGGATACCCCACAACTGTTCAAATATTATATCATGTTCTTCGATTACACCACCGTCAATTTCCGAAGTGCAGTTTTCATCATCACCTCGTGAGAGTCAACCGTCCACAATGGAAGCTGGTGACGGCGTTAGTCATTCCGTACGTAATCATCCTACAATGCGACAGTTTTTCGCAGCCATGGATAAGTTGTAGTAGACATTGATGAAGAGGTCGTCACGTACGCTGTTAAGAATAATTCCACCTCGACATCACGTTGTTGACACTTAGAAAAGACCTGCAACGCAATGGTGTCTTCATGCGACCCAGGAAGAAGTCACCGGGTGCCATGTCGGGTGAATACGGGGATTAGCCAAAATCTGATAGCCCTAAGAAAGAGCATGTGTGACTGGACAGAGGTCTTGTAGAACAAAACCGCCCTGTGGGACAGCTTCCGGTGTTATATCATCTTCACAACTGCTCATTATTTCCTCAGAAGTTTACGGCAGTGTGCTCCTGAGTTTACGGTAGTGTGCTCCTGTGATGTCTTAGCCCGGACGAGCGTAATCTGTTAGCACCATACCATTGCAGGAGAAAAAGAAATATCTGAGAAGCACTTTGATCGACGATGGTTTGGTCTTCGCCTGTTTTGAAGGATGATATATTCACATGTCTGTACAACTTCCTTTACTCCTTTGATTTGCACTCATATATTCAGCACTCATTCATCTACATATATACTCCGCATCCACATTTCTAATGGAAGGTAACTTGATATTCAAAACAACCGTCGCATTTCGTTTGTCAACGGTGTTGTTCGCCCGCCGTGGTAAAATGAGAGTTAGACCACCACGCAGAAATCATAGCGACGCACAAGCGCCTGTGAAATTGGAAATTGTCCGGTCTTTCAGTAAGGACGTTACTTATTGCATAGGATAAATCTTGAAAAAACGGAACATCGAGGTAATCCACAAACCCACCCGAGTAGTATAAGATCACCTGATATTGGCTAAGGATGCTCGCCAACCGCTGGAAAAATCAGTAATTTATAGAATCCTGTGTAGTTGTGGGGAGGTGTACGTGACTACTGCAAAAGAATGGCCAATAAACGACTAGAGGAGCACAAAGGCAATGGCAGAAGGCGTTAGATTGACGTATCAGCTGTCGCGGAACATACTTTGCAGCTAGGAGCCCACAACATTTATTTTGATAGGAGTCAAGTCCTTTCGGCCACAAGCGGATACCATGAAAGGCTATACAGAAAGGCCAGATCACGTCACGCCACTGCGCGGAACGACGCGTAAACGGAATTTTACTGCAATCACTAGCGAGTCCGTGGGTGAATCGGGATACTTAAAGAAGCTAGGGTCGCCCTTGGAAATGTCCTCCGCAGATGGGGACGAAACTCCCGATTTAAATTTGAGAACTATTCGACTACGTCATAATAGCCCGGAATATTTTAATAACTGTGACATTTCCGGCCGCGAAAATTTAAATTTTATAACTTAGCAGGACTGGTATTCAACTTTACATCGTGTCATGGAGTGAGTATACATTTCAGCTTTGACTATTGTTTCTTGCAGTTTAATATGATTTGTAATATTAGTGGCAGAGTACGTAGTTATTGTGCAAGGTACCACTATGTAGAAAAAATGTTCTTCATCGCGGTGAATATTTATACATATGATTATGTGGTGTGGTTGACCGTACTTCCACCGTACTGAATGCTACAGCATTTAGTTAACTCTAGTTGAACATAATTCACTGGTAGATCCATTGATGAAAGGACGACAGTGTGTATTATTTGCTTTCCTTTAAATTTTCGTTAGAGTAGGAGGATGGTTGGAGTACACTTATCTTTGTTAAAATTCATTGTTTGCAGTATCTGCTAATAACATGTCAACACATTTGAGTAACTACTTTTGCAATTTCAGCATTTTCAGGTAATAATGCCTTACTCACTAAGACTACACAAAACATTTTCAATGGCAAGAAGTAACACCATTCGAAGCTGAAATACATAGACCCTACTCATTCGGTGACAAGATGTAATATACTGTAGTTGAATGCTAGTTCTGTCAAAAGCTGCTTACATGGAGTTCTTCAGTGAAAATGAGGAAGTGCAAAACAGGATGCGAACCAAGATAACGCAGTATGCGAACAACATATTTATAGCGCATTTAAATCTAGCATTTCACATACCGATTCGTAGGCACCAAAAAAATCAACAGAACACTATACGACAAAGCATGACAGAGTTCATGTTTTTCGATATGTCCGTGACGCCCTCCTGCGAGTCTAACAAATCAATGGAATTCGAATTGTCTTCCTTTGACACGTCCAATACCCCCTATTTAGTATGGGTCCCACACACTTGAGCGATATTCTGAGACAGGTCGGGCACGTGAGTTGTAATCAGTGTCCTTTGTAGAATGATGATACTTATCAGCATTCTGCCGATGATCCGAAGTTTTCCGTTAGGCTTACGTAAGACGGAACCTATGTGCTCATTCCAGTTCATATCCCCACTAATTTTTACTGCCACCCCCCCTCCCTCCCAGTTACTTGAATGAGTTGACTGTTTGTCACTGTGAACCACAGATATAGTAGACATAGGATAGTACGTCCGTTTTAGGATTCCGTAACTTAGTCGGTAAAAACGGAATTCGTATACGATCACTTTATTGTCTGTCTCTCTTTCTGACAGTTAAGAACCCTTTTTCTCAGGAAGGGGTAGACTTATCAAGTAGAAATTTATGTCACGTACATAGTTCTATGGTCCCCTGGCGTTGTAAAAACATTAAGTTTTCTAGTCAGTGCAGTCAAAACATGCGGCCATTTGCGCCACATATTTTGATACTCGCAAGCTTACTCATCAAAACCTGTAGGGTACTTCCTGTTGAGTCATGAAATTAGGCAAGAAGCAAGGTTTCGCAGTATATCTAAAGGTAACAACACAGAAACTGTTAATTTGTAATTATATCACACAAAAAAGATTTTTTATCATGTTATTCGACCTTTATTCGACTGTTAAGACCGCTTTTTCTCAATAACGCGCTAACGTTTTAAGTTAAAATTTATCTCGCATACTGAAGTGTATGGTTTCTTTCAGTCACGTGTTTTGATATGTTGCCGGTCTCGATGTTGTTAACAGGCAAAAAACGTAGAAATTCTCGATTCGTGGGACGGATGAATTACGTATATGCGTAATTAAGTCTGTACGGAACCTTCGGTGCCCTAGTCCTGCTCGCACTTATCAGGATTTGTTTTCTAGTTTTTCATTTTCTTCATCACTCGAATTTCTTTGACCACACTGCAACCATCCGTGTCACCTAACCACAGTGTGATATGATATTATTGCCGTACACTTCCAACAACTCAGCGCGGATGGTTGCAGTGTTTTTTTTCTTCTCAAATCAGGAAACCAATGACTCCAAGATGCTTTGGCAATGGGCTACGTCGTTTTGTTGTGGCCTGTTGGTGACATGTTATGGTGTTGATGCTATTTACCAAACCTCCGTGCATAGTTATACTTTTATGACTTAATATGGTCCTCCAGGAGGCTACTAATGCCTTTTTTGTAAGCACATCTCGCCAAATATTTATATAATATTTTATGTTTGCAGCATATAAATGAAAATGGCGAAGGCAATCATGGCTCTGCAATGACTACTGAAGAAGACAGTCACCTTGTATTTTGAGACGTCAGGAGGAGCACTACTTCATCGTGTGTGTAAGGGTAAGTGTCGAGGTTTATGTACTCCTTAGATACTCGTTAATTCTGTAATCAGAGTTATCACGTCTAGGTGCTTCATATCCCCCGCGTACACGAGCGGGCTGAAAATCGCTTACCAACGCAGAACCGGCAGAAATCGAAATGCTTCGCCTGCTTGCGAGATGCGTGCGTCCGACGGGATGGCCGTTCCATCTGACGTCCGTCGCCTGCAACTCTTCGTGCAACTCTTCGTGCAAACCTCAGCAGAAGTGTCCCGATCCCTGCGATAACCTCGCCGCTGTACTCTGCGCCCCTAAGGATCTTCGCTTGGTAAGTTCATGCAGCCACGTTCGCCGTGGCTGTGAATGCGGTGTACAAGGCGTATCACCTAAAGCGTTTGTTACTTTAAACATATCGGCGTTATTTCATCTAAATGGGAACACGGTAAAAATATATCGCAATTTAAAGTTTCATCTAAAATCGTCTACTCTGCTTAATAGTTCGAATATTTAATTATCACGGCATAGCACACCAAACAACCAACAGATGGCGTTGCTTGTTGTTTAACTCAGTAACAAGTATTTTTCGGAAATTTGGAGACCGATAGAATTAAGCGGCGCTATCTTATATTTACGAATACAAACTAACAGCGATTTTGCTTGGCTAGGATATACAGATTCACTAATTTCGGTTTGCTGTATTAAAAACATAGTGACGTTGCTTTGCTTCTTTCGATATGTTTTATTTATGTTCTTTGCTACGAAAAAGTAATTTATTTAGTTCACTTTGTCGTTTTGGTGCCTACTCACAACATTTTGACTTCATTTATTTTACTAATAAAAATGCCTATAAAACGGTCAAGTCTTTCGCAATACACCAGAAAGGCAAAAAACTGAAGACTATGTGATTTTAAGATTCCAGTAAGACGAGACTTGCTGCGGCTTCAATACACCATGCCTTAATTCACTCTTTGGAAATGCCTTCCGAAAGCGAAGCATGACGTAACTCTGATCGAGCGCATCATGCATCATCTCGCCCCTCAGAAGCCTTCACTCCCACAGAGCCTTAAAGGTACTACTCTAAACGTAACATCTTATATTTTGACAGAAAGTAGCGCAGGCGAGAGAATTTTTGTACCCCGAATGTTGTTTATTCCTAACAATTTACCATTTAGTTTTAAACGTGTGCAAGTCTTGGTAAGCTAATGTTATGCTGTGTCCACAAACAAAGCAAGAGGCTAGAAGCTGCGTGTTGCTGCTGTGGGCCTTAGTGCAGTTGCTTTGTGCATGGCTCTTTCCCATGTTACTGAAGCAAATAAGCTCTTGCCTCATGTTTCCATCACACTACTATACACTTTGGGCACAAAGAAGCTTGATAAGTTATAAATAAATTGCGAACATACGAAGTCTCAGGCACAGCTACAAATAAATAACAGGGCAAGACATGGTTCCTGACCTAGTAATTCTAAATAATACTTGACCGTGTGAAGTACCCAAGATAAACAATACTAAACTTCCAACTGCTTAATACAGATTTCTTTCTTCTTCTGATATGTATTATCCTGAATTTTTCCACAATTTTTTAATTTTAATGTTATTTTGTTACACACTGGCTTTGTGGGAAAAACGAGGTTTATAGTGATACAGAATGTTTATAATCTACTGCAACAACCAGTTACAATTTGCTTTTGGCTTACTGCACTGAAAAAACACCGTTACCTTTTTCAAATATAGCCATCCAGAGTCAGACAGTTTGTATTTTTTCATCAGAAGTTGGGTACATTGATTTACAAGTGAGTTGTCTTGAAATGACCACCTGGATCATCTGATTTCACCGTCATTCGCCATCGAATAATGTTCACGATAATATTGTTTTATCCTATTCACTCACAATGATCTCAGTTTTTATTCACGTTTGTTGGGCAACAAACTGAAAGTCTATCATTTTAATTGTTAAGTATGTCGTTCTAAGCCTGACTAATAGGTCCTGATAACAGTTGAATAATTCTCAGAACTACAGCCAGATTACGAAACAATAACTTGAAGTCACTTATTTGTCACTTACATAGGTTTCTTAATGGTCCTGACCCATCTCCAATTAAAGAGACACCCCTTAATCAAGTCATTATTGGCAGTGGGAGACGAGATGGATTATGCAATGTAAATCAGAATGCAGAAATTAAAATGGTTAAAATTACAATAAACATCTTAACGATAACAAATGACAATTAAGGAAACACGATGAGCAACGAAAGGAAGGAAAATGAAACTGATTGAGCGAAATTTTCAGATAAAAACCGATTATTAGAATTCTTCTGTTTGCTGTTCGCTACTCTTTACTGCTTAGGCATGTTATGTTTTAATTATCATATTAATTTAAATAGTCTTACAGAAAGCTTTTGATAATGTTGACTGGAATACTCTCTTTCACATTCTAAAGGTGGCAGGGGTAAAATACAGGGAACGAAACGCTATTTACAATTTGTACAGAAACCAGATGGCAATTACAAGAGTCGAGGGACATGAGAGGCAAGCAGTGGTTGGGAAGGGAGTGAGACAGGGTTGTAGTCTCTCCCCGATGTTATTCAATCTGTATATTGAGCAAGCAGTAAAGGAAACAAAAGAAAAATTCGGAGTAGGTACTAAAATTCATGGAGAAGAAATAAAAACTTTAAGGTTTGCCGATGACATTGTAATTCTGGCAGAGACAGCAAAGGACCTGGAAGAGCAGTTGAACGGAATGGACAGTGTCTTGAAAGGAGGATATAAGATGAACATCAACAAAAGCAAAACGAGGACAATGGAATGTAGTCGAATTCAGTCGGGTGATGCTGAGCGAATTAGATTTAGGAAATGAGATACTTAAAGTAGTATAGGAGTCTTGCTATTTGGGGAGCAAAATAACTGATGATGGTCGAAGTAGAGAGAATATAAAATGTAGACTGGCAATGGCAAGGAAAGCGTTTCTGAAGAAGAGAAATTTGTTAACATCGAGTATAGATTTAAGTGTACGGAAGTTGTTTCCAAAAGCAATTGTATGGAGTGTTGCCACGTATGGAAGTGAAACATGGACGATAAATAGTTTAGACGAAAAGAGAATAGAAGCTTTCGAAATGTGGTGCTACAGAAGGATGCTGAAGATTAGATGGGTAGATCACATAATTAATGAGGAAGTATTGAATAGAATTGGGGATGAGTTTGTGGCACAACTTGACTAGAAGAAGGGATCGGTTGGTAGGACATGTTCTGAGGCATCAAGGGATCACCAATTTAGTATTGTAGGGCAGTGTGAAGGGTAAATATCATAGAGGGAGACCAAGAGATGAATACACTACGCAGATTCAGAAGGATGTAGGTTGCAGTAGGTACTGGGAGATGAAGAAGCTTACACAGGATAAGGTAGCATGGAGAGCTGCATCAAACCAATCTCAGGACTGAAGACCACATGAACAACAACATTAATTTAAAAACTAAATAAATCTCCACTTGTTACTAACGACTCCCTTAGTACCCAGCGAGGTGGCGCAGTGGTTAGCGCACTGGACTCGCATTCGGGAGAACGATGGTTCAATCCCGCGTCCGGCCATCCGGATTTAGGTTTTTCGTAATTTCCCTATACCGCTTCAGGCAAATTCCGGAATGGTTCCTCTGAAAGGGCACGGACGGCTTCCTTCACTGTCCTTCCCTAATCCGATGAGACCAATGGACCTCGCTGTTTGGTCTCTTCCCCCAAACAACCCAACCGAACTCCCTTAGTAAATACAGGCCTTGTCACCATTCAGATTGTAGAGTCAGCAAATGAAACGCAAAGCAAATTGATTTCAAGGATTCACTATGTAGAATCTGCGACACCACACAGAGAAAACAAACTGAACCGTAGTTTGTCCACGCATGGCGCTAAAGAAGTGAATGGCATGCATATTTCATTAAGACGATTCACTAAACAGAGTTTTGGAAGCATTATTATATTGCATCCATCAGATGCAAATACAACATTTACAACGCAAATTTAAAACTATATTAGTGATTTAAGAAATCATGTTCTATTTTGTCATATTCTTCATGTTACACAGTATTACTTAGATTCCGAATATTTCTCATTGTTCTCTTTTTACAATATACCAGTCAAACTCGCGGCAAATATATCACCGCTCCAATACTAGGGTGTTCATCAGTAAAGATATTTCATTTCATTCTACAAAGTTTTTTTTTTTATAATGTCCTCTTTGCGCCATTTTACAATGATATTAGAAAGAATCGTTCTTGTGAAACACAACCACCCCTTTATTCTTACGAAGTAATGAATGCTATCGACAGGGAATGGGAAATTGATTCCACATTTTTAAATTTCCAGAATGCTTTTGACACCGTTTCTCATAAGCGACTTCTAATTAAATTGCGTGTCCGTCGAGTATCGTCTCAGATGTGCGACTGGATTCGTCAGAAAGGTCATAGTTAGTAATAACTGACGGAAATTGGTCGATTAAAACAGAAGTAATGTATGGGGTTCCCCAAGGAAGTGTTATAAGTCCTCTCTTGTTCCTGATTTACGTAAACGATTTGGGAGACAATCTGAACAGTCCTCTGATACTGTTTGCAGATGATGCTGTCATTTACCGTCATATAAAGGCATCAGATAATCAAAACGAATCGCCCAATGGTTTAGACAAGGTATTTGAATGGTGCAAAAAGTGGCAGGTGACTCTAAATCACGAAACGTGTGAGGCCAGCCAAATGAGAATTAAAAAGCATCCCCTAAATTTCAGTTATTCGAGACATCACACAAATGTACATGGTGTGAAGTCAATTAAGTACTGAGGAATCACAATTACGAATAAGATCACATATATAACGTTGTGGATAAAGCAAACCGAAGACTGTGATTTATTGGCAGAACACTTAGGAAATGTAATAGGTCTGCGAAAGCGACTGCTTATACTACGCCTGTTCGCCATCTTCTGGACTAGTTCTGTGCGGAGTGAGATACGCATCAGATAGGATTGACGGAGGACACGGTAGAAGTTCAGAGAAGGGAAGCTCGATTTGTATTATCACGAAGTATGGGAGAGAGTGCCACGGATATGATAAACGAATTGGGGTGGTATTGATTAGAACAGAGTCGTTTCATGCAGCGGCAGGACCTTCTCAGCAAATTTCAATCACCAACTTTCTCCTCAGAGTGTGAAAATATTTTGTTGGTGCCCACCTACATAAGGATAAGTGATTATTGTCATAAAGGAAGAGAAATCGGAGGTCACACGGAAAAATTTAAGTGTTCGTATATCCCACGAACGGTTAGAGAGTGGGACGGTGGAGTATAAGCTTAAAGATGGTTCGATGAGCCCTCTACCAGGCACGTAATTTTGACTTGCTGAGCAATTATATAAATGTAGTTGTAGGTGTAATGGTTGTCGCCGCAACTCGCTATCACACGCCTTATTCTCTCCCCCCTCCTTCGCGACAGTTCAAAACAAGCTGTTCTTCGAATTTTCTCGATGTCCTCCGTCGGTCCCATGTCGCACAGCGATATTCCAGAAGATGGTGGATAACCGTAGCGAAGTAAGTCTTTTATTAGCTTTGTTGGACCTAAAGTATTTTGCCAATGAAACACAGTCTTTGTTTTGCGTTTACCACAACATTTTCTATATTACTTTCCCAATTTGAGTTATATGTAATTGAAGTCCCTAGGTATTTAGTTGACTAGTTAACCTTTCATTTTGTTTGATTTGTCGTCTAACCGGTACTTCACGCAATTTCTTTTGTACTTGCGTGAAGGAACTCATAATTTTTATTGTTCCTTCCGCGCGCTATAAGAGAATGGAACAGTAGTGAACTGTGAAGGTGGTTCGATGAACACACTGTCAGGCACTTACATGTGATATGCGGAGTATCCATGGTGATGTAGATGTAGAATTCCCACTTTCCGCGTTACGTAGGTATCTCGTCAGGCTGGCGGTAAACGACATCACGATTCCAGAATGAGATTTTCACTTTGCAGCGGAGTGTGCGCTGATATGAAACTTCCTGGAAGATTAAAACTGTGTGCCGGACCGAGATTCGATCTCGGGACCTTTGCCTTTCGCGGGCAAGTGCTCTACCATCTCTCTACCAGGAAGTTTCATATCGGGGCACACTCGGCTGCAGAGTGAAAATCTCATTCTGGAAACATCCGCCAGGCTGTGGCTAAGCCATGTCTCCGCAATATCCTTCCTTTCAGGAGTGCTAGTTCTGGAAGGTTCGCAGGAGAGCTTCTGTAGGAGACGAGGTACTGGCAGAAGTAAGGCTGTGACGACGGGGCGTGAGTCGTGCTTGGGTAGCTCAGATGGTAGAGCACTTGTCCACGAAAGGCAAAGGTTTCGAGTTCGAGTGTCGGTCCGGCACACAGTTTTAATCTGCCAGGAAGTTGACATCCCGATTCTCTGCTATATGGTTTATGTAGCTTAAGAGCAGTTTTACGAGAAATACACAGTAACTTTGGCTGTTACTAGATGACTTCCTGTATATCACCACGAGCTGTGATTTTCTTGATAGGAAATGACGAATCAAGTCGCATAGCTGAGACGACACTCCATAGCCGCGTAGTCTGTTTTACTAAGCGACTATCCCAGTGCAAGGCCAAACCAAAGTAGCCTCTGTAACTGCTTCCAAGTGAAACAAAAGTTTTATTTTCATATTTCAATACAAATAGTGACCGAATTTAACTATATAAAATCGTGAAAAACTGCTTACGCTAAAGCGACAAAGAAACAGGTATTAGGCATACGTATTTACTATAGAGATACGTAAACAGGCAGAATACGACCCTGCAGTCGGCAACGCCTATGTAAGACGACAAGTATCTGACAATGTTGTCAGACCGGTTACTATTGCTACGAAGGCATGTTATCAAGATTTAAGTGAGTCTGAAGATGCTGTTATGGCACACGAGCGATGGGACACAGCATCTCCGAGGTAGCGATGAAGTGGAGATTCTACCGTATGACCATTTCACGGCTGTTCCGTGAATATCAGGAATTCGGTAAAACAACAAATCTCCGACATCGCGGCTGCGGCCGTAAAAGATCCTATAAGAACGGGATCAACGAAGACTGAAGAGGATTGTTCAACGTTACAGAACTACATGCAACCCTTCCGTAAAATGCTGCGAATTTCAAAGCTGTGCCATGAACATGTGTCAGCGTGCGGACCATTCAACGAAACATCATCGATACCGGCATTCGGAGTCGCAGGTCCACTCGTGTACCCTTTATGACCGCACGACATAAAGCTCTATGCTCGTCTGGGTCCGTCAACACCGACCCTAGACTGTTGACGACTGGAAACATGTTGCCTGGTCGGACGAGTGTCGTTTCAAATTGTATCGAGCGGATGGATGTGTACGAGTATGGAGACAACATAATGAATCCACGGACCCTGCATGTCAACAGGGGACTGTTCAAGCCGGTGGAGGCTACGTAATGGCGTGGGGTGTGTGTAGTTGGAGTGATATGAGACCCCTGGTACGTCTAGATACGGCTCTGACAGATGACATGTGCGTAAGCATCCTGTCTGATCACCTGCACCCATTCATGTCCATTGAGCATTTTGATACAGACATCGTCCAGAAGTGCTAGAGTGGGTTCAAGAACATTCTTCTGAGTTGAAGCACTTCCGCTGGCCACAAAACTGACCAGACATGAACATTATTGAGCATATCTGTGATGCCTTGCAATGTGCTGCTCAGTAAAGATCGCCACCCCTCGTACTCTTACGAATTTATGAACAGCCCTGCAGGATTAATGGTGTCAATTTTTTGCTCCAGCACTAGTTCATACATTAGTCGAGTCCATGCCTCGTCATGTTGAGGCATTTCTGCGTGCTCACAGGGGCCATACCAGATATTATGCAGGTACCAGTAGTAGGGAGTTGGGGTTATGAGGACACTTTTGATATTAAATTGATATGCAAATTAACCAAATTTATCAATTAATCACCTCCACCCCCATCCACACCGACGCACCCTCGCTCACGACCATGCCCACTCTAGTCCATGGATGACGTCACGTGTTTTCTCAGCTGCACGTGTGCCCCAGCCCCCTCTAGTTCACACTCCCCTCCCCCACTGCCCTCCCCCAAACTACCCTATTGGCAGAAAGTTCGAATTTTGGTGGTAATTTCAAATTTTGGTGGGAATTTCTTTGTCCCAGGGCTGCGTTGACAACCCAAACCACCCACACCCCTCCAAGAATTGGCGGAAAATTAAACTTGGCAGTACCTTTCCCAGGACTTGAAACCTAGTCCTCCTGGGTAGAAAGCCCAAGAGTACCCACACTGACACATTTAAACCACCAGAGGCGCTTTGAATTGATTGGACATTAAAAATGGCTGGTTCCTTTCTGGGACTTGAACAATGATTGTACTGGATGGAAAGCCCATGTGCACACCCTACACATGGAAACTATCCAGATGCGTGAGAGGAGGGTTAGGTTAGTGTACTTTATTTATTTTTGTCGGGAAACTACCACAAAGATCGATCCTAATAACATAATTAATCACAAATATCAGGCCTAATTACACAATCATATCCATAGCGCTACTCAAGGATGGCTTAAAATCGCAATACCACTCAAAAACTGCCGATATGATACAACTGGTGTTGTCCGGCTGGGGAAAAAAACTTCGCAATACCACTCGAAACTAGCGACAGACACACTCAAACTCTACCCTACACCTACAAGCTGGCAGGAAAAAGGCTGAGGTGTAAGGTACTACCTTTATTCCATTTGGTGGGAAATATGTTCAACTGGCGAGATGCAGGTGTTGGACAGAGAGGAGTTTAAAAAGTGTATTACTTGTAAGCATACAGCATCTGTCGTTTTTTGACGTCCGAGTTCGCTACAGATGTCCGCTCAAAAACCATCCTGCAGCCCAGGTAGCCGAAGCCAATACATGCTACCACAACTGAAGAAAAAAAATGTGTCATAGTTCCAATTACACTTCGAAATTGTCTTGAAAAAACCAGCACTTGTAATGAACGGGTCATCAGGGGGGCAAAGGCTTCTTGAAACAGCCAGCTGCTCTGCCTACCACCTCACGGAACGGGCAGGCCACCGTCCGCACTCGGTTATCCACCACCTGGCCGCTGCTCGCTGCCTTAAGGCGACGGTTCTAGACAACAGAAAAAGGAAATTTAGTAGCATAACCCAAACCATCCAGAAAATACACCAGATGGCTATTTCAAAAGTCGGCTGCTTGTGAAACAGAAAGCCACCACCATATAAAGCGACCGCTGCCCCATGCTGGCCTCCCTCAGACCCATGATAAATGACTGCTGTCCCCACCGAAGGAGAACCGCGTCTGTTAGAGAGTTGGCCCACCATTCTGTGCTCGACATAAACCTGACTCCTATAATAAAGCAACTATTAAAAAGAAAACACATTGGCGACCATAATAAATGTCCTCTTTTCACGAAAATAGACAAAGTCCATTTTCTTTTAGTTTTATGAGCAACATCGGTATAGTTTTTACTTTCGGCTGCAGTTGCACCTCATTATTTTGTGACGTCCAGCTAAGTTTACCGACACCGATTACAGACGGTCAGCGGAGACATGCCCACCCGGCGTAAAATCAGGCAACAGCAAAAAACTTCTACTATTTTTATGCGAGAACTACCGATCACCACAGAATGTCCTCGTTATTTCGAAACCATGTGGGTAAAATCAGGAAAAAAAGAAAATTCGACTATTTTGCTGCTAAAATTATGGATACCGCAGTATGTCCTTGTTGTCTCGAAACAGTCAGCAGAGTAAAGAAAAAGCGAGAATTTAAACTCCAAAGAAAAAAAAGTAATAATCTGTATTAAGCAATTTCTTTCAGCCTATTGAACAAATTACACGACCTGAGATAGTCCCTTCCGTTCAGTGTCTGTAAATAATCTGTCATATACGTGAAATGACATTAGAGAATACAATCTTTCATGCCATTAGTTCACATGTCGGAAGAAACACAATCATTTTACATTCGACAAAAACAATCTATAATCCAAGAGAACATACCTGTTTTGTACACTATGACAGGTCCCTTTTACCAGTGCGATGCTATATAACAGTAACGTTCACGAAACGAATCGTTACGGCCTGTATCGCCCTGTGTAGGTGGGAGAGAGAAATTTCGAATTTCGTTAAAATATATCACCACAACGAAAAGAAAGAAAGAAATTCTTGTCAAGGATCATTCCGTGGTGACCAAGCTAACTCTTCCACCCAACAGGCGGCACGTCATTGATATAAGTTTAATAGGCTAATTAATTAGACTGATCATGAGAGCAACTTTGCGTGGCGAATAATTAATTTTTCCAGAAGTTGGATTACACTCGCCAAGTAAGTCAGCTGGGAATGAATGAAGGGAACACGATGTTCTTTTTGAGGAACGCTATTGAAAAACGGTATCTAAAGCTGATAACAGAGGGATTCTATAGCCCACAACATTTATTTCACGTAAGGACTGCACTATTAAAAACACAATCATAACGTCTGTGTTACCGTCTCGCAGCATAAAAAGCGGTCTTGAATCTACAGAGGCTCACATGAGTCGCTGATAGTGTTACGCTTTCAGGTAGAAATGCTCTCTCTGCTTTGGAATCAAGTCTATCCTTTCTACCACACACTTGCATTGTATCTTGTTGAGACGTCTTTTAGTGGTTACAGCCACTGGTGAATCATATTCGCGCCACTCTCCTATCTCGAAACGAGTCCCTTTTTTTTCCGAACCTTTCTGCTAAAGATACCATACACCAAGAACTCCAGTGCTGTATTTTGACAGTCCTTCTGCATCTTGTAACTGCTCCAAAGTCTCTACCCTGCCCCAACTGCAGCTTAGTCTATGTGATCGTCCCAATTAAAGTGTGTTCTGTTACAGAAGTCGGAGAGCGTTATATCTAAGATCTTCTGCATCCTGTGGGGAGACAGGACGACCTGAGTTAATGTGACAGGAGCGCATGTAGATCAATCAGTGGAAATCGGAACATGGTGTCATAGCTCCGCCAACCGTGTACAGTGTGTAAGGCAGGCGTCATACGAAGATTTCTGATGCAACACGATGTAGTGAGCAGTTACGGTGGTGTTTCTTGTTGGGAAAATTAGGAAGACTACACATCATACATTGCATGGAGGAAGGACACAGATTATGCTACTGCATTGCGACACATCCCCAATCAACATACAGGTAGTCCGAAGGAGATCTGTGTCTCTCAGCGTCCATTAAAGTCTAACATCCAAACATATTGGGCGATCCTTTTAAATATACATGTACTGGTTCATTGGAGCAGGTGGTTCGTGATCGAAGTCGCTTCCACAGGCCTGTGTAAAGTTTCATCACCTGTTATGTAGGATGACCAACAGACTATCAATCACACGAGACGGTTCCTGCATTGCTCCTTTATAAGCACCCTAATATATTTTTATTACCGTTGTAACACTCCCAATCAGTGTACACCGCGATACACTGTTTTTTCTACCATGACTTAGAGATCCGTATCAGCTGATGCTAAACCGACATTAACATGTTTCTATCCTCTGCGTCTCACAGAAAGCCGAACATCACATGGCATAAGCTATACAGCTACCACACCACAGGCTGGTAGAAATGAAACACAGACACAATGTTTCTCATTGACAAAAATGTGGAAGACATCGCAACATATGGAAACTGGAAGTGTTTGCAGTATTGTAGAGCACTTTCAATAGACATCACAAACAAATACCGTCTACATGCAGGCATTGAGCACATATGGCGATACTTTTAAATATACAGGTGTTGCTCCATTCGAGCAGGCAGCATGTGATCTATGTTGCTTGCACAGACCTGTGTAGTGTTTTATCGTCTGTACTGTACGAGGTCCATCTCCCACACATTATCAGCTGCAGGAGGGGGTCCCTATTTCGTCGTTTGATACCCCGGTTTTTCTGCCGTAACACGCTTTGTGCACATAGATATATTTCTTTTTTTCTTTTTTTTTTTTTCTTTCGCCACAACTTCGACGTCTGTGTCAGGTTCTAAACTGACAGTAACACGTTTTGGTCCATTGGCACCCCCAGAAAACGAAACATCGTACTGTGTGATTGAAATAAAAGTCAGTCACAACATAAGGAATCTGGAAGAGATTTGAGGCATTGTGGAGCGTTTCCAAACTGCTGTCCAAATGTGATTGACGACCTCTACATTTAAACTCATCATTCACAGTGACAGGATAGCGGATGATGCTGTGTTCCACTTGAATGATTCCTCATTTGCTGCCATACACGCGGTCACTTTTTTGGTATTAGCCATCCCCATAAGTTGTTGCCCCCTCCACCAAGACTCTTTCTCCATCTCAAAGATGCGGTGTCAGTCAGTCATTATGTGGTAATCAACAGCGTACCAGTGGATGGTTGGGATGGAAAGGACGCCATCGATGTACTGTCATAATAAGCATCATAGTTAATAATCTGATCAATTTTAGCAATTTTATCGTAATTTCAACACCCACCAATGACGCAGCAGCATGCTTAGAAATGTTCCTACATGAAACGTGGAATGTAGCGGTCTACGTTTGGTCAGCTGCTGGGAGCGTTGGTCAAAGACAATGCGAGGAGATCTTTAGGTCTCTAGATTTGTCCTAAGAATGCCCTGTGACTCCCATCCACATACAGAAAGATTGTATATTATACACTATGATCGAAGTGCTAGAGATATGTAGGTTCCTGTATGCTATACTTTGATGATGTAGATGTTTGAGAATAAACAATGAATGGACGTACTGTATAGTCATATACTCGTATGTACATTCACGATGGTACTCGCAAAGTAGTGGAAGGACAGTCTAGCGATTATACAGCAATTACTGAACATGCTGCCGCGATATTGGTCTGTGTTGAAAGTACGATAAAATTGCTAAAATTGATCGCACTATCAATTATGATGCTTATTGTTACAGTACATCGACGGCGCTTTTTCCATCCCAACGGTCCACTGGCACGCTGTTGATTACGACGTAATGATCGACTGACATCGCTTGTTTGAGATGGAGAACAGGGTCTGGGTGGAGGGGGCACACCTTCCAGGGATGGCTAACACCGAAACAGTGATCGCATGCATGGCAGCAAATGAGGAATCAGTCAAACGGAACACAGCGTCATCAGCCACCCCATCACTATGAATCATGAGTTTAAATGTAGAGACAGTCAATCACATTAGGGCAGCAGTTTGGAAACGCTCCACAACGTCTCAAAACTCTTCCAGTTTCCTTATGTTGTGACTGTCTTTTATTTCAATCACCCAGTGCATGGGTGTGTTGTGGGATCAGCATGAGGGCCATCACACCACCAATTTTTATTTGAAGGCCCGCAAGCATAAAAAATATGGTTCAAATGGCTCTAGGCACTATGGGACTTAACTGCTGAGGTCATCAGTCCCCTAGAACTTAGAACTACTTAAACCTAACTAACGTAAGGACAGCACACAACACCCAGTCATCACGAGGCAGAGAAAATCCCTGACCCCCGCAAGCATCACCAACATGATTTACACCTTGTGATGTCTAGTTTTCTGGGGCAGCCAATGGACCAAAACGTGTCAATGTCAGAATTTGACACAGGCGTTGAAGTCGTGGCGGAACAAAAAGAAATGTATGTACGAGGGGGGACCCAAAAGAAACCGGATTGTTGTCATAAAAAATTTATTGATGAACCTTTTTACAAAATTACTTCAGTCACCTTCAAAATACTCTCCATTACATGCCATGCACTTCTCAAGTCTCTTTTCCCACTGTTGGAAGCATGTTTGGAACTCTTCAAGTTTGATACTGTCCATTGCCCTTTGCGAAGCTGTTTTTACCGCCTCCACATCGTCATAACGCTCCCCTTTTAGCGCTTTTTTCATTCGTGGAAATAGGAAAAAGTCGCACGGGGCTAGGTCCGGCGAATACGGAGCGTGGGGAACGACAGACCACCTCTGAGATGCCAAATAGTGGGTCACTCGTAAGGCCGTGTGTGCTGGAGCGTTGTCGTGCTGCAGAAACCAGTCATCTGATCGCCAAGTTCCGGGCGTTTCCTCCTCACATCTTCTCGCAGACGCCTTAAATCATCCAAGTAAAAGTGCTGGTTAACAGTCTGGCCAGGGGGTACGAATTCCCGATGCACAATTCCACGAACATCAAAAAAGACAATGATCATCGTCTTCACATTTGACCTCACCTGCCTTGCTTTTTTTGGTCTGGGAGAGTTGGGAGTCCTCCACTGGCTTGACACTTGCGTGGTTTCTGGGTCATACCCGTAACACCAACTCTCAACCCCTGTAGTGACTTTGTTCAAGAAGTTTGGATCACGTGCAATCTCTGTTTTCAAGTCCTGACACACATTCATGCGGATGGTTTTTTTGCTCCTGTGTGAGAAGGCGCGGAACAAATTTAGCAGCAACATGTCTCATGCGCAAATCCTCACTCAAAATCGGCTGGCACGAGCTCCAACTGATTACTGTCTCTGCTGAAATTTGGTCGATCGTTTGGCGACGATGCTCGTTGATCTTTTGGCGGACTTTTTTTCTCCTTATTTCGCGATGTTGAAGGGCGTCCAGAACGAGCTTGGTCTTCAACACACATCTCACCACGTTTAAAGCGCCCAAACCAATCGAAAACCTGTGTGCGGCTCATAGCGTCCTCCTGAAGCATTTGATGTGTCTCCGTTGCAGTTTTTTTTTTAAAGCAGGAAACAAAATTTCACACACACTCTTTGTTCTTTTAAAGTTGCCATAACGACTTCGCAGAGGTAACCCGCCAACAGTCAGAGAAACACAAAACCACACTTTCACGTTCAGCTCTACACTGACGCCGTCTGCACAGCTGTTTCATGAAGGTCTCTACTAACACCATCTATCTCACATTAGGGCAGCAGTTTGGAAACGCTCCACAATGTCTCAAAACTCTTCCAGTCTCCTTATGTTGTGACTGTCTTTTATTTCAATCACCCAGTGCATGGGTGTGTTGTGGGATCAGCATGAGGGCCATCACACCACAAATTTTTATTAGAATGTCGATGTACTGTAACAATAAGCATCATAATTGATAGTGCGATCAATTTTAGCAATTTTATCGTACTTTCAACACAGACCAATATCGCGGCACCATGTTTAGTAATTGCTGTATAATCGCTAGACTGTCCTTTCACTACTTTGCGAGTACCATCGTGAATGTAAATACGAGTATATGACTATAAAGTACGTCCATTCATTGTTTATTCTCAAACATCTACATCATCAAAGTATAGCATACAGGAACCTACATATCTCTAGCACTTCGATCATAGTGTATAATATACAATCTTTCTGTATGTGGATGGGAGTCACAGGGCATTCTTAGGACAAATCTAGAGACCTAAAGATCTCCTCGCATTGTCTTTGACCAACGCACCCAGCAGCTGACCAAACGTAGACCGCTACATTCCACGTTTCATGTAGGAACATTTCTAAGCATGCTACTGCGCCATTGGTGGGTGTTGAAATTACGATTCAATTGCTAAAATTGATCAGATTATTAACTATGATGCTTATTATGATAGTACATCGATGGCGTCCTTTCCATCCCAACCATCCACAGGTACGCTGTTGATTACCACATAATGACTGACTGACACCGCATCTTTGAGATGGAGAAAGAGTCTTGGTGGAGGGGGCAACAACTTATGGGGATGGCTAATACCAAAAAAGTGACCGCGTGTATGGCAGCAAATGAGGAATCATTCAAGTGGAACACAGTATCATCCCCTATCCTGTCACTGTGAATGATGAGTTTAAATGTAGAGGTCGTCAATCACATTTGGACAGCAGTTTGGAAACGCTCCACAATGCCCCAAATCTCTCCCAGTTTCCTTATGTTGTGACTGACATTTATTTCAATCACCCAGTACGATGTCTCGTTTTCTGGGGGTGCCAATGGACCAAAATGTGTTACTGTCAGTTTAGAACCTGACACAGATGTCGAAGTTGTGGCGAAAAAAAAAAAAAGAAATATATCTATGTGCACAAAGCGTGTTACGGCAGAAAAACCGGGGTATCAAACAACGAAATAGGGACCCCCTCTTGCAGCTGATAATGTGTGGGAGATGGACCTCGTACAGTACAGACGATAAAACACTACACAGGTCTGTGCAAGCAACATAGATCACATGCTGCCTGCTCGAATGGAGCAACACCTGTATATTTAAAAGTATCGCCATATGTGCTCAATGCCTGCATGTAGACGGTATTTGTTTGTGATGTATCAGAAAAGAGCTGCAGTCAAAATTTATTGGGTGAAATTAGCGGAGCTTTTATAGCTGGTTAATTTTCTGTGCTGGATGGCACAGAATAATGATGAATGTTTCGGTGATAGACATCAATGAATCCTGAGGGACGCACATCTGCTTCGAACGGCAGTACCTGTATGATGTTGAGTCCTAATTTTCCCGATAAGGACCACCACCATAACTGTTCACACTGTCTTTTATACGTCATTATGTTGCAGGAGCAGGCTTCATTTGGTGCTGACCTTACACATCGTACATGAGTGGCGTAACTACGACAACATGCTCCTATTGCATTAACTCAGCTCACTCTGTTCCTACATAGGTTTCAGAATGTGGTCGATATGACTCTCCGCGATTTCTGGGTAAAATTAATAAAATTGATCTCACTATCAACTGAGGTATGTATTGCAATCCATTGCTCCATATCACTGGTGTCTTTCCCATCCCGTCCACTGAGTACGCTGTTGATTACTGCACAATGATTGTCTGCCACAACCTTGTTGAGATGGAGGGAACCTTGACGCAACACTATATTTCTGTTACTTGTCGCTGTGGAACATGGGATTCAGTGTAGAGGTCGTCACCTTAATACAATGGTTTTTAAGCCTTCCTCTTTTTATTTGTGCTACCTCACGCGTGTTGTGAACAGCACCTTCCACCGATGGTCAACACCGGCACACTAATCATGTACATGACTGCAAAATGAAGGAACAATGCTTTTCGAAATGGAGCACTGAGACATCCGCGACCCTGTTACTGAGAAGATGAGAATAACTGTACAGGTAATCACCTTCGAATGTCTATTGAAAGTGCTCTACAATACTGCAAACACTTCCAGTTTCCATATGTTGCGATGTCTTCCACATTTTTGTCAATGAGAAACATTGTGTCTGTGTTTCATTTCTACCAGCCTGTGGTGTGGTTGCTGTATAGCTTATGCCATGTGATGTTCGGCTTTCTGTGAGACGCAGAGGATAGAAACATGTTAATGTCGGTTTAGCATCAGCTGATACGGATCTCTAAGTCATGGTAGAAAAAACAGTGTATCGCGGTGTACACTGATTGGGAGTGTTACAACGGTAATAAAAATATATTAGGGTGCTTATAAAGGAGCAATGCAGGAACCGTCTCGTGTGATTGATAGTCTGTTGGTCATCCTACATAACAGGTGATGAAACTTTACACAGGCCTGTGGAAGCGACTTCGATCACGAACCACCTGCTCCAATGAACCAGTACATGTATTTTTAAAAGGATCGCCCAATATGTTTGGATGTTAGACATTAATGGAGGCTGAGAGACACAGATCTCCTTCGGACTACCTGTATGTTGATTGGGGATGTGTCGCAATGCAGTAGCAATAATCTTTGTCCTTCCTCCATGCAATGTATGATGTGTAGTCTTCCTAATTTTCCCAACAAGAAACACCACCGTAACTGCTCACTACATCGTGTTGCATCAGAAATCTTCGTATGACGCCTGCCTTACACACTGTACACGGTTGGCGGAGCTATGACACCATGTTCCGATTTCCACTGATTGATCTACATGCGCTCCTGTCACATTAACTCAGGTCGTCCTGTCTCCCCACAGGATGCAGAAGATCTTAGATATAACGCTCTCCGACTTCTGTAACAGAACACACTTTAATTGGGACGATCACATAGACTAAGCTGCAGTTGGGGCAGGGTAGAGACTTTGGAGCAGTTACAAGATGCAGAAGGACTGTCAAAATACAGCACTGGAGTTCTTGGTGTATGGTATCTTTAGCAGAAAGGTTCGGAAAAAAAAGGGACTCGTTTCGAGATAGGAGAGTGGCGCGAATATGATTCACCAGTGGCTGTAACCACTAAAAGACGTCTCAACAAGATACAATGCAAGTGTGTGGTAGAAAGGATAGACTTGATTCCAAAGCAGAGAGAGCATTTCTACCTGAAAGCGTAACACTATCAGCGACTCATGTGAGCCTCTGTAGATTCAAGACCGCTTTTTATGCTGGGTGATAGTAACACAGACTTTATGATTGTGTTTTTAACAGTGCGGTCCTTACGTGACATGGATGTTGTGGGCTATAGAATCCCTCTGTTATCAGCTTTAGATACCGTTTTTCAATAGCGTTCCTCAAAAAGAACATCGTGTTCCCTTCATTTATTCCCAGCTGACTTACTTGGCGAGTGTAATCCAACTTCTGGAAAAATTAATTACTCGCCACGCAAAGTTGCTCTCATGATCAATTTAATTAATTAGCCTATCTAATTTATATCAATGACATGCCACCTGGTGGGTGAAAGAGATTTCTAGGGCACCAGGGAATGATTTTTGAAAAGCATTTCTTTTTTTACATTGTGGCTATATCTTTTTAACGAAATTTCCATCTCCCACCTACACAGGGCGAGACAGGTTCTACTGATTTGTTTCGTAAACGCTAGTATGATATAGCATCACACTGGTAAAAGGGACCTGTCATAGTGTACAAAAGGACTACGTTATCTTGAATTATAGCTTGTTGTGCTCTAATGTAAAATGATTGTGTTTTTTCTGACATGAGAGCCAATGGCATGAAAGATTAATGTTATATCACATGCATGACAGTTTATTTACAGACAATTAACGCAAAAGACGCTCTCAGGTCGTGTAATTTGTTCAATAGGCTAAAAGAAATTGCTTAATACACATTATTCTTTTTTTCTTTGGAGTTTAAATTCTCGTTTTTTATTTATTCTCACGATGGTTCCGAAATAACAAGGACATTCTGCGGTGGTCCGTAGTTCTCGCATCAAAATAGTCGAAGTTTTTTCTTTTCCCTGCTGATCATATGTAATCGGCGGTGGTACACTTCGCTGGACGTCACAAAACAATGGGATGCGACAGCAGTCGAACGTAAAACTATACCGATTTTGCTCATAAAACCAAAAAGAAAATCGACTTTGCCTATTTTCGTGGAAAAAGGACATTTATTATCGTTTTCCTTTTTTAATGGTTGCATTATTATAGGAGACGCGTTTATGTTAAATAGTGCAGCCTGTAATGGCGGGCGAGCTCTCTAACAGATGCGGCTCTCCCTTGGTCTGGATAGCAGTCATTTATCACGGCTCTGAGGAATGCCAACGTGGGGCAGCGGTCGCTTTATACGGTAGGGACTTACTGTTTCACAACCAGCTGACTTCTGACATAGCCATCTGGCGCGTTCTCCAGATGATCAGGGTTATGCTACTAGATTTCCGTTTTGTGTTGTCCAGGACCGCTGCCTTAAGGTGGCGGCCAGATGTTGGACAGCCGAGTGGGGACAATGGCCTGCCCGTCCCCCAAGGTGGTAGGCGGTGCAGCTGGCAGTTTCAAGAAGCCTTCCCCCCCCCCCCCTCCATAGGTGGATGGAGGGAGGGCGGGAGGAAGAGGGCCTCGATTTTCGACAGCCTGTGGACCCTATTGCTGAGAATGCACGTTCAACTACCACCCCCTTCGCAGTCTTTTAGGCCGACGATTTTCCCCAGTACATGTGATAGATTATGCATTCTCACGACTATTCCGAAGTGTAAATAGAACTGTGATGCATATTTCTCCTTCAGTTGTGGTAGCATGTATTGGCTTCGATTGCCTGGGCTGCAGGATGGTTTTTGAGCAGACAGCTATAGCGAACTCTGACGACAAACAACGATAGATACTGTATGCTTACAAGTAATACGCTTTTTAAACTCCTCTCTTTCCAACACCTGCATCTCGTCAGGTGAACATATTTCCCACCAAATGGAATAAGGGTAGTACCTTACACCGCAGCCTTTCTCCTGCCAGCTTGTAGGTGTAGGGTAGAGTTTGAGTGTGTGTGTGTCGCTAGTTTCGAGTGGTATTGCGAAACTTTTTCCCAGCACGATAACAAAAGTGTATGGTATCAGCAGTTTTTGAGTGGTATTGCGATTTTATGCCATCCCTATATAGCGCTATGGATATGATTGCGTAATTAGGCATGCTATTTGTGATTAATTGCCGGCCGGTCTTGCCGAGCGGTTCTAGGCGCTTCAGTCTGGAACCACGTGACATCTACGGTCGCAGGTTCGAATCCTGCCTCGTGCATGCATGTATGTGATGTCCTTAGGTTAGTTAGGTTTAATTAGTTCTAAGTTCTATTGGACTGATGACCTCAGATGTTAATTCCCATAGTGCTCAGAGCCATTTGAACCCTTTTTTGTAATTAATTATGTAATTAGGATCGATCTTTGCGTCAGTTTCCCTACCAAAGTAAGCCGGCCGTGGTGGCCGAACGGTTCTGGGCGCTTCAGTTCGGAACCGGGCGACTGCTACGGTCGCAGGTTCGAATCCTGCCTCGGGCATGGATGTGTGTGATGTCCTTAGGTTAGTTAGGTTTAAGTAGTTCTAATTTCTAGGGGACTGATGACCTGAGATGTTAAGTCCCATAGTGCTCATAGCCATTTGTACCATTTGAACATACCAAAATAAATAAAGTACACTGAGCAGAATCAGGGCTCGAGTCCCAGAAAGGAAACATCCATTTTTAATTTCCTGTCAATTCCAAGCACCTCTGGTGGTTTGATTGTGCTGGAGGGGTACACTTGGACTTTCCGTCAAGGAGGAATAGGGTTCGAGTCCCAGAAAGTCTACTGCCAATTTCAATTTCCCGTTCGGCAGATATGACCTCATAAACACTGAGATGCGTGAAAAACCAGCTTTTGCTTAAATCAGTGGGCAAATTACCCAGACTATATTTATCTCTTGTTTCATAATGAGAGCACTTAGACTCTTCCGACAAACTTTAAACTTAATTTCAAAGCATGTGTAAGCTTCCTCATGTACATACCTTTCGTCCACTATTTAACACATTAACTCATTTGTAAAGTAATAAGAAGCTTAAATCTGTTTTATACGTGGAACTACAGTTCTTTAAAGAATCAGAAACTTACAATGAAATGACAACCCTTAGCTGCTTACAGGCGTTGACATACGTCAACGGGGACAGATGAAAATGTGTGCCCCGACCGGGACTCGAACCCAGGATCTCCTGCTTACATGGCAGACGCTCTATCCATTTTTTTCCGCTTTTGTTCGTTGTATCTGTTCGGGGCGGACGTCGTAAGACATCCGATTAAGTTCGTTGATGATCGATTAACTCAGTTTTTTTATTATAGAGGGTACGTAACCCTCTGACCGAACACGCTGAGCCACCGTGCCGGCATCCATCTAAGCCACCGAGGACACAGAGGATAGTGCGACTGCAGGGACTGATCTCTGGCACGCCTCCCGCGATACCCACATTCTCAACGTATTGTTCCGCACTACATTTGTAGTGCCCCCGCCCATTATACTCATTACTCGCGGCGCGTTGCCGATTCCCGTAAGAGTTCGGGCACTTTTTGTGCATCCGCACAGAAGAAGGAGATGGTCGAGTGGCCGGTGAGCCTTCACTATATATATACTAAGATGGTATCTGTTCCTTCGGACATGTCCGAAAGAACAGATACCATCTTAGTATATAATCAGGAACTTACTAGCTTGATTAGAAACCAATTGCTAGGAACGGTTTCAAAAAACTTCCTGAAAATCTAAAAATATCTAACGAATTTGAGGTTTGCTGTGGCCAGCAGTAGCTACTTTGTGCAGAGAAAAAGCCACTTCTGCCAGTCAAATTGCTAATGGGTGTGACAGAGATCTGCATTATTTTTTGTCACAACATTCCATCAGTTTGATACTATTTTACAAAACCCTTGGCATTTCTAACTGTTCACCCATGAAAAAAAAATAATACTTTCCTTTTCTTGGTCTCCAAATCCGCCCTAAATGTTCACTACTTGAGCCAATTCAAAATTTGCTCGAACAGGAACTGGACTTTCCAACGTCAACACCAGTTTTTATCAAAAACTAGTAGGGTCATGTTAAATCACACTGCAAGTTTCTTCTGCTGGAGATCTAGATATTTTCCTTGCTCGTGTAGCCAGATTTAAATGCCCGTTCTAATGTGCTAGTGTGTGTGTGTGTGTGTGTGTGTGTGTGTGTGTGTGTGTGAGAGAGAGAGAGAGAGAGAGAGAGAGAGAGAGAGAGAGAGAGAGCCTTACACTTTATCTAAAGGGCAGAGTTTTATCTTTTGCTAGATAAAAAAGGCAGTTATAATTAATTGAATTTGTTGTTATTTCTACAGACCGAGGCCTCAACAAGAAACTTATGTTTTAAGATTAAATGACACAGCCTTCCAGTAACGAGAAGTACACAGATTTTCACTTCCTGGTTTATTTGAAAACAAATAACAGCGAAGGCAAGAAGACTGATCAAACTGTACAGAATAAATAACTCTCTAAGGCACATGCACTAACAAACCATTCAAGCGGTCAGAAAATTTATAAATTAGCATCTAACATTATTGATGTTAACCTTGATAAGCTTTGGCCCTCTAATTTAAATACTGTCGCCTTTTCATTGGCATTGCTATTACTCGCAATTTTATTTAATAAAATTAGCTATTAACTTTTCCTTTTCATTTCAGGAGCAACGGCCTATTCCTGAACCGAAGTATGACCGTAAGTTATAAGAACTCAATTTCAATAATGAAGCAAAACTTTTAGTAGTAAATGAAGCATACTTTCATGGTACCAAACCACTCGTTTTATATTCTTTACTCCTTCTTCTCTACCAGTTCATATGTTGTGTCATTTCAGGACAATAATGGAACAGATGGTTGCCGAAGAAACACACTATACAGTCTTGTGTATTATAATGCAGTAATTATTTCTTTCGTCGCCTTTGTTTATCTGTATAATACAGGGCCGGCCAGAAATTGTGCACGCGTGCGGTGCCCCTGCACATGTGCATCTTCCGGGTCACAGTGTGCACGCCGCAGCCGTCACCGTTCATGTAATGCATGTTTCTACGCACAGATATCGCTTTCTCCACTTGCTGGGATACTCTGTACCGGCGCATTCTAGTGCTCTTTCCACAGGTTGCAAGCCAACCATGGGAAGCTATTTCGCGTATTAAACATTACTGTCAAAGTCTGCTCATTGAGACGTCTACTTTTATGTTAACAGTTTAACCCAGTAAGACAAGCAATACAGTTAACAACCGTGGGATTTTATTAAGGCAGCTTGACTAACGGCACGTAAATACGCGTAATGTTTTTGATCTAGTATTTAAGAAAGAGAGCACTTAGCGACTTCCAACGAACCTTATTCATGATTTCAAATAACGTTAAACTAATGCAAGGTTTCCTATAACTAATTCTCGGTGCCCTCAGTTACACCAACATAATTTCTGTCTCACTGACCTCTGAACAGAATGATAACCGCAGAGTTATCGATGATCACCTGTTATTTCAATACCATTATTGCTATATCTTTCATCAGTTACGTCTTAAATCTCCATAATAACCGGCAATTAGATGAATGTTATGTTTTATCGACTTTAGCTGAGCGTAGCCCTTCACACACTAATAAAAAACCCTAAATGTAAGTATACATTGGAACAATCGGTTTAATGACCAATTTTCCTGATAATAATGTAACATGGAGCAGAATGAGGCAATAATGCACAATTAGTCAACAATAATTTTTAATTATGAAAGGAATAAATGCAAACACATTTATCACTCGTCATGAGAAATGATATGGTTAAAATCGGGCGCAAAAGCACGGCTCATTGACAAACGCAAGCAGTTGCGAAGATTTTCATCACTTATGCTTGATCGAGACCTTGATTTATTCATTTTCATCACCGAGAAAAATCTTTCACAGACAAGCTCTTGCGTGTACCACATAAACAGGGAAGTGGAGCCGCCGCCGTTCATTTAGGACACATGTCTAATAACAGATGTCGCTGTCGCACACATGCGCAGCACTTCCGCACGTCTGCACACTGTGCAGCGTTCGGCCGGCCCTGGTATAACATATACGGACGTGCCTTGAAGATATGTAGCAGTTTCTCCTATTTGCACTTTCTTCGACACTTTAGCTCAATTGTTCCCATATTATTCGTCATATTTCACTTTCTTTCACAAGTTCTGTTTTTATTGGACCCAACTTTAAAACGTCATAAACGTCACACATTCGAGAATTAAACCTGAAAACCATTTTACTCTATACTTATACTAAAGGTAAACGAAAGTAAGAGAATTTAATTCACATTACCTTAGAATGTACACTCATACTTACGAAGACGTTAATTACATGATGTTATGCTGAAGCTGAATTTCTTATCATTGAAACTGAAGTCATGGAATACACGTCTGTATAACAATGAATACTACACAGGAGAAAATGCGGTGGTTATCAAGAATTAAGAGAGGTTTAACAGACACGTGATGCTAAACGAACACATTATGAATGTGTTTCCTTCTACTCGTATGTTTTCCTTTCCGGATGCTACAATATATTTAATGGCTATTACATTGCTACTTTTATTCTCATTTGCAGAAGTTCTTCTAAAGATGGGCCCAGTTGGTGTATGTGCCTCCGACGTCCATTACTATGTTGATGGTCGGATAGGAGAGTTTGTAGTGAAGGAGCCTATGGTTCTTGGACATGAAGCGGCAGGGGTCGTCGAGAAAGTGGGATGTACCGTGACGAACCTGAAGTGCGGTAAGTACTACGTACTCCGCAACACTTCCACATATAGATTACTATTGTATTCTTTAACTTTCGAAGGTGTTCCGTATATTGCCGCAACGCCGATTGCTTTTTACATTATTTCTTTATCGTATTGCACAAGGCAGCAGCATATATGCAAATATAAATACCATAATAGACAATAATAAAATGCGTAACATATTTAAGAGAATATAAAAGACATAATAAGTACGAGAGAACAACCACACAGATATAACATATACAGCATTAAAGACTAGTTACTGACTACAGATCGAAGTGCAGATCATGTATCCACTTCATAGCATGAGATGCGGATTCTGAAAGTCCTCAGCTGATCCTCCACACTTTTGCTATGTGGTCCAGTGTCTGTTCAAGTGCTTGTAATGGTACTTGAATTACGTAATCATTACGGCAGCTCACCTGAACCTCTCGATACCAGTAATATTCTACTGTGTTTCTGTAGAAGTAGTCGACATATTTCTGAGACAACATTCATATTTGATTTCATTTGTGATACATCGATATGTTTATATTGCAATGATATTATTCTCATGTGTATTCTTTCTTTTGTCACTATGATCTTTGACGTACTTGTAATTCTGATTTTTGGGCGCGATTATTAGTTAGTTGTTAAGTTGTTAGAGAGTCGGACCTTGAAAAAGTCAAGTGTTGGACGTCATGTTGGAAAGATGCATACTGTAGTTGGCTTATAAAATGTGAGGAAGATGTTTTCAAGTATGTTTTGTATTGTGAAATGATGTTTTGTGTGTTACGTGATATTGCAATAAAAGCAATTAAAGGGAAGTGTAATTTAAATTCGGAGTGCTGATTTTTATTTTTTTTTATTTTTACATCACTATTGTGCTAACTTTGAAAGGTTTAATCTCCAAGAATGGTTTGAGAAGCCCATCTACAAAACTTTTGAATACAGCAGAATAAAACCTAGGCCTTTTTGCATCCGAGCTTGGAATCATAACCACCTAGATTTTCAACGATTGAGCCATGATTTTACGACGAGACCAGCGTGGGAAACACAAAAAGATGAGTGCCTAATTTTTTCATTATTACATGAAATGACTATTAACTGTACTCTAATGACACCTGCCACATAATATGACTGATGTTGCCCGAAAATGCAGTATTTAGCAGCGTGAGCAACACCACAATAGTTATTAAATTCTGACCTTTGCTGTGGTAGGGTTGTTAGATGCTCCACAGTCACGACTTAGGCTGTCCACAAGTCCCCACATATAACGCATGGCCTTGCACCTCGTGTGACCGCTTCCGGTCCGGTTGAACCTCAAAAGCTGAAACCCTGCGGGGATTTTGAGGGATCCGTTATGAGATGATGATTACTAACTGAGTTTTGACTGTCCTTGTCCCACGTGTCAATTAGGTTGGAGGTGTTCTATCCCGTTGTGTAGTCGTTGCTCTATATTGCGAATGGGGAAAAATACTACATGTAAACCACGTAAAAAATTCACCCATTCGAAATGTAGTGACGCATCTGACAAATACACGCTGAAATTACAGAAGCCGCCTGGTGAACAAAACAGAAACTTACGAGTTACTGGACCAAGTTTATGACTCGTTGAAGACTTCCAAGCAACTAAAACTGAATATGTTTTTTGAAATCGTCGTAGAGTTCGAAAGTAACTTAGGTTTTAAAAGCAGCTGTTGTAATCTTCAGCCCAAAGACGTCTATCCTGTGCAAGGTTCTTCATTTCTGCAACCTATATCCACTTCGGCATGATAACAATGGTGAAGCCTTGGTCTCCCTGTACGATTTTGACCCACTGTTTACCCGTTCGCCACCAAATTAACTATTCTTTCAGGCCTCAAAATATGTCCTATCAACCGATACATTGTTAGTCAGGTTGCATCATAATGTGTTTCCCAAATTCGATTCAGTCTCGGCATTAGCTATCCAGTCATCGCATCTAATATGGAGAATTCTTATTCAGCAACACATTAGCAGCGCGGGGTAGCCGCGTGGTTAAGGGCGCATTGCCATGGTTCGCACGGCTCGCCCCGTCGGAGGTTCGAGTCCTCCCTCGGGAATGGGTGTGTGTGTAATGTCCTTAGCGTAAGTTAGTTTAAGTTAGATTGGTGTGTAAGCGTACGTAGGGACCGATGACCTCAGCAATTTGGTCCCATAGGAACATACCACACCTTTCCAAATTTAGCAACACATTTCTACAGCTTCTGTTCTCCTCTTGTCTGAAAGTTTTATCGTCCACGTTTCTCTTCCGTACTAGAATATATTTTCAGAAAAACTTTTTAAAATTAAATTACTTTTAATGTAACACATTTCCCTTTCTTAGAAAACTTCTCTTTCTATAACAGTCTCTACTCCATATCCCCTGCATGAGCACACTGTTTCCTAATACGTCCTTTCGTTCCATACAGTCTTTAATTACTTCGTAATGAACCGCCATATTGACTGTTTCCAACTTAGCGCACCATTACTGCTACAACGGACAGCAAGAAACACTAAACCGAAAGTGACATATCTAATAGTAGTAAAACGACCGCTGGGCCCTGAAGGTGCACACGATCATTTAATGGTATAAAATACACAAGAAGTCAGTGTCCAATACAAGGGAAGTCAAATCTGAAAGACCTAAATTAACTTCCATAACCTGCTTTCTACAATACACTGATAGTAAAGTTTCCCTATGTATTTTGATACGTTTCGCAATTACCGACTTGATTAGCTCCGAATTTAGTCAATCAGGCCGTTGCGCTCGCAAGTTCAAACAGCCTATCAGATACAATTAGCGTCAGTTTTTCTAATAGGGTAGATGGTGGTGCACGAGACTGCTCAACCTTTGGCTCCGGTTCGATCCGTTCTACCGTCCCATGTCCAATTTTTGTATCGATCTCTCGTTTTGTTTTAGGAAATCAAACGAGGAACTTGTTTGATGACACTGTCCTTGGGGCTGAGGGGGGCTTGAACTACGCGCGCAACGTTCTGACTAGCTAACTTCAGTGCTAATTAACTCGGAAACGGCGCAGTACATTGAAATCTTCTTTTGAGAATTGTTTCTCACCACAACCTATCCCGCATCACCTTTCCAAGTATTTCAGACTGTTTCTGATCATCCTGTACACCTCCTTTTCATAGGATGCCAAATCTTCGGTTGTGTCTCTGTACAGCAGCTTTGTTAACGCTCATATACCTTGTGTTCAAAACATATGGAGTTTGCAGAATTTGCGTTATTGCCCAATAAAGTGAATACTAATGAAGACCACTGTGACTGTATACCAAATCATCAGTAACACATAAATGTTCCAGAATGAATTATCACTCTGCAGCGGAGTGTGAGCTGACTTGAAACTTTCTTGAAGATTAAAACTGTGTGTTGCATCGGGACTCGAACCGGGGACCTTCTCCTTCCATGGGAAAATGCTCTACTGAGTGATCTCTATCCAAGCACGACTCACGACCCTTTTCCCTTCCTCCCCCCCCCCCCACCACGTCTAGCCCTCACAGCTTCGCTTCATCCAGTACCTACTCTCCTACCGTCCCTCCCCTCTCTCTGCACATCTCCTACCTCCCCCCCTCTCATTGTACATCTCCTATCGTCTTTTCCCCTCTCTTTCCATCTCCTCCCCCTTTTTCTGTCCATTTCCTCCAACCGTCCCACTCTGCCCCCTTATACCTCTCTCTTACCTTGAGCCTTGTTGATTTTTATTGAAAACGATACCTTGATCGAGAACTGAAGTCACTGAAAATGAATGGGTAAATAGGTTGGGATCATTGATATATAGAGCATGAAAGATAGCTCTCCAACTGCTGATTCTGTGAGGATAGTTCCTTCAATCACAACAATACACATGGTTTTAATCTGTGAATTGGTAGGATTACAAAGTTTCGTCCCATTCAGATTCCGTAGTAGTATTCTGGCAATAAGTCGATGTGCCATAAATACAACTTTCCTCTAAAACAGACGGTGAGAAAGGAAACAGCTCTTTCCTATGTACACAATTTTTGTTTGAAAAGAGCAGAAAGAACATATACAGGAGAAACAATTTGTCTAATGGTTTACATGCCATCCTATCGTAGCTGAAAGTTCCTACGATAAAATAAATCGAAACCGTACACTTTCCTAGCACAGCACATAGCAGCATTTTCTTCCTCGCAATCGGTTTTAACAGAAAATCTGTTCACTGTCATTTAAAAAAAGTGCACTGCCTATGTCCATTTGGATGTTTATCACACTAACGCATAAAAATGTGAATCAAATCGGCTAAGAACTTTTCGAGATTTTTCCTAACACCGACTCCACTTGCTATATTAAACATATATTTGTATATTGTACACATTAGAAATATATAGCCTACATCCGTCTGGACGTTCATTAGAGCACTGAGTAAAAATTTGATGAAATCGCTCAGGAACTTTACGAGATTTGTGATGACAATGTTTCCCATTTATGATGTAGCGCTACGGTCGCAGGTTCGAATCCTGCCTCGGGCGTGGATGTTTGTGATGTCATTAGGTTAGTTAGGTTTAACTAGTTCTAAGTTCTAGGGGACTAATGACCTCAGCAGTTGAGTCCCATAGTGCTCAGAGCCATTTGAACCATTTATGATGTAGCCTATGTCCGTCCGAACGTTCTTTATACGAGGGCCGTTCAGAAAGTAACCTCCGGTTGATTTAAAAAAATACACCAAGTTAAATAAAAATATTTTAATATATACATCTTACAACTACATCTTTGCACTATTTTTCTACATAGTCTCCATAGCGATTGAGGCACTTCTCGTATCTCTTCACAAGCTTTGAAATTCCTTCTGCATAAAAATCACCCGCTTGTGCCTGGAGCCAGCCTGTGACCGCATCTTTGAGCTCTTCGTCGTCATCAAACCGCTGTGACCCGAGCCATTTCTTCAAATGCATGAAGAGGTGATAATCACTTGGCGCCAGGTCTGGGCTGTAAGGTGGATGGTTGATAACGTCCCACTTGAAGGACTCAAGAAGGGCCGTTGTTCTGCGAGCAGAGTGAGGACGGGCGTTATCGTGCAAAAAAACGTTACCGGAAGTCAGCATACCACGGCGTTTGTTCTGTATAGCCCGTCGTAACTTTTTTATTGTTTCACAGTACACGTCTTGATTAATGGTCGTACCACGTTCCATGAATTCAACCAACAACACACCTTTGGCATCCCAAAACACCGTTGCCATCAGTTTTCTGGCAGAAAAATCTTGCGAGGCTTTTCTTGGTTTGGTAGGCGAATTTGAATGTGCCCACATCTTTGATTGTTCTTTTGTCTCAGGGTTCACGTACTTAATCCAGGTTTCGTCACCGGTCACGATTCTGTTTAACAATGGTTCTCCTTCGTCCTCATAACGTGACAGATAGTCTAATGCAGAGGCCATTCTTTGAGTTTTGTGGTGGTCGGTAAGAATTTTGGGCACCCATCGTGCACTGAACTTACGGTAACCCAATCTTGCTGTCACTATCTCGTACAAGAGAGTCTTAGAAATCTGTAGTAAACCAGTAGACAACTCCGACATTGGGAAACGTCGATTTTCACGAACTTTTGCCTCAACTGCCTGAACGAGTTCGTCAGTCACCAATGATGGTCTACCACTCCTCTCTTCATCATGAACGTTTTCTCGTCCACTTTTAAATAAACGTACCCATTCACGGACAACTCCTTCACTCATAACTCTTGGTCCGTACACGGCACAAAGCTCACGATGAATAGCTGCTGCATAATATCCTTTGGCTGTAAAAAACCTTATGACAGCACGCACTTCACATTTGGCGGGGTTTTCTATTGCAGCACACATTTCAAACTGCCACAAAAACTAAACTAGCGCAGGTACGACGTTCACTCGACCATGGCTTGAAGCCGACTGACCTGTTGAGTGCGTGAACGCACAGATGGCGTCGCTACTCCCTCCACAACCCGCACTGTGACCAATCGGAGGTTACTTTCTGAACCGCCCTCGTAGAATCGTACAAAAATTTGAAGATAATCGAACAAATACTTTTGGAGATTTTAGGTAACAACGTTAAACAACGACTTGTCTTCATACAGTAATTTAGATGAACGTTCTGTAACACCCACTATTTTCCAATAATGTCATTATTTGGCAAAGCTGCCTGTAAGCGGTATACTATTGACAGGGATTAACGGCTCGCGGACTCAAAACGTTTCTATTACAGGTGACCGTGTGGCAATAGAACCCGGAGTGTCTTGCAGGCTGTGCAGCTTCTGCAAAGAGGGCCGCTACAACCTGTGTCCTGACGTCGCCTTCTGTGCGACGCCGCCCGTAGACGGCAACCTGGTCCGCTACTACGTGCACGCCGCTGACTTCTGCTACAAGTGAGAAGTGTTCATTCTTAGCACCGCTACTCACTCAGTGTCGTGTAATGTGAGCTCTACAGACATACTGATCAGTCCTGTGACCTACGAACGTCGCCATCTAATGTTCTCAAATGTCTTTTATTGAAGTGGTCTTGACCGCAAAAATTAGTAACATGGTGACCGGTTGTAGCTGCTGAGCAGTCATCATAATAACCGCTATACTGTCTGTCGGGTGCATTAGGGGCTTAGAATGCAGTTGCCGTATTGTGCTTGCGCATGCAGATTCAGTAACCTGCGGAATCCAGTGGGCCTCGATACACTTCGTACTGTTTCTAATACAACTGGCCCAGCTATATCTTCATCTCTGTGCCCTGTCACACAATGGATGTAGTAGATAACACTCTGCATGCAACAATATCAGCAGGAAATAATAAATCGACAATGTCACCAGCAGGCTCCCATCCCAAAGAAAACAAAGCTGTCAGAAAAATAAGTCTGTTTTTAATACAACTGTCACACCTCATCTACAACACATTTTGATTAGCACTGAGGAAGCACTATTTGTATCTTACACTAAAATGGCTGGGCAACGAGTCGTTCCTGAATACGAAACACCGATACCAATGGAGCAAGTAATGATACTCAACATCCCGCTAATGTTGTGATATGCTATACTCAAAACTATGCTCCAGCTCGTGACTTCCGAGAAAGAAGTCTCGCACGGTTTGCTGGAGCGCCCAGGACGAAGCGCTTTTGCCAGTGTTATCGCCTCCTGGTCACCTCACCCAAAGAGTATTTGAGCCAGCCAGTCACGGGTTAGTATCTCTTACAACGACACTACTTCTTTTCACGTAATTTTACATTAACTGCATGTTTCAAAAAGCAATTAATTTTTACAGATGACTTGGTGGAAGACTGACTCCCTTTGTCGGAACACGATCACACAGCTGCACCTACCCTTGGGTTTTATGCAACCCGCAATGTCTAAAATAACATGTGCAAGATTTTCATATGCTCTCTCTCACTATATGCAAACTATTAGTACTACAGAAATAAAAGAACAGCACCTTTTTATAGTAAATTTAATGTAGTTAAATTTTGTTCTGGGATACGTTTTCGCTAGAGGCCTTAGTTCTCGAACTTTTCAAGAAAAACGTTCAAAAATTACCTTAAAACGCGTTTTTCTTGACGAACTCGAAAGCTGTGGCCTCGAGCGAAAATATATCCCAGTATATAATTTAGCTGCATTAAATTTCCTACAATAAGTGTTGTTCGTGTTTTTCTTTAGGACTAATGGTTTGTGAGTATCGCAGCGAGAGAGTGTGAAAATCTCCAGATTAGTTTCTGAAGGCGATGTGGGTTGCATAAATCCTATCAATAGGGGCAGCTGTATGTATCGAATTTAGGAAGCAGTTTTTATATTAAATAGGACATAACATTCTTGGGCTGAGTACCATCTTGTAGGTAGAATTCCACTGGGCCAAGCACAAAGAGCTATTCTGGCTCTGCAAATCTTTCGTCGACAGATATATGCTTTTACCCTTGTGTGCCAGCACTCACACCATTTCTCAGCTTAATCACACAACATAACATTAAAATGTGGTCTGCTTAGATACACGTTGCATTACATTACATAACTAAAGAAGAAAAAAAAAAGATGACATGTGTCACAGTAATAGTTACAAGATACAAACTACTTTTCATGCTTCAACGTCTCACGTATAACAGCGAAATACCTGTATAAGACACACAAGCACAGTCAGTGTACATAAATTACCAGAACCAGATATAAGATAGAGATGTGAAAATAAAATGACAGTAAAAGGCATTATCTAAAAGTCACATATGATTCATCTGCAGATTTTCTTTCTGTAGCACCAGCACCGGCATGTAAGAATCATTCCACAGAAAAATGTTGTATAACATACCAATGACGGTGCAGTTTAGGAATTGAACAGATTACGATTTGCAGTGCATGTGTTATTCAGAACTACGACGCAAAGTTCCTTCGGACATGCATGCATGCGACAACCTGGAAATTCGGGTTAGAGTCCCAGCTCGGACTAAATTATTGCCGGCCGCGGTGGTCTCGCGGTTCTAGGCGCGCAGTCCGGAACCGCGCGACTGCTAAGGTCGCAGGTTCGAATCCTGCCTCGGGCATGGATGTGTGTGATGTCCTTAGGTTAGTTAGGTTTAAGTATTTCTAAGTTCTAGGGGACTGATGACCACAGCTGTTTAGTCCCATAGTGCTCAGAGCCAGCCACTAAATTATTATACAACTCACGGTTGACCATATTCGCAACTGTGAATACACATCGTATATGGATGAGATTGTTAACGAAACTGTACGAATGAGTGCAAGTAAAAACAGTATATAAAAATTAAAACAGTTAAAAGAAATAGTAATAGGCAACATATAAAACTAAAGACTTGATGATAAGTTGACTTAAAAATGAACCAAGCATACTTGTCATCACTGATTTTGCCCAAATTCATGGTATGTGCAGGGCGTGGGCAGAGATGAAAATGACAATAGTTGTAGATCCAGATGCCCGAAAGTTTAGAAAAAAATAGCAAGTTTTGTATGGATCGGGGGAGGCATTTATGGCAGCATAGCCTCAAAAGCTACACAACTGTTGTAAGAGTTCCGTGGCGTCGTGTCTCTACAAGGGAATCTTTTTTCTTTTTTTTTTTATTTACAGTTTTCACGCTACTTAACACTGCGAATAAACGAAATTATGGTCAACATACTTCATTTATTAATATTTTCATAAAAACCATGAAAAGGAATGGTTAACAGACATTTAGGACGGCAAATAAATTTCTGGTTTTCACATATACAACCAGATATGTTTATTATTTTACAGCATATGTATACGTGGAGTGATATTCATGGTAAAAATAGGGGTGACAGTAATTTTCTTGCATCTTGCATACATTATAAATGGTGCTTTTTTACAATTACATGGTGGTTTTAAAGTTTCTATAGAAAAACAAACTTGGTTTATGTTGATAAAAGGTTCTCTCTCATCGCACGGTGTGGCAGCAAACCATGCGTCATCATTTCACCAAATAATAGCAATGGAATATATTTTCATGCTGTCTTCTAGCGATGGGATTTCTTTTACTCTTTCGATGAGATGGAAGCAGTTTTGAAGCTTTTTCATAAAATTCTTTATCTGATGATAAAAATAGACAACGCAGATTTGCACACTAGAGAGGTCATTTGGCGGGAAAGGGGGGGGGGGGCTGTGAAGAGGGAAATAACATTAATACTGCATGATGACAATTCTCCTTCATCATTTTTGTATAAAGTTTTTGTAACTTCTCCAGGTTCTGATGATGTAGTGACAACATTCCTACATTTTGCCTCGCGCTCATCCACCAAACTTAAATACAATACATTGAGCATTATTTTGGTTTATCTGCAGCTTACATAACGTAAAAATTGGAAATACAGAAACTTTCCGCGTGCGTACTCGAATCAATGATTGTTTTCGGTGTATCAACCGCTGACTGCAAATTACTCTGACACAAAAAGTTGAGGTCGATGTCGTGATCCTTGACCTCAGGAAGGCATTTCACACCGTCCCGCACTGCCTTTTAGTGAAAAAAATACAAGCTTATCGATTATCGGATCAGATTTTCGACCAGAAGGAAGGCTTCCTTGGAGGCAGAACTCAAAACGTCGCTCTTAAGGGAACAAAGTCGACAGATGTAAAGGTCCGGAGTACCCCAACGAAGTACGAAAGAGCCTTTTTTTCTGAGTCATTAGTCATCTGACTAGTGTCATGCGGTCCGCCACGAATTCCTCTCCTGGCCAACGTTTTCATCTCAGAGTAAGTCTTGCAACTTACAATTTCAATTGTGTGCTGGATGTATTCCACTCTCTATCTTCCTCTACAGTTTATACCCTCTACAGCTCTCTCTAGTACCATGGAAATTAATCCCTCATCTCTTAATACGTGTTCTATCATCCTGCCGCGTTCTTGTTGTCACTGTTTTCCATATACTCCTTTCCTTGCCGACTCTTACATTATCAGTCCACTTAATTAACAGCAGTCTTCTGCAACACCACATCTCAGATACTTCGATTCTATTCAGTTCCGGTTTTCCCACAACCCATGTTTCACTACTATACAAAGCTGTGCTCGAAACATATATTTCCAGAAATTTCTTTCTGTGTCTGATACCAACAAACGTCTTGGACTTGAATGCCCCTTTTTCCCTGTGCCAGTCTGCTTTTTATATCCTGCTTGTTCCGTCCATCCTGTTATTTTGCCGCCTAGGTAGCAGAGTTTCTTAGCTGTTTCTACTTCGTAATCCCTGATTTTGATGTTACTTTTCTCACTGTTATCATTTCTGATGCTTCTCATTACTTTCATCCTCTTTCGATTCACTTTCAATTCAAATTCTGTACAATCCATTCAGCAGACCCTGTCATTCTTCTTCATTGTAACTGATGATACCAATGCCATAAAAATCTTCCCATTTCACCTTGAATTTTAATCCCTGCCTTGAAACATTCTTTTATTTCCGTCATTGCTTTTCCGATGCATAGATTGAACAGTAGGGGCGAAAGACTACACCCTTGTCTTACACCCTTTTTAATCAGAACACTTGGTTTTTGATCTTCCACGCTTATTGTTCCCTGTTGGTTCTTGTACATATTGTATACCGTAGCTACAGCTTACCCCTATTTCCTCAGAATTTCAAATATCTTGTACCATTTTACGTTTTCGTACACTTTTTGCAGATCGACAAATCCTATGAACGTGTCTTGTTTCCATTATCAACCGCAACTTCAGAGCTGCCTCTCTGGTGCCTTTATCTTTCCTAATGCCAAACTGATCGTCATCTAAAAGATCCTCAGTTTTCTTTTGAATTCTTCTGTATATTATTCTTTCAGCAACTTGGGTGCATTAGCTTTTAAGCTGATTATGCGATAATTTTCGCACTTGTCGCCTCTTGCAGTCTCCGGAACTGTGTGGATGATGTTTTCCCGAAGTCTGATTGTATATCGCCAGTCTCATACATTCTACACACCAACGTGAAAAGTCGTTTAATTGACACTTAGCCCAATGATTTTAGAAATTAAAATGGAATGTTATCTATCCCTTCTGCCTTATTTGATCTTAAGTCTTCCAAAGCTTTCTTAAATTCTATGACTGGATCCTCTACCTGTTCCCTATCGGCTCCTGTTTCTTCTTCTACCACACCGTCAGATAAGTCTTTCCCATCATAAAGCCCTTCAGTGTAGTCCTTCCACCTATTTGCTCTCTCCTCTGCATTTAACAGTGGAATTCCATTGAAATCTTAAACTTTACCGCCCTTGTTTTTAATTTCACCGACGGTTGTTTCGACTTTTATGCATGCTGAGTCAGTGCTTCCGACAATCATTTGTTAACTCTTCACATTTTTTCATGCAGCCATTTCGGCTTAGCTTTCCTGCACTTTGTTTCTTTAATTTCTAGGTGACATGTATTTATGTATTGCTGAATTTTCCGAAACATTATGTGAAGTATTTCCTATGTTATCCATAATTTCTTCGTATTTACCTTTCTAGTACCTTTGTAACTTCTGTGGTTACCGTTTTTAGAGATGTCCAGTCCTCCTCAACTGGACTGCTTACTGAGCTATTCATTATCGCATTATCGCATATAGCCTGTATCTACTGTTTTCAGTGTATATAAATGATCTCATAGAAAGCGCCGTAGGCTCTTTAAGCCTGTTTGCAGATGACGCGGTTGCTTGTAACAAAGTAGAAATGCCAGAAAACTGTAACGATTTGCAGAACGACCTACAGAGGACTGATGGATGGTGCAGGCTCTGGCAGTTGACCTGAATGTAAATAAATGTAACAGATAGCGCATATATGGTGAGAGAATGCTTCTACTGTACAGCTACACTGTTGATGATAAACCACTGGAAACAGTATCTACCATAATATATCTAGGGTAACTGTCCAGCGTGACCTTAAGTGCGACGAACACATAAAAAATTATGGGAATAGCGGATGCCAGACTGAGATTCATAGGAAGACTCTTAAGGAAATGTAACTTCTCCACGAAGAAATTCGCTTACAAGGTGCTTGTTGCACCGATTCTTGAGTATTGCTCATCAACATGGGATAATTATAAGGTAGGAATGATAGAAAAAATAGAGAAGATCCAATGAAGGACGGCACGTTTCGTCGGCGCGAGAGAGTTACCGATGTGCTCAACAAACTTCATTGGCAAACGTTACAAGAGTTGCGTTGTGCATCAAGGAGAGGTTTACCACAGAAGTTTCTAGAAAGTACCTTCCAGGAAGAGATCGGACAGCATATTACTTCCTGCCATATACATCTCGCTTGATGACAACGACGAGAAAATTCGATAAATAAGAGCGAATAGAGAGGCTTACCGACAGCCATTCTTCCCACATACGATTCGCGCGTGGAACAGGGTAGGGGGGTTTCAGTTACTGGTATCAGAACAACCCTCCCCAGAACACCTTAAGATGGTTTGCGGGGCATGGTGTAGATATAAGCGAACTGGGCTGTGACTTACCTGATCTATGCTAAAAAAATTTTTTTTTAACACGTGACCAACTGGAGCTCCCAATTACTGCCTCTATGGCCTCTACGGCCGTCCATAATTTGAAAGTGTTGCCAGTGCAGGATTTTGTACACGAACTTACGTCTCGACTATGTCCCATAAATGTTTGATGGAATCCAGATGGTCAAATCATTCTCTCGAACTGTCCAGAAAGATGTTAAAGCCAATCGTGAACAACTGTGACCCTGAGACATGACACACTGTCATCCACGTGACTCATTGCTATCCATCGTTGTTTGGAAACATGACGTCCATGAATGGCTGCAAATGGTCTGCAAGTAGCCGAACATAACCATTTCCAGCCAATGATCGGTTCACACCTCATCATTTTGGAGCCAAAACCAGCTTGCACAGAGCCTTGTTGACGACTTGGCTCAGTGGCTTCCTGGGGTCTGCGCCAAGTTCGAACCCTACCATCAGCTCTTACCAACTACAATCGTGACTCACCCGGCCACGCCATGGTTTTCCAGTTGGCTAGGATCGACCTGATACGGTTATAAGTCCAAGAGATGCGCTGGAGGCGATGTCGTCCTGTTAGCAAAGGCACTCGCGTCGATTGTATGCTGACATATCCCATTAACGCCACATTTCACCGCACAGACCTAACGGATACGATGGTCGTACGTCCCACATTGGTTTCTGAGATTATTTTATTCAGTGCTGCTTGCAACTCTACATAAACTATCATTCCGCCTTCAAAGTCTTAATTTTCACCATGCGGCCACAATCACGTCGGAAACCTTTTCAAATGAACCACCCGATTACAAATGACATTTCCGCCAATACACTGCTCTTTTATATCTTGTGTACGCCATACTACCGTCATCTGTATATGTACATATGGCTACCCCATGACCTTGTCATCCAAGTGTAGTTTGTTCGTTAAGAATACAGTCAAGTTGTTTTACTGTTGTTCATCGTCTTGTCTTCCAGCACGGCAGTCTTCTTTTAAAAGTGGTGTGTAAAATTTCTGTATTACGTGCCGTATCCATAACCGAATGTTTTCCACATGACAGATTACATATGAAGACCACACTTATTTGCAGAAGAGAACGGCGGTAGGCGACTCACTAACGATATTTCACTTTTCGGCTAGCGATGGAAAAAACCGACCGGTTTAAACCGGTAACGCTATTTTAGTTCTGAATAACTGGTATAGGTCGGTATTTTTTTGATCTTGGTTATAGCAGTTTTTTACTTTCCACGAATAACTGCCCAAAATAAACGACATTTCAGTTTTCCGTAGCAGCAGTCCTAAAACTTTTGGTTTTTAAATTAAACTTTTTTTAAAAAATGAACAATGTTTATTCACAAGAGTTCAGCTGCTCTGAAATATGCGATATTGCAGGAATTCGATTGGAAAAAGCGATCAGCACTGTTTTAGTAACAACATCTGCAGTTAGGAACCAGCAACACATTCCGTATGAATCGGTACAGAATTGCAGAGACAGTAATATACCTGTTGCTATGTGGTGTGTCCTATTAGACAGTACGTGAGCCATGTGGAAGACTTGCCTCCATCCGGTCTATAAAGTAGATTCTCGCTGTTGTTCTCGAACATCAGTAGTATTGCAGAATGGTACCAACTCTTGTCTGCAGGTATATTTTACGAAATGCAGTGTTTTATTTGCTTTAAACGCTTAAAAATTAGAGGATCCACAACAGGCTAGAGGCATTATGTAAGGAGAAACCATCTACAGTGTTCTTGGAAGAGAAGATGAATTTCATTAATACTCGTTTACACACAATTTTATTGACGTGCTATATTCTTGAGATAATAATTCAATCCTTAATTTTGTGGCTGCTTCAGGGTGAAAATTGGATAACATCCGAAAGTGACAATGAAGGATAGCTTCAGCTTATGATCTCTCGCTCTTGCTGTCGCTGAATCTCTCTCTTTCACTTTAGCAATCTTTGCTGGAGACAGTGGGATCGATCTCTGCCACAACCTCAACCCCGTATCGAAAAGTATCTCCTCCTCCTTCACAGTCATTAGAATTTTTCAATCTTTGTCCAAAGTCTACGTTAATTACTGGAAGAAACAGCAGCAAAAACCGAAAATCGGTTTTTTAAAAGACCGGTTATTTTGAATGGTTTTAAGAGTCAGGTTAAACTGGGGACGAAAGGAACCTCTGTTACCGAAAACCGTGTGTTTCAGTGGTAACCGCCATCACTATTTCCAGCCGGGTCAGGGTCTCTGGCGAAACTGAAGTTCAGTCGGTCATCACAGCTGCATTCTAAGAGTAGCACAGATGCAGAAAGATATACCGTAAGTTGGTAGGCTTCCACGGCCAGGATAAATACGAAGAAAATCATTTACGGTATTATGCCTCGAAGTTATGAAACGCTAAAGCGAGCTGCTAACTGCTGGAGTGTGGTGATGTTCGTCCTCTAGACAGGGTGAACGTTAGTAAAACCGCCAACCTGTAGGGACGGATTCCTGACTGGAAACGGTAGAAAGAAGGTAATATGAAAATATGTCCGGAAATGCGTCGTTTCCACGGTAGATGACGCTGACGAATGAAAGTTCCTCTAACCATGCGCCTTGTCTTCCTTGTGTATTGCAGGCTGTGTAATTGACGCAGCGTACTGTAATCACTAGAATGGTATTGTATTCACATCGGGAACAAGCCGACATGGTGTTTTTGTACGGCCCAGCAGATGGAAAAGGTCGAGAGGCAGCATGGTTATGCCAAAAAAAAAAAAAAAAAAAAAATACTCCCATAGACACCAACCACATAACACGACATTGTAAGCCCTTTTTGGGCGTTTGTGTGATCATAGGCCCTTTAAGGTGGTCGAACGTGCAGGGAGGCAGCGAGCTGTGCGTACACCATATTTGGAGTACCAGGTTCTGCAGGATATTGAGACGAACCATAGTACAAGCGCCTGGCGAGTGTCCCGCCGACATGGTGTAAGCCACAGTAGGATTACGTGTATCCTGCATGACAGCCCGTACTATCATTACTATCTGCATCGAGTGCTAGGATTATCAGTAGCTGATTTCCCTCTACGGGAAGAATTTTGTCTATGGGATTTCTGTCATCGCTCCTCTTTACCAATAAAGCAACCTTTACCAGAACTGGCACCGTCAATCTGCGTAATCGTCATTTGTGGGCTACAGACAATCCTCGGGGAATGGTTGAGATGTCTCAGTAGCCTATGGTCAGAACCAGTGTGTGGACAGCGATTCTTGGCGAACATATACTTGGATCAGTTATTATTCCACAACGCCTTGACGAAGGAAGGTACCTGGACTTCCTGCGAAATACCCTGCCTGGGCTGCTTGAGAATGAGTTTTTGGCAATATGACAGGTTATGCGGTTTCTGCACGACGGAGCACCACCCCACTTTCGCATTACAATTTGCCAGCACCTCAATAAAATCTTCCCTGGACGCTGGATAAGATTCGGGGGCCCTGTAGCACTGGACTTAAACCCCTGGAAATTTATCTCTGCAGCAGCTGATAAGCGGTGTGTATGCTGAACAAGTTGATGTGCAGACCTTTGAAAAGCGTGTTCATGACGCCCCTGACGCTATTTGGAAAGAGGCCGTAACATGCGAAAGAGTGCGGTAATCCGTGATGCGATGTATGAACGCGCCCACTGCATCCGATGGAAGACGCATGAACATCTGTTGTGACCTGGATGCGATGCAGTTCTGT